>NC_056072.1:6969696-7272727 GCF_016772045.2 Ovis aries
GAATAGAAACAGACTCTCAGAAAAACAAATTTATGGTTGCCAAAGGGGAAACGCAAGAGGAGGCGGAGGGATAAATTAGGAGGTTGGGCTTGGCACAGACAAACATATATAAAATAATCATCAAGGACCTGCTAGACAGCACAAGGAACTCTACTCAATATTCTTTAATAACCTACACATATGGGGAAAGAATGTAAAAAAAGAATGGCTATATGTATAGCTGAATCAAGTCAGTGCACCCCTACAACAAATGTCACATTGTAAGCCAACTATACTCCAGTGTGGAAGAGAAAAATGTTTAAACGCCTCCCATACCCCTCAGGCCCTGGTGACCCAGGCTGGCGTCACAGCCCTGGAGCCTTGGGTCCCAACGATGGATCGTCAGGAGACTCAGGGAGCCGGGGAGGGTGTGCCAGCAAATGAGCCCCGCTTGGGCATGGAGTGCACAGTCCTCTCTGGTGGGACCACAGTCTCCAGATTCAGGCGGGCCCTCCTCCAGCTATACCAAGCCAAGGGCACCCTCCAAATGGTGGATGCTCTGGGCCGGAAGAGCTCTGAACAGTCACCCCGTCTCCACGTGACCTAGCGCCAAGTTCCCACCTCCAGCCTCCTTCCCTAGAGCGGCCCCACCTATGGACAACCGCGCCGTAAGTGTAGCAGCTTTACAGGGGTTGCAGTTTGTCTACAAAAGGGTGAAAGGGGAAAAGGTACTGAGACACATCCTTGGGTTTTTGTTCTGGCACATGCCACCCTAATTGACAACCCAGAAACTCGACTTTTCCTAAGGCTCTGACTGCCCCAACTGACCTGAGTGGGCAGAAGAAACGCTTCTGCCTTGTGGCCATTTCCCATCATTGTTCAGTTGCTCAGTCATGTCTGACTCTTTGCGACCCCACGGACTGCAGCACACCAGGCTTCCCTGTCCTTCACTATTTCCCAGAGTTAGCTCAAACTCATGTCCATTGAGTCAGTGATGCCATCCCAACCAACTCATCCTCTGTCGTCCCCTTCTCCTCCTGCCTTCTATCTTTCCCAGCATCAGGGTTTTTTCCCTGATGAGAATGAGTCAGCTCTTCGCATCAGGTGGCCAAAACTAGTGCTTAGGGGCACTTCCTATTCACAAGGCCTGTGGGGCTGGAAATGACACCTGCCCTCAAGAAATGTCCTATGGTAGGTCACGAAAAGCAATTCAAAACAGGGCTGACTTTCAAGAAGTAAATTTCACTCATACTTATTGAAAAAAAATTTTTAATGGAAAATATGCTCCACACAGCTATTATTAAGAGACATGCGAATCAGAACTGCAAGGAGGTATCACATTGTGCCAGTCAGAATGGCTGTCAGCAAAACATCTACAGACAATAAATGCAGAGACCCCGAGGAGGAAAGGGAGCTCTCCTTCCAGGCTGATGAAAATGAAAATTGGTAACATGCAGTCTGGAGAACAGTGTGAGGAGGTTCTTCACAAACTAAGAATAAAGCTAGTTGATGATCTAGCCACCCCAGTCCTGGACCTACCATCAGAGAATCTGAATCTGAATCAGAATCTGAAAAGGCGCACCAACATTCAGTGCGGCCCTGTGTACAACATCCAAGACACAGGAGCCACCAGTGTCCACTGACAGAGGAACCGCAGAAGAGGGCGCGCCACATGTACCGGAGGCGGCGATGGCAGCCCACTCCAGTGCTCTCGCCTGGAGAATCCCAGGGACGGGGGAGCCTGGTGGGCTGCAGTCCGTGGGGTTGCTGAGAGTCAGGCACAACTGAGCGACTTCACTTTCACATTTCCTTTCATGCATTAGAGAAGGCAATGGCAGCCCACTCCAGTGCTCTCGCCTGGAGAATCCTAGGGACGGGGGAGCCTGGTGGGCTGCTGTCTATGGGGTCGCACAGAGTCGGACACGATGGAAGCGACTTAGCAGTAGCAGCAGCTACATATATACAGTGGGATACTGGCCATAAAAAAACAGATCAAGTGATGCCATCAGCAGCCACATGAATGGACCTAGACAAGATCATACTTAGTGAAGTAAATCAAACTGAGAAAGACAAGCATCACATGAGATCACCTACATTCGGAATCTAAAAATTGATACAAATGAATTAGTTTATACAAGAGAAAAAGACTCACAGAGTTAGAAAACAAATGCATAATTCTCAAAGGGGAAATCAGGGGCGGGAGAGATGAGTTAGAAGGTTAGGGTTAACAGATACACTGTCCTATATACAGAAGAGATAATCAAGAAAGACCTACTGTATAGGACAGGGAACTCAACTGAACTCTCCTGTAATAACCTATATGGAAACGGATCCAAAAATCGAGACATCTACACGTGTGCACAAGCGAGTCAACCGGCAGTGGCCCTAAAACAAACACAGCACTGTAGACCGACTCCACTTCATGTAAAAGAAAAACTAAGACAAGCAGAGCCAGCCACACTCCCCACAGGCCTCAGGGACCCAGGTGGGCGTCACATCCCTGGGGCCGAGCAGGCCTGCGTCTGGAGGCTGGACTCTCATGGGACTGACGGAGGATGTGCAAGCAAATGAGCCCCCTTGGACCTGTACTGCCCGCTCCCCTCTTGATGGGACCACAATCTCCAGAGCCAGGCAGGCCCACAAAAAGCCACAGGAAGCCTACTTCACCCAAAGATCTGTGGATCCTCCCGGGCTGGAAGAGCTTTGTAAAGTCACCTGGTCTCCCCTCCTCCTCGCGTCCTGGTGCTGGGCTCCCACCTCCACCCTCCGTCCTGAGTCCCCACACCTACAGACCACAGCACCCTTGGCAGAGCGGTGTTGCAAGGCCTGGCATTTCTCCATGGGGGGAAAGGTAACAGGGAAGGAGGAATGACACGCAGGCCCCTGAGCCTTTCTTCCCACGCATTCCGCTCTCCTGGGCAACCCGGGAACGCGACTTTCCCAAGCGTCTGGCTGCCCAGGTAACCAGATCTGTATGTGGGAAAGTGCTGCCGCCTCGTGGCCCTTTCCTGTAACAACACTTTAAAACCTGCAGTTCATGGGCACTTCCTATTCACAAACCCTGGGAGGCTGGAATTGGCACCCACTCTCAAGAAATGTCCTGCGGTAGGTCTTGGAAGAATAATGCAAAACAGGGCTGACTTTCAAGAAGCCAATTTCAACAGGCAAATTTCATTCACACAGTCTGAAAAGAAAAGTAGTGGAAAAGAGAACCCACTGGCTATTAACGTGCTGTGCTTAGTTGCCCAGTTGTCTCCAATTCTTTGCAACTCACCCCTTTTGCCACAGCCAGGAAGAGCATATACCACCATGTATGAACCTATATGACAGACCCTGAATCTGAGTGACAACCTAGAGGGACATGTGACAACCTAGAGGGACAGGATAGGGGAGGGGAGGGAGGCTTTAGTGGGAGGGAATATATGTATAATTAAGACTGATCTGTGCTGTTGTACAGCTGAAACCATCACCATTGCAAAGCAATTTTCCTCCAATTAAAACAAAAACAAAAACTAGCCTAGAGGCTAAGCAAATCATATCTTCAATCTCATTTCATTTACACCAGCAGAGGGCTGCAACGGCCAAGGAATGCTGCTGCTGCTGCTAAGTCGCCTCAGTCGTGTCTGACTCTAGGGGGACTCTGTGTGACCCCCTAGATGGCAGCCCACCAGGCTCCCCCGTCCCTGGGATTCTCCAGGCAAGAGTACTGGAGTGGGGTGCCATTTCCTTCTCCAGTGCATTAAACTGAAAAGTGAAAGTGAAGTTGCTCAGTCGTGCTCAGACCCCAGGGACTGCAGCCCAACAGGCTCCTCCGTCCATAGCGCTGCCTTTTTCTAGGGCTTCCGCATGCCTGTACATGCACTTAATTCCTCCATGGTGTTTGGGGGGAAAAAAAGACTACAAAACTCAGCCTCCTTGCTCCCGTATCAGTTGGGTATTTAATTTAGGACGGTTGGATTACTTGGGAGGGAGATGTGATGGAGAAAGGTAAAAATCACACCATACCCAAAAATAAACTCAAAACAGATTAAAAGACCAGAAACTATAAAACTCTTAGAGGAAAACATAGGCATAACACTCTCTGACCTAAGTCACAGCAAGATCCTCTATGACCCACCCCCCACAGTAATGAAAATAAAACCAAAAATAAACACGTGGGACCTAATTAAACCTAAAAGCTTTTGCCCATGAAGCAAACTATAAGCAAGGCGAAGCAACAGCCCTCAGAATGGGAGAAAATAAAAGCAAATGGAAATGAAAGATGAAGAATTACTCTACAAAACACACAAGCATGTCATGCAGCTCAACACCAGAAAAACAAACAACCCAATCAAAAAATGGGCAGATGAATTAAACAGACATTTCTCCAAACAAGACACACAAATGGTTAATACATAAGATGCTCAGCATCGCGCATTATTACAGAAATGCAAATCAAAACTTCAGTGAGGTATTCTGATATTCTGACCTCATACCAGTCAGAATGGCCATCATCAAAAAATCTACAAAAAATAAATGCTGGAGAGGCTGTGGAGAAAAGGGAACCCTCTCACACTGTTGGTGGAAGTGCAAAATGATAGTCACTATGGAGAACAGTAGGGAGAGTGCTTTAAAAACTAGGAATAAAACTACCATATGACCCAGCAATCCCACTTAGGGCATATACCTTGAGGAAACCAGAACTGAAGAAGACACATGTACCCCAGTGCTCAGCACAGCACTATTTACAGTAGCTGTAAATAACTGGAAGCAAGCTAGATGTCCATCGGCAGATGAATGGACAAGGGAGCTGTGGTAGTTGTATACAATGGAGTATTTTGCAGCTATAAAAAGGAACGCATCTGAGTCGGTTCTAATGAGGCGGATGAACCTAGAGCCTTTTATAGACAGTGAAGTCAGTCACAAAGAGGAAGACAAGTACCGTACATTAACACATACGTATATATGGAATCTAGAAAGATGCTACCAACGGTCCCGCATACGGGGTAGCAAAGGAGACAGATGTGAAGGACAGACTTTTGGACTCAGTGGGGCAAGGAGAGGATGGGATGATTTGAGAGAACAGCACTGAAACACATGCATTCCACATGTAAACCAGAGGACCAGAGTTTAATGTATGAAGTAGGGCACCCAAAGCTGCTGCTCCACGACAGCCTAGAGGGATAGGGTGGGAAGGGAGGCAGGAGGGGGGCTCAGGAAGAAGGGACACGTGTGTATCTATGGCCGATTCATACTGACGCATGGCAAAAACCATCACAATACTGTGAAGTCATTATCCTTCAATTAAATAAGTTTTTTTTAAAAGCTTTGATTGCTTAGGGAAAAGAGAAGTCCAACCTGGCAATGTGAATTACAGGGCATCTCTGCCATTACAAGGCCACCACAGACTTGGCTCGTACTGAGAGTCAGTACAGAGTACAGAACACAGGTTTCCACTCATCATCAATTAAATCCTAGTGTTTGAAAATGGGAAGCATTAACAGAGGTTCCCAAAGCAAACACACAACCGCAAGATAGCCACTCTCTGCAGGCCACATTTTGTTTCATCTTCCCTGTGTTTCTGTCGTGGAAAGAGACATATGCTCTCCTGGAGCTGCTGCATGTCAGTTTACAGAAATCAGCCTCGTTTTGTGTTTTAAATAATTACACTGAGTGGCCATACCTCAGTTCATCTACCCCATTTCCCATGAAGAGGCCTTTAGGTTGTTCCCAATATTTTGCAATTAGCAACAATGTTGCAGAGATTAACTACGTGAATTTTATTTTCGTATCCTCAGATATATACCTTTGGGGTAAGTTCCCAGGTTAGGTGGTTACTGAGTTTGCATAGTTTGGTTAAACAGTGCCAGTTTCCCTCACCAGAGGTTGTACTGTTTTGCACTCCCAGAAATAGTGCAAACACCTGTTTCTCCGACATCTCCCACAAAGTGCAATCTCAAGCTTTGAATTTTTTTCATTCAGATAGGGAGAAACAATATTTAGTGTAATTTTAATTTGCATTTCTTCCTGAGAAAAAACTGAATGTATTTACATATGTTCAAGAGCTACTTTTATGTTTTACTTGTCTGTTCATGTTTCTTGCCTGTTTACATCCTACAGGGATTCTGGTTCCCCTACCTCTATTTTAAGAATTCTTCAAATATTAGGTATATCAGCTCTTTCTCTGTGGTATAACTTCTTTCTCTTAAGCTTTCTGCCTGCTTTTTGCTTCTATTTATGGTGTTTTTTCCCATCATGCTTTTTTTCCAGGTTATTTTTAGATAGCTGAGTATACAATTTTTCTTTAATTGCATGTATACTGAGTTAAAGTTAGAAAGCCTGTCCCCATTTGGATACAAAAGAATTTTAAGGTTTCTTTTAGTACTTGTATGGGTTCATATTTTACATTTAGGTTTGATATACCTGGGAGTTGATTCTTGTGACTGATATCAGGGATGGCTCTAATTTTACCTTTACAAACAGCTAGCAGTTGGTCTAATACCATTTTATACATGTGTATGTATAAATACATATTTATATATATGCATGTGTATGTTTATATATGTAAATATGTGTATATATACACACATATAAACATATAAAACTGT
Organism: Ovis aries; assembly: GCF_016772045.2. Taxonomy (NCBI): domain Eukaryota; kingdom Metazoa; phylum Chordata; class Mammalia; order Artiodactyla; family Bovidae; genus Ovis; species Ovis aries. Next base: position 6,976,263 of record NC_056072.1, read on the forward strand.
TTTCTTGTAGAAACAAGCACACAAGACAGTGGGCTTTTCAGAAATGGTCAATTACACTAATACATTTAGAGCAGATAGCCAAAAGTGCTTGAATAATTGTGGGACTAGTATTTAATGACTTTATGCAAACTAAAATTCCTTCCCTGGTGGCTACTAACATTTAATTTACGTAACACTTTACAGTTTAGAAAAGTACCCCCACATCCTCAATCTGGTTTACCCCATCGTAACTCTGATCCCGAGCAGGTTGTCCTCAACACACAGAGGACGGGGCTAAGGCTACAGAAGAGCAGATGACTTACAGAGGCGTGCACTCGGTGAGTGCAGTGACCCAGCTCTTCTCCCTCTTGCCATGGTTCTCCACAGAACCGGCACCACAGTGCTTTCACATTAAGATAGCTGTGGCTTTACAAACTCCATTAAGAAGGTGGTGGTTAAGACGCTCAAGTATCTCTTGCAAGCCAGGGTTGGATTAAGACTTTACTTGAAGGTTACACCTCTCAAAATACTGAGCATCTCCGGCAGCTAAAGAGCAGCAAAGTATTTGGGAGTATAGCAAAAGATGTGGCTATCCAGCAATTCCACTCCTGGTATGTATCCAGAAAAACCAAAAACACTCATTTGGAAAGACATATGCACCCCAGTGTTCACAGCAGCATTCCTTACAACTGCCAGATATGGAAGCAACCTCAGAGTCCATCAACAAATGAACGCATAAATAAGATGTGACACATAAACACCATGGAGTATCAATCATAAACATGACTGAAATTCTGTCATCTGCTGCAATATGGATGGAGTTGGAGGGCATCAAGCTAAGTGAAATAAGTCAGACAAAGACAAATACTGTATGATATCACATATATGGAACTTTAAAATGACAATAAACTAGACATAGAGAAGCTGTAACCACGAGAGAAGCTAGTGGTTACAGCAGTGGGGGAGTGGGAGGTTCAAACTAGCGGGTGTGAGACAGGCCCAAGGATGTACTGTACAACATGGGGAATGTAGCCAGTATTTGGTAATGACTTAGTGGAAAAGTACTCACTCAAGATGTATTAAAATTTTTTTAAAACTAAAAAAAAAGTTGTGGTTATTATCTACCATCTTAATAGTACTTCCCATCTGCACAGAATTTGAAAAGTGCACACAGACACGAAACAGAGGGGCAGCCCAACCCAGTGAACAATGGTGAAGCTGTAGCATTAAAGACAGAACACACCTTAATAAAAGATGCTTGGAAGAGCCACATCCTACAGGATGCCAACTCAAATTTCTGACCCAAAACCTGGCTTTAAATTCTACGGCAACAAGGGGGAACATCAAATGACTAATTTGGCTACTGAGTTATAACAGCAGTTCTGAGAGCGATCAGAGGACCCCTGGAGGTCTTGAGAACTTCACAGGGATTCTGTGAGGTCAGAACTACCCTCCCCCTCCTCCTAAGAGGCCATCCGCATTTTTCACGGTGTGATTATCGGTTTGCACTGCATATGGACTGCAACCAGGAGCACTCTAGCACAAGGCAGGGCAGTGGAAGCGAGCTGAACCTGTCGTCACTCTCCTCTTCACCACTCTGGGAAAACACAAAGCAAATTCACATAAGAATCCCCTCGATGAAGTAGAATTTTATTAAGTTGCACCAACCAGTACCAGTTCTTGCAGCTCTGTGAGGAAATGGAAAGACACATGTACATTTCTGCTGCTTACTGAAGTGTTTCTGTACTACTGAGTGATAAGCTGATCTAGCCACTTCTTTCACCTACTTGAAATAATTACTTGAAAGAATTACTTATAGACCAGCTGGTACTTCAGGCATATCTGGGAGACATTTTCTCAATAATGAATGAAGTGATCCTATCAGTACAAGCAATATAAACTGATAGTATCTGTTGCACTGACAGAACCTGAACTTTCCAGAAAAAAATTAGAATCTTGGAAAATTTGTATTGGCCACTGAGCCTGACAGTTTCCCACCACTTTAAACTTTTCTAATGAGATTTAATAATAACTAAAAATATGTTTTTTGGGGAGGAGACATTTTATAATGGGACATGTTAGAATTTGGAAGAACCTGGAGTTCACCAAACTGATATTTTCTAAATGCAATGAATAATGTTACAGAAGTCACACAGGGGTAAAAACCCACTCCAGGTGATAGACAGACCAATGGTTTTCTCCTGCAAAAAACAGTTGTCAAGTCTTGGCATCGAAAGAGAAAATTCACAATTCTCTGGAAAAGCTATTAAAATACTCCTACCTGTTTCCACCTATGTATTTCTTTTTTAAGTTTTTTATTTTTTAAATTTTAGTATCTTTAATTCCTACTTGCGTTCCCAAACATGACACCTATGTATTTCTGAGGCTGCATTTTCTTCCTGGAATTCAGACAGCATTTCAGATCAGAAGGAACACAGTAGATGGGAGAACCCAGTTGTCTTCCATTAAGCCAGACACTAGAGAGTTTATAAAAATGTAACACAATGGCACCCTTCCACAGACTTTTTTTTAGTTTCACAGAGTTGTTTTCTGTAAAGTTATGCTAACATAAAATGGATTTACTATCGCTACTTATAAATGAAAGAATATTTTTAAATTTTCAGCTTTTATTTACCACATGGCAAATACAGATAAGTCACCACATTAAAAATAATTCTTTGGCATTCTTAGTAAGTGCAAATATAAAGGAATCCTGGGAATTCCCTGCCGATCTAGTGGTTAGGACTCCACGCTTTCACTGGCCCAGGTTGGGGAACTAAGATCCCACAAGCTGCAAGCAAAAAATAAATAAAATAGAAGAGGAATCTTGTGACCAAAAATTTTGAAAATTGTTGTATGTAAATTTTAAAAAAATAAATTTTATACCAAGACAGAAAAGAATTGTCACCAACTAGTTCTAAAAAGTTTTGGTAATAAAATGAGACCAAGGTACAGCTCTGCCCCAAACCTATGTGTGGTAGTGTGTGTGTGGGTATGTATTACTCTCCCTCCAATTATATATAATCGTATTTTGAGAAATTGGAGGCATCATTATTTTATTGTTTCTTAAAAATATAACTATCTCCATATATGCTCTATCTGAAAAATCTTTTAAAATATCCTTGAATTTCATGTACTCTTCACATTAATCACTTCCTGTATTTTTTTTACTTTATGTGTATATTACAGTTCTTCCTGTAATTCTCCAAAGTGATCATGACCACAGGATAAATCCCACACATACAGTGAGAATTTCCTATCACTGTCTACAATCCTATTTCAGCATGGGGAACCACTATTTGATAAAGACATTAACAACAGTGCTACGCGAAGGAGGCATTCCCATATTCTGGCATTTTGCCAACTTCAGAAGCAAGTACTTTCTGTAAAGCAAAAGCCCACATAAAAAACTGTAAAGGATACTACCATTTGGGCTACTGTTAAGTTCCATACTGGGCCTCATAAATTGGTATCTGATAGCTTTAAACAAGTAAAACTAACAAGTTCTACATCAATCTTGGGCTTCCCTGGCGGCTCAGTGCCAAAGAATCCGTGCCTGCCAAAGCAGGAGACAGGGGTTCAATGCTTGAGTTGGGAAGATTCAAGTGGCAACCATTCCAGTATTCTTCCCTGGGAAATCCCAGGGACAGAGGAGCCTGACGGGCTGTTACAGTCCATGGGGTTGCAAGAGTTGGACTCAATTTAGTGACTAAGCACCACCACCACCAATCTTACATAAACTCTTTACAATGAATACAAAGAGGGAATACTCCAAAACTTGATTCATGATGTCAAACGTAAACTTGATATCAAATACGGACAAGTCCATGAAAAGTACAGGCCAATTTTTCTCGGAAGCATAATGTAAAGTCCGAACAAAAGATGAGCAAACCAAATTCAGTTTTACCAAGTTAAATCTATTTCAGAGACACAAAGTTGGCTTAATATTTCTAAGAGGTAATGTAACCAATAATCATTAACAGCAAAATTATCTCACTGTATAAAAAATGTTTTATAAAATTTAATACCTGTCCATGATAAAATTTTATAATATAAACTAACTAGGAAAGAAGAGAACTTTCTGATAGAGCATCTACAAAAGGCACGCAACAAATAAACTCAACAGTGAAATACTTAAAGCTTTCACTCAGGAAGCAAGATAAAGATACTTCCACTTATTGGTCCCAGAGAATCCTACATTGGAGCGTGGGTGTCACAAAGCAAAACAACTTTAGAAAAGAAGAAATAAAACTCGTTATTTACAGATGACATAATTGTACTAGAAAAATGTAAACGACAGATGGTGCACCTTTCCATAACCCAATTTGTAAAGCAGAAGACTGTAGACCAGATGCATGTATAATAAACTACAGATGAATTATTATTACATTAATAAATGGATTTTAGCAAGGTAGCTAGGTAAGATCAATATAAAAAAAAAAGTGTATTTCTACATATCAGCAACAAAGTAACATTTTAAAAGGATGCCATTTAAAATACCATCAAAAAGAGAATGCTCTGGCAGTCCAGTGGTGAGAACCCCTGGCTTTCACTGCTGAGGACCCAGGAGTCTGGGAACTAAGATCCCACAAGCTGTACAACACAGCCAAAATAAATAAACAAGTAATAAAATAGCATTAAAAAATAGCTGGAAAAACATCTACTGAAAGAAGATGCAACCTGAAATACAAGTGCACTTGACACTACAAACATCGCGAGGAGAGACTGGAGACCTATATAAACACCAAGACGCTCCTCTGCAAAGTCTTGGAGGATATAAAAATCATAATCATCCCCAAAAGGATCTATCAACTCAATGCAATCTCAATCAAAATGCCACTTTTTTTGCTGCGGCAATGGACTAGTTGACTCTGCAGTTTATATGGAAATGTAAAACGTCAGGAATAGCTAAAATAATCGTATGGAAATACATTAGAGGAGGGCTTGGGCTGCCAGCTAAAGGCTTCTTTTTTTAACTACAGAAATTGAGAAGGTAGTACTAGTACAGGATAGACAAACCGGCATTACGGGTAAGACAGAAAGCCCAGAAGCAGACGCGTGCAGCAGGACGGGCCAATTACGACCAAGGTGACACTGCGGTTCAGAAGGACGATGCCCTCCCCCAGCCAACGGAAGGAAGGCTGCGACCAACCCAGACAGCATGCTCAAAAGCAGAGACACGACTCTGCCAACAAAGGTCCGTCTAGTCAAAGCTATGGTTTTTCCTGTGGTCATGTATGGATGTGAGAGTTGGACCGTGAAGAAAGCTGAGCGCCGAAGAATTGATGTGTTTAAACTGTGGTGTTGGAGAAGACTCTTGGGAGTCCCTTGGACTGCAAGGAGATCCAACCAGTCCATCCTAAAGGAGATCAGCTCTGGGTGTTCTTTGGAAGGAATGATGCTGAGGCTGAAACTCCAGTACTTTGGCCACCTCATGCGAAGAGTTGACTCATTGGAAGACTCTGATGCTGGGAGGGATTGGGGGCAGGAGAAGGGGACGACAGAGGATGACATGGCTGGATGGCATCACTGACTCGAAGGACATGAGTCTGAGTGAACTCCGGGAGTTGGTGATGGGCAGGGAAGCCTGGCGTGCTGAGATTCATGGGGTCACCAAGAGTCAGACACGACTGGGTGTCTGAACTGAACTGAATGATAACAAATTAACTGAACACATTAAAAAAAAAACCCTTATCCCCTACTTCACACCACCTACAGAAATCAATCCCAGATGAACTGATGAATTGTAGAGAAGTAAAACAATAAAGCTTCTGGGGGAAAAACAAACCTAAGACTATCTTCACAACCTTTAAAAGTGAAGTCACTCAGTCGTGTCTGACTCTTTGAGACCCCATGGACCATAACCTACCAGGCTCCTCTGTCCATGGGATTTCCCAGGCAAGACTACTGGAGTGTGTTGCCATTTCCTTCTCCAGGGTATCTTCCTAACCCAGGGATCAAACCCAGGTCTCCCACATTGCAAGCAGATGCTTTACCGTCAGAGCAACCCCTGAGGACAAGCAATAACGTCTTCAGAACAGGTACAAAAAAAATAGTGAAAGGGCCAAACCACAGAATGAGAGAAGATATTTGCAATGCATATCTGACAAAGACTAGTATTCTGAGTATGTGAAAAATGAGTCAGAAAGAAGGCGAATATTTCCCTGTTTTTCTGAGAAGGGGAAAAAAGAAAAGAGTCTTAAGAGTCTCAAACAGGTACATTACAAATGAGGATAACCAAATGGCCAATAAACATGAAATGTGCTTAGGTTCATTAGTTATCAAGGAAGTAGAATTAAAATCACAATGAGATTCTACTGTGTAAACAAAAATCCCGCCAGAATGAGAGACAGTATCAAGTGTGTACAAAGATGGAGAGCAACTGGGACTCTTGTATATTGCTGGAAGTAACGCAAATTCCTTTTTAAAAACTGATACATAACTCGCGTATTATAATTCACCCTTCTGAAGTGACAAGTCTTTAGTATATTCCCAAGACTGAGGACTGTATCATTTCAGAACTACTGTTATAACCCTCAAAAGAAACCCTATACCATTAGCAGTCAAGCCGCACTGCCCTCTCTTGCAACCACTAAGATGTCTCAGAACTGGCTTATTCTGGACATTTCATATAAACGGAATCACACATTCTGATTTTTTGTGACTGGCTTCTTTCACTTAACATGTTTCCAAAGTTCATCCATGTTGTAGTAGATATCAATACTTCATTCCTTTTTTTTGTTTTTCTGGCCATACCACCTGACTTGTAGGATCCTAGGTCCTGGAGCAGGGACTGAGCCTGGGCCCTCGGCAGTGAAAGCACAGAGTCCTAACCACTGGACCACCAATTCCCCATTCCTTTTTATAGCTGAAAAATACTCCATCGTATGGACAGGCCACACTTTGTTTATCCATTTGTCCACTGATGGATGTCTGGGTTTTTCTCCCCTTTTAGCTATTATTACTAGCTGTAATAGCTGTACTGTTATACATAACGCCGCCATAAACATCTGTATACAAATGCTTCTAGGAGGACATGCATTCTCATTTCTGCTGGGTATACATCCAGGAGCGGAAGTGCTAGGTCTTACGGTAACTATATGCTTACCCTTTTGAAGAACCACCACACTGCTGTCCGAAGTAGCTGTGACACTTTACATTCCCAACAGCAACACACAGGTGTCCTAATTTCTTCACGTATTTGCCAATTCTTATTTTCATTTTTGGCTCTGAGGTGGGATCTCACTGTGGCTTTGTTCTGCATTTCCCCAGTTATCAATACTAATGACATCAAGCATCTTTTTATGTGCTTGTCATTTGTGTATCTTCTCTGAAGAAGTATCTACTCAAGTTATTTTGTTCATTTTAACACTAGGCTGATTTCCTATGAAGTTTTAAAAGAGTCTTCCTATATTCTGAATACTAAACCCTTATCAGATATATAATTTGCAAACATTTTCTCCCAGAAATGCAACCTCGTGTAACTTTGGAAAAACTGTTTGGCTAAACATTTAGTATCTGCTAATGTTGAACACACACACAGCTTATGAATCCAGCAATCCAGGTCGACACACACCCCCAACAGAAAGGAGGACACATTTTCCACAAGACACCCTGAAGCCTGTTCATGACAGTACAAGTCCTAAGAGCAAGAGGAAAACTGAATAGCCACCCAGGTATCTGGCAGGAAGCGGATGCCGGCCCCCGAGGATGCCCCTGTCCTAATCCCTGGCGCCTGTGTACACTACTTCTCTTGGTAAAGGGGCTCCACAGGTGCAATCAGGATTCTGAGAGGGGGAAATCAGACTTCCATATTCTTAGAAGTCATCCCTCCATCCTAATAAGTAAAAAAGCTGAACACACTGAGAAAAATAAACAAGTCTCCTTGGATCTGTCAGAGAAGTGAGGGGATAGGGCCAACGGCACTCCCCCAAACTGGAGAGACAGGTGGGTGGACACAGAGAACCACAACTTACTGAAGCACAAACTTCCAGGCAGAAACCTCTAAGGGAGACAACACTGGGGTGAGAGGGCCTGGACTGTGACTAACAGATTGCTGGAGCTCAGCATGGACAAACCTGTGAGTTAAACACTATGGGGATCATAAGGGGATCCCCACAGTTTTGAGTTTTACGTCCAGGAATTCTACTAGAGTCTCAGAGGGAAATTCAGAGAAAAATCCCCTGGTGCTTCTGGCAGGGGAAGGAAGAAAGTAACCATTTTGAAAAAAGTCCAAGTCATCTGTTTCTAACAAGGCCTGCCCTCAGCAGAAATTACTTTATTAGAGGCTGAACATACTGGTAGGGAAATCCCCAACTCCAGCTCCCCCTAGAGAACCACTCGTGAAGTTCAGAGCCCAGGGACACAGGCTTACTGAGAACTGATCACAGGACTACAGAAAGATTTCCCCCCAACACCTCACCATCACAGCACTAAAAGGTCTATTCACTGGAGCGCCTTTTACCCAGTACATCACGTTCAGCTAACAACAGAAAATTACAAGGCAGAGCAAAAGGCCAAAAAAAAAACAAACCACATCACAGTCTGAAGAGACACAACAAGCATCAGAATCACATTCTAATATTTCTTGGTAGAACTATTAGAACTATTAGACCGTGAATTTAAAACAACTGTGATTAACATGTTAAGGACCTTAACAGTAAAAGCAGACAACACACCAAAACAAATGGGTAATATAAGTAGAGAGATGGAAATTCTAAGGAATAACCTTTTTAAAAACCAGACAGAAAACTAACAGAAATGATTAATGCTTTCCATGGGCTCATCAGTTGACTGGACTTGGCTGAGGAAGAATCTCTGAACTGGACAACAGGGTAACAGAAACTTCAAAAACTAAAAAGCAAAGATAAAAAAAGACTGGGGGTGGGGTGTGGGAAAAAAAAAGGAAACAATACCCCAAAACTATGGGACAACTACAAAAGATATAATATATACATGAGAATGCTGAGAGAGAAAAGGACGGAAAAAATATTTGAAGCAACAGTGACTAAGAATTTCCCCCAAGTTAGTATTATTGAGAATTTCCCCCTAATTAATGTCAGATACTAAACCACAGACCCAGGAAGTTCAGAGAATACTAAAGATAACCACTCATTCACCCCCACCCCTAGGCATATCATATTCAAGCTGCATAAAATCAAAGATTTTTAAAATCTCAAGAGAAGTCAAAGGGAAAACACCACCTATGGAGGACCCAAGGCAATAAAATAACACTCAATTCCTCTTCAGAAACCACGCACGCAAGGAGAGTGAAGCGTTGGGGGAGCTTACAGCGGATTACTCACGTGGGCCAAGTTTAATCCCATGGATGCTGATATGCAGAAGCAGCAGGGTCAGAGCAAGAAGCGGTGTGCTGGAAGCAGAGACCAGAAGATGCAACACCGTTGCCTTTGAAGATGGACAAGGGGCCAGGAACCAAGGAATTCAGGCAGCCTCTAGAAGCTGGAAAGGAAGGAAACAGACGCTCCCTGGAGCCTCCAAAAGAAACCAGACCTGCTGACACTTTAACCTAGCACAGCTGGTTTCGGCTTCTGCCCTCCAGAATGGCATGATAGCACATTTGTGTTAAACCACTAAATTCTGTCAGTGTCTTACAGCAGCAATGGGAAACTAACATACCCTGTCAACAGCATACTAGAGATGTGAGTGTTTTTGCACGACCAAGTGTGATGTGATGAGAATTAGTAACTATTGCTACAGGCAACGAAATGGAGGCACCCCAAAAAACTGAAAGAAGCCTGACGCAAAGAAATATAAATGTTAAGAGTCCATTCATATACAGCTTAAATACAAGTAAAACTGATCTATGGCTTTGGAGGAGAGGGCAGGAGTAACTTGGTAGGTAGGAGGACTGCGGGGGGCACGCAGGAAATACCAGTAACGGTGTCTTTCTTGATGCTGGTGCTGGTTGTATGTGGTCACTTTGTGGTATTTCAAACCATACACCTGTAAGTTGTCTACTTTTCTGTACTGTGTACTTCAATTAAAAACAGCTAAAAAAAATTAAGTAGTTTAAAAACAAATTTCCTTGCAAAAATTGGGAACAAAAAAGGTTTAAATTCTAACCACAATAAACAAAAGATCTTCAATTAGTTAAAACTGAACCTCATATAAAGTGAACAGTTATAATTAATTCAGGTAACAAAGATATTCTGAGGGTTTTCTAGTATATCTCCAATGTACACAGAAAAAAAAAACCCCATGAGTTGGTCTAGACATGCAAACACGGTAGACCACGGTATATACCACGAAGCACAGTCTGCAATCTTCATCGGTTTCACTTACTTCAAGTACAACTAGTTTAGAAAAACTGGCCTTTACAACACCAGAATTGCAGAATCATTAGGATTTTACCAGCGGCATTTTCCCCCTCATATTTTATCAATCAAAATGTTTTTGCAAATTAATTTTTCCATGCCCACAAACATACTAAGTTTTTCCCACAATGAAACAAATTATAACCCTCTCATATATTTTAGTATTTACATTCAACCATTAGGAGCCAAACACTACTATAAAACTAAACAGATTTTAAAGTTATAATGAAAGAATTACATTTGAAAGTAGAGGTATTGTCCTCAAATATTTTGTGGGGAAAAAAGTCTTTGGAATTATAAAGTTATAACAAAGACCAATGTAAATAGTAGTAACCATTTTCCTTCAATTATCTGAAATTAAGCAATAGGTCAAATGTACGTATGTTCTTTAGTTGAACATCAGTAGGAAAATCTAACTGTTCTTACAAATGTTTCAAAACTGAGTATCAAAAGGTGAAACTACCCCCAGGTGGTCTGACCTGGAAGGACCGGAAAGAGTAGCCGTATGAATTTGCCGAACTTTTAAAACAGTTTCTGCCCATTAAATAATGATAAAAAAGGCTTTATTTTTTTCTACTAGGAATGCTGACATTAGATTTGATAATTCAAGACATGCTGATAGGGAAGATGTACTAATCAAGGTAAATTCCTAATTTAAGGAGACTTACAGGGTAGTAATCTCAGGTACTTACTTGTCTCTTAGAAGAGTAGAAAGCTTAATAATCCTATGAAGTTAAATAAAATACCGACAAATCTTATTCATTGTATGATAAATATAGATTTACATATAAAAGAACGCAACAAGTTATTTGAACCTGAATGCAGAGAATAAATACTTTATTAACTGATTACAGTTGAAAGTCACAAACAAAAAAGGGGTATATTAAGGCAGAGTCATATATATATATATATATATGTAAATATATATATATAGACAAATCCAGACTGTTATACCTCTTTACATTTTAACCTCTGCATTTTTCTTTTATCCATTTAGGCAGTGTGCTTTCTTTTTCTTCTCAGTTAAAGAAACAAATCTTGACCAATGTTTCTAAATCACGTTTTGATAACTTATAGGACCATGGATTAAGACAGTGACTAGTGTGTCCAATGCTGACAGTTTTCTCAGCATATTCCATGTGTGGTGGTATAGTTACGGTGGTGTGGAAAATCTGACAACTGATCACCTCCTCTTTTCCAGCAAAACTAATACATAATTTTTTAAAAGATTTCTTAACAGTCTTAACTAAAATAAGCTTGGAGTTCCAAGTCAGTCAAATGCCCAAAGCGTATTATTTTTCTGTCCTTCCCAAACCCTCCTAGGTGTTTTAAGCAGCCTTCAGAATATGATCCCATGGCTGTATTTCAGATCTATAAATTTGAGTTTTTCAAAATCCAAAATTACTTTCTTATGCAAAGTGGCGATGCAAATAGCAATCCTACATAGTGTAGAATAATTTTTTCTGTATAGTTCCCTTTTATTAAAAAATGGGCAACCACACACACACAAAAAGGACATAAATTTAGTCCATCTGAAAAAGCACTCCAGCTCCCTAATTCTGCTTTTGAAGGAGAAGGCAGAGGCAAGTTTACATTATCCCAGAAAACTGAATAGATGGCTTTATTTGGCATCTTCAAGAAGCTTCTCCTTCTGCAGGAGATGGAGGTGTTGTAGCGGAAACCGTCACTGGTTTCCGTGCAATTCTGTCCAGTTCCGCGTGAACATCTGAGAGGACGGGCTTCTGGCCTACAGTGAAGGAAGGAAACTACGATTCAGACACAAGGCAAAATATCTCTGACACCAATGCATCTTCATGTAACAACTGCCCATGGTTTCATTAACTCTATCTAACACACATACAAAAAACATACATAAACGTATATTTAAAACACAAACATATCTCTAAAACTTTACACATACATATCTACAACTTTATCTAAAGCATATATATATATAAACATCCTAATTTAAACACAAATTCCCTCATTTTCTTTTTTTTTTAATTTTTTTTTTTTGGGGGGGTCACATGGCATGTGGGATCTTAGTTCCCTGACCAGGGATCAAACTCACAGCCCTGGCAGTGCAAGCAGAGTCTAAACCACTGGACTGCCAGGGAGGTCCTTACAGTCCCTCGTGTTCAACTGCAGGGTCTGTGACCAAATGAAAGGAAGACTAGCACCTACCATTCCATCTCATAAAGGTTTTTCTTTTTAATAAAAAGGCACAGAACAAACATAGAAAATAGCTAACAAAATTTTGTAATCTGGAAAGATGCTGCTGCTATTGCTGCTAAGTCACTTCAGTCGTGTCCACCTCTGTGCGACCCCAAAATGAGTGCGTGGTAACTAAATTAGCAGTCCTGAGACAGGTAATCTTTTCCACACTGAGGGTGACAGAAGCCAGAAACTAGTTCAGTTTATCCTCAGAAATCTGTAAGATTAAAAACGGTAGCAGCAGGTACTTGAGAAAAGGGTGGCAAGACGGTGTGATTAAAACAGTAGAATAGGTTAAAGTCTGAAGAGCACTTATACAAACAAAAGGAAAAAACACTTCATCAAAATTTAAAAATTCTGTGTTTCACAGGACGTTCTTAACAAAGCGAAGGGACAACCGACACAAGAATACTTGCAAATTCTATGTCCTTTACATAGGGGAGACAATACTTGCAAATTCTACACTTGAAAAATGTCCAATAAACAGAATATATAAAAAACACTCAGAACTCAATAATAAAAAGAAAAACAACCCCATTTTAAATGGGCAAAGAATTTGAATAGACATTTCACCAAAGAACAGATAAAAGTGGTTATTAAACATGTGAAAAGATTTTCAAAATCACTAGCTATCAGGGAAATTCAAATCAAAACCACAATGAGATACAACTTCACAGCTGAAATGATGTCTCTAACCAAAAAGATGGACAAGTGGTGACCATTTTGTAATGTATAAAAATATCAAATCAGGGACCTCCCTGGCAGTCCAGTGGTTAGGACTCTGAGCTTCCACTGCATAGGGCAGGGGTTCGATCCCTCGTTGGGGAACTAAGATCCCACATGCTGTGTGGCGTGGCCAAAACAAATCAAATCACTAGGCTGTATCCTTGAAACATAGTATTGTTCATCAATTATATTTCACTCTAAAACACAGACACACGTGCAAAAATACTCTAACAAAGAGACATTCTGGACTTGGTTAAGCAAAACCAAAAGAAAAAACAACGAAAACCTGAAGTGGTGCAGCATTTTGGAAACTTTAAACGCAGAGGTACTACGTGACCCACCAATCCCACACTTAGACACATACCCAAGAGAAATGAAAACGTGTGCGCGTGAACTGAAGAACGGATAAATAAAAGATGTATGCAGACCCACGCAATGGGATTTTTTCAACAGTAAAAAAATATTGATACGTATGCTACAACATGGATGAAACTCAAAAACATTACTTTAAGTGGGCATATACTGTATGACTCCCATTTATATGAAATCTCCAGACAGGCAAATACAAAGAGAAAGAAAACAAATCACTGCCTAGGAGGACGGCAGGGGAGGGAAGGGTAACTGCTAACAGGTTGGATTTTTTTTTTTCTTTTTTTAATTTTTACAATGTTGTGTTGGTTTCTGAAATTCAACAACTCAAATCGTCCATAATTATACATACATCCCCTCCCTCCCTTACCTCCCTCTTCTCCCGCATCCCACCCTTCCAGGTCACCACAGGGCACCAGACTGGGCTCCCTGCGCTCCCAGCAGCTTCTCCCCAGCTGTCCATGCGGGCTGCTGGTGCGTACATGTGGCTCGTGTATACGCACGGCTGCTTCCTCCACTCGTCCTACTCCCTCCCCCCCTCACTGTGCACACGGCTCCATGCTCTGCAGCTCTTTCCCTGCCCTGCAAGTAGGTTCATCAGCATCACTTTATTCCAGAGTCCATATATATGCGCTAATATAGTGTACTGGTTTTTTCTGACTTACTTCACTCTGTATTATTAGGCTCTAGGTTCAACCATCTCACTAGAACTGTCTGAAATTCCTTCTTTTTGATGTGGATTTTTTAAGGAGATGAAAATGTTCTAAAATTAGATTATGGTCATCTACGTCATGTTTTGCGTGGATTCCCTGGTGGCTCAGCAGTGAAGAAGAATCCGCCTGCCAGTGCAGGAAGAATCGGTTCGATCCCTGGGTTGGGAAGATCCCCTGGAAAAGGGAATGGCAACCCTCTCCAGTATTCCTGCCTGGAGAAGCCAGGGACAGAGGAGCCTGGGGGGCTATAGTCCACGGGTATCAAAGAACCAGGCATGACTGAGCAACTAAATAACACTACCACAAAGGTTTGTGTAAGTCTGTAAATACATTACAACACTGAAATGCACACTTTAAATGAGCAATACCGCTGCTAAGAAAGGAAAGCCCCAGTAAGTACCTGACTTTTTGGCAGACGGTGGTAAACTGCCGCCTCCGCCTGCAGCCCCACCTCCAGGGCTACCACCACCAACACCAGGGCCTCCTGGGGAGCCAGTCTTTTTACTCAGCAAACTGTTAAAGAAATTTGCCAGGACACCTTCACTTGTAGCTCCAGCTATTAAAAAAAAAAAAAAAAAGGGTAAAAAACATACTCAAAGCTTTCAACTTTTCTATAAATTATTACAGTAATGATACACAGAAAATGAATCACACACAGAAGATGTTCCAAATCCAAGCCAAGTTTAATCTTTTGAGGCTGGGTAACTTCTCTAATCAATCATATATAAAACAAATATGAGTAAGTGTTAAGAATGTAATTATTAAAAACTTAAAGAGTGTTATTTTTTTCTTTACATTTTATTTCTTTTTTGCTGTGCTGGGTTCATTGCTGAAAGAGGGTAGAGTGTTATTTTTAAAAGGCCAAAAGCATTTAAAACAGATGCTACTTGTGAATATATATCCCCTTTGAAAGGGGTTCTTCAAAAATAAAAACAGTTGCTTCAAGTATTACACAAAGCTGTCCAATCTGATATGAAAATCAGCAGAAGCTCTAAGAGATTAATGGACAAAGGAGGGCAATAAACAATTCACAGAAAAATACAAACAGGAAGGAAATACTAGGGGCGGTGTGAGCTCTTATTAGTTAATATTTACAGAATGCTGATTAGGTGTAGGCAAACTGCAAGGCTCCATGTTGATGACAGGTAACCTGACCAGTTGAGAAACATCAGGAAAGGGCATAAAAAGATACGAAGTCTCACCTACTAATCCCACGCAGGGCAATTATTCCTGTAGAAATAACTATAATGCACACAGTTTTTTTCTGCTTGTTAACTGCAAATAATCCATTTCAGGTAAAACATGAATTTCTCCAATGACCTATAGGTATAGTTTAGTTCAGTCGCTTAGTCGTGTCTGACTGCGACCCCATGGACCGCAGCACGCCAGGCCTCCCTGTCCATCACCAGCTCCTGGAGTCCACCCAAACCCATGTCCATTGAGTCGGTGATGCCATCCAACCATCTTGTCCTCTGTCGTCCCCTTCTCCTGCCCTCAGTCTTTCCCAACATCAGTGTCTTTTCAAATGAGTCAGCTCTTAGCATCAGGTGGCCAAAGTATTGGAGCTGCAGCTTCAAAATCAGTCCTACCAATGAACACCCAGGACTGATCTCCTTTAGGATGGACTGGTTGGATCTCCTTGTAGTCCAAGGGACTCTCAAAAGTCTCCAACAACACAGTTCAAAAGCATCAATTCTACGGCCCTCAGCTTTCTTTATAGTCCAACTCTCATATCCATACATGACCATTAGAAAAACCATAGCTTTGACTAGATGGACCTTTGTGGACAAAGTAATGTCTCTTTTTAACATGCTGTCTAGGTGGTCCTAACTTTCTTTTCAAGGAGTAAGCGTCTTTTAATTTCATGGCTGCAATCACCATCTGCAGTGATTTTGGAGCCCAGAAAATAAAGTTAGCCACTGTTTCCACATCTATTTGCCATGAAGTGATGGGACCGGATGCCATGATCTTCGTTTTCTGAATGTTGAGCTTTAAGCCAACTTTCTCACTCTCTTCTTTCACTTTTATCAAGAGGCTCTTTAGTTCTTCACTTTCTGCCATAAGGGTGGTGTCATCTGCATATCTGAGGTTACTGATATTTCTCCCGGCAACCTTGATTCCAGCTTGTGCTTCTTCCAGCCCAGTGTTTCTCATGATGTACTCTGCATGTAAGTTAAATAAGTAGGGTGACAATATACAGCCTTGACGTACTCCTTTTCCTATTTGGAACCAGTCTCTTGTTCCATGCCCAGTTCTAACTATTGCTTCCTGACCTGCATATAGGTTTCTCAAGAGGCAGGTCAGGTGGTCTGGTATTTCCATCTCTTTCAGAATTTTCCACAGTTTATTGTGATCCACACAGTAAAAGGCTTTGGCATAGTAAATAAAACAGAAATAGATGTTTTTCTGGAACTCTTGCTTTTTCGAAGATCCAGCATGAGTAAATATAACACAAAGCTTTTATAAAGTGCACACCATAGAGTGTATGTTAAAACTACACTGTAAATGGTTCACAGTCTAACTCACTCTGAGTTTCTATCTCTATAGATACACAAAGACAAGATACTACTGCATAAAAAAGAACATAGCTAAGGCAAAAGGTGGGATGACAGTAGGAAGACTTCTACTGTGAAATACGTTGTGTTGTTTACTCTTAAAAAAAGAGAAATGTACCTTTCATGTTTGGATCGATTTTTTTTGACCCAGCAGGGATGGGTGACACGCTAGCAACATTGGATGACACAGATCTGTTTGGTGTTCGAGGGGAGCCTCCTGGGACTCTTGGTGAGGCGTCCTAAGTAAAAAGATGAAAGCCATATTTATAAAACCCTGAAAGCTCAACTTCACAAAAATTATCATATAAACAACTCCTCTACAACTGCCCCCCATCTCTTCTACTGGTCCCTTCATACTGCAAGCCCTGAGCAAAAGTGTTTAGCAATCGTGTCCTCATTATTAGAATACCAGGGGCCCCTCACATTTTAGCATACAAATTTTCCTTTCACTGGAAAAAGGGAAACACATAGAATAATGAAGTGTGGTTATGAAGAGAAGTTGGGAGTCAGATCCAGACTCCAATCTGGACTTGCATCCTATTTCACCAACTGTATAATCTCAGGCAAGCCATGATGTCCTAAAAAGCCTCCATTTCCCCACCTGCAAAATGGGGATAAGGATAGGACTTGCTTCATCCGGCTATCGTGAGGATTTATAAAACAACACACAAAAATGGTTCAGCCTAGTAATGGATACAGGACAAATGGATTTTTATGATTTCAATATTCTAAAAGGAAATGAAAGTTTATCTTTTAAAATCTCACAAATTCCAGGGGCATTCTTAATTCAACTTTATATCCAAGTACACCCGTAAGAGACAGATATACAATCAAAGACATTAAAGAACTGAAACAAGATGCACTGATTTTAATCACTTAGTCAAGATCTGCAATACTGACCACAGGCCTTCCAGCTGCAGTTGGTGGCTGCTTTGCTAAAAGGGACTGAAAAACACACAAAAATTCTAGGTTAGACATTCAGTCATGTATTGCTGCTTTTAAAGAAAATGTGTACAAGAACCGTTTAATCATTAACCGTACTAAGTCTGCTTCTGATGTAATTTCATACCTGTAGCTTCATAAGAAACACTTGGTCATCTTCCGCCACAATTTCCTTCTCATGCACAAACTGAAATGAGCAATGCATAAATGAACAAGTCATTATGCTAAAGTCATTCATAACTCACTCTCTAGGTTAGCACAATTTTTAAAAACACCGAGAATATGAATATTACCTGTATCACATGTACATGGGTAGACTGCCCTCCCCAGGGCCCTTCAGCAGAGCTGTCCAATACCGATCTGCACTAATATAAATGTCCTGTATCTGTGCTGTCCAACGTTAGCCTGAGGCTACTGAGGAGCTGCAATAACAGCTAATGTGACTGAGGAACTGAATTTTCCATTTAGTTGTACTTAATTTATACTTAAGAGCCATATGTAACTAGTTCCTACTGCTCTGGACAGCACAATCCAAGAGCCACACGCATATAAAATCTTATAAGATTTACACATGCTTATAAAATCTGCGCGACTCAGTGGTAAAGAATCCTCCTATAATGCAGGAGACACAGGTTCAATCCCTGGGTCAGGAAGATCCCCTGGACAACAGAATGGCAACCCACTCCAGTATTCCTGCCTAGAGAGTCTCATGGACAGGGAGTCTGGTGAGCTACAGTCCACAGGGTTGCAAAAGAGTCAGACAAAACTTGGAGACTAAACAACAACAAAAACAACAGTTAGGTGTTTTAAAAGGGCCAAGAATATCCCAGTTGAGAGAAGAGCAACTTGCTCCTGGTTTCCTGAAATAAAAATACAGTATCTCTTCTATCTGCTGAATAATTAGGAAAAAAAGGTGAGGGAGCTGCCCATGCCTCCTGCTCCTCCTTTTCCTCTGCAAGGCAGGCCTTCGCCCAGCAGGCAGGGCGATCCTTTGGAGAGGTTAAGGCAGACTGGACCCCACCCTCACTCCAGCTTGCCTGCCAGTCACTTTCCATCCCACTGAGCATGAAATCCAGAGTCCTGCCTGCAGCCTAATGCTGAGGCCCCGCAAGACCCTAACCCTGCCTTCTTCCCTCTGCTCTGGCCCTCCAGGGGGCTCTTTCCCAGCCTCTGCAGCCGCCCTACACACTCCTGCCTCAGGCCACGTGCACGTTCTCTTCCTGTGGCTCCACATCCTCCCCTCTCATCAGACCTGCCTTCCCCATTCTGGACTGTAACCTCCCACCCACCCACTCTCCCTCCCTCACTGGGCTTCCTTCCTAGAGCACAGATCACCACCTGAGTGATGGCATGTACAGATTCACTACCTCATCATGGTCCTGTTTAGCACCTAATGCCTAAATGGCAGCGCAATAAATATTTGTGGAATGAATAAAAAACCATTTGAAGCACAATCTCGCTGTTAAGAGAGAATGGGGAAAAATTGTTTTTAAAGTGTGCGTTTCTTTCAATAGACATTCAAACCGAATAACGCACCGAGTTTTCATTTGATGCTATATTTCTTATTTGTAACTGCTCTGTAAATGTTTGGATTTTTAATTAAGAATCTTATTCTATGCTGAAACAACATCACTTTTTCCTGAAGCGTGTTCAAATTAAAAGTCAGTGAGAACGTGCTAAAAGCGAACACAACTTCATACAGCTTTTCAGGAGTGTCTATACTATCTAACCATAAAACACCATCCTTAGCGAAAGACATATGAGAGCAGAGTATCATCTGGAATCAGATTTTAAAATCTTAAGGATGACATGCAACAATACAGAATAAAGCGGAACCTGGCAGCCCCTGGATCTGCTGTGTGCTAGTATGAGCAACTAATGACCAGGAAGAAGAGGCAAGGTCTGTCTCAAGAGACAAACGCTACTACTACTTATTATTCCACCAAGGTGTTCTTGGCTTCTGATGGAGCCCCAGGTTGTAAAGTTCACAACTTGCCTTTACCTTACTCAACCCCTTACCTTTCTACCTACAATCTTAAAATAAGGGACTTCCCCCTCAGTTTAAAAGACTAGTAAGACTATACGCTAAAATTTACCTTCCGGACAGGTGGTTTAGTTATGATGTCTTCAAAATTATCTTCTGCTTTTAACGTTTGAAAGTTTTCATGTAATATTCCTATTTTCTTATCATTATCCCACCCTGCTGGACTAGAAAGAAACACAGATGATAAATTCTCAACCATTTATACAGTCATTCTTTCATTCAACCCATGATCAGATTAAGGTGAACATTTTTTATGAAGTTAAATTTGACCAATTATGGAAAATTAATCTATTACAATACTCAAGTTAAAGTTTACTAATTTCTACTTAAACTTATCAACTTTCTTGATTTTAGAAAATCAAGGTTTTTTTTATTTGAGAGGAAGTAATCATTAGTGTTACCTCCCAATTTATTCAGATAACTTTTCAAAGCATATCTAGGTTATACATTGGGTCCTTTATGTACCATAATCAATTAAAGAACAGGTACACTGACTGATACATGCCCCCAGTTAGGTAAGTTAGCTATAACAGCAGCCTTTCAAAAAGGCTCAGGCCAGCAGTAAATCTAAAAGGCAACAGTAATAGATCAGAGCATGTTATAAATAAAATAATCTAGGAACAGATTCTCACCAACTCTTGATGGAAAAGTTTACTGGTCTCATTTCAAAACCGAAAATGATACCGCATCAAACTGCAGCAACAGTACATGAGAGAACAATATACTCAGGAGTACAGCAGGCCTTTCCTGGTGGCCCAGTGGTTAAGCCCACGCACGTCCAAAGCAGGGGGCAAGGGTTCGACCCCTGGTCGGGGAACTAAGATCCCATGTGCTGCATGGCACAGCCAAAAAATTAAAAAAAAAAAAAAAAGGGCATACTTACATAAATACTGCATCTTTTTCCACAACAACAGCAGGAATCTTATAAGGAAATCCATAGAGTTTCTGGACGATGTACTTATATACTAAATCTATATTTTTATTTTCTTTTACTGAAGTGTATATAAGTGCTGCACCATCTGAATTAACACCGTTAAAGAAATTTTTGGACAAACTCCATGAAGAGGTACTGTTAAAGTCTGTGTTCTCAGCTTAACATTTATACATATTAGTTTCAAAAATAATTTCCACGGATATAATTACATGGTAATCAAGAATTTCAAAACCATAGTATTTCACACAGGTTAAATTCAAATAAAGCAATCTCTACATAACTGATTGAACTCGGGAGGGAAAAACTCTCGTTAGCCAAGAAAGTAAAGGTAATTAACTGAGTCGAATATTCATAGCACATGAAGACAAGATTTGGTTTTGCTTTTTACCTTCTTTAACTTCATGAAGGAGGGATATTATTTATCAAAACAACTGTCTTGCCTTTTCAACAAAGGTAGTCGGCAGTAGCATCTCTTATAGTTTTTACTAGTCTCAGGAATCAGGACTTTGGGGAGAAAGCTCAGGAAAGCCACCGAACAGAGAAGATGAACCCTCAAGATCCATCAAGGAGCTTTCAGGAACAATCCACAGCAACCGTGACCAAAATGTGATATAACGCAAGCCTACATGAAGACGCAGTAAGCAACGCAGACTCTGACTCTGACCTTTATCCAAATGACCTGGTGGACCAAAAGGTCAAGAGACGCCTGTGGAAAAAGGGGCCGTGTGACTGTGGTGGGATTCTGACCACTGCTGAGGGGCACCTGCTAGCACGTGATGCTGTCCCGGGAGAGACGGTGACTCAGGCCAGGAGGGAGCGATGAGGCTGGTCTACCCTCTGAACTACGACATTCACATTTTCTAGGACACGAACCAAAGCTTGAGAACCTTACAGTACGATCGCTAAACATACTTCACTTGTCATAATACTTAATTTGGTAGAAACAAACTTCATAATCTTAAGTAAAAGCTTAACTGTGTGAACTTGTCAACGATCTTTCTCACAACGAGAACCAATTTAGAATAATTTGGAAGATTTACACAGCTGGAAAATTTGCATTATAATGAAAAATTTTTTAATTTTAAAGGAAACATGATTTTCACTCCCTGGTGGCTTGGACAGTAAAGCGTCTGCCTGCAGTGCAGGAGACCCGGGTTCAATCCTGGGTCGGGAAGATTCCCTGGAGAAGCAAATGGCAATCCTCTCCAGTATTACTGCCTGGAAAATCCCATGGACAGAGGAGCCTGGCAGGTTACGTCCTTGGGGTCGCAAAGAGTCAGACATCACTAAGTGACTTCACTTTTCACTTCGGTTCACTCACTCACACAGACACACACATGCACACACAACTCACTCTCCTGAAGTGCCATGTTTTGTATTCCTTTAAAATCAGCCAGCTTTACTACAGGTCTGTCACTATTTTAGTGGACAATCTTCTTCCTGATTACATCTCTCTATATACATTTTCAAGTGTAGTTTTCAATAACCATTTAAAGAGAGTGCTTGTTCTCAAATTTTCTAATCTGCAAAGATAACAAAAAAGGCCATAAACACCTGGCTTCAATTCTCCCACTTTTCGTTTTTTTTGGCAGGCCAAGGCCCTTTAATTGAACCCAACTAACCATCATGCGGCAGGAGAAGAGAAAGGCAGCAGAGGACAAAGTCCTGAAGGAAAAGGGGGAAAGGGAGGCTCCCGGTGTCAAGCGGTCTTATTCACTATTCGGCCAGGCTTTCTCCAAGCAGTCTTTAAGTCAGCGTCCACTAATGACGATGAAAACCTTCGGACACTCTAGACATGTGTCCGTCACCTACTCTTCCTATCTAGTCCTAATACCTATCATTTAGTCACTTTTCAGACCCACAAGCTTTGATTCGGGAATGCAACTGCACAACAGCCCAGGAAGGGCCGAGTGAGCACACTGCTCCAGGGCTCTAAGCCGTCTGAAGCTTTCGACAGGAAATTCTAAGAGCATTCACTCACTGATGCACTGTATCCTTTGCTCAGCTGTGAATGTTATTCACTGGCTCATCTAATCCTTGCAACCTAGACTACACAAGATTCCTATGACTGGTTTTCTAACCTTGTGATCATCAAAATCACCCAGAAAGCTTTTTCAGAATTTAGCACAGATTATCCAGCCTTCCTTTTGAATGGTCCAATTCAGTTAATTCTTAGATGGGCACACCCAGATTTAAAAACCATTTAAAACCATTGTATCAGACTATGCAACGGCGATAAATGCATACTCTGGAGATGATTAACATACTAAACATATTAAAAGTAAGAACACACAAACCCAAACACTGATCTTGCCCTACCACCCACCCCCAAGTAATGAACACTAGTTTTAAATGAGAACATTTACAATGCTAAGTTGTTAGAATTTTCTGCGTCTGAGAATTATTTTTCTTAATCACAGTACTTTAAACACATCAAATCAAAGTTACATATTTCAGTACTTGCTTTTGTATCTCAAAATACCAAGATACTTGGGAATTAAAATGAAATTTCTGACCAGAGGTAAGAAGGTAAAAGTTTATGGAATTTCTAAGTTCACCAATTTACTCAATTTAAATAAACAAACAAAATATTGCACCAACCAATGTATTAAAAGGATACACTGTAAACAAAACTTCCGGATATGTGACTGAATAAAATCAAAATGCTCATCTCTGTAGTCATGTTCTTTCTCCAACACACTAATGGCATCACACTGAGTTAAAATAATTTTTAAAAGAACAATATTAACTTTAAATAATAATATAATGATTTAAATTCAATTTTGGGTGGGAGAATATCACGAAACTACAACTCTGACAGGGTGACGGATTGGTAGGACCTAGCGTATCAATTACTCCTATCTGTCTAGAGACTTTTAGTCAGTCTTGAGACTAATGAATACTTTCATTACTTAAAGAGGTACTAACTTCTATGATATACTCATCTCTTTGGTGATAAGAACACCAAAGAGAAAGTTTTGGTATATAAAGGAAGAGTAACAGGACAAGCTTATAAAAGGCGGTTATACTCATTAACTCAATGACTTACATTCTAGAACAAGTCCTCTAGAGCACTCCGTATATCCAGGGAGTCTGTACCGCACACCATTTCCCCTTTGTTCTGATTATCTGACAACTCTAAATTGACCTTCATTACTTTTCTGGTGCTTTTATTCACTCTCACTTCAATTTTACCAACAGCAGAAAAGGGGAATTACAGGGTATTCCTGAAATGTCACCAGTACAGTCAATGAAACAAATCTGATTTCTACTTGCAACAAAAGAATGTTAGGAAGAAAATTAAAGCATGTTCCAAACATGACATCCAAGTAACGTCACCAAAACTTCTGAATTGGAAGCTTATGAAATCGAAAAATAAACAAGTATTAATTTGGGGTCCAACCCGTCATTTTTTGTCATGCATATATAAAATATATCATAGAACGGTTTCCTTTATAAACACCATATAAAATGTGGCATATCTGTCCATTCTATAGAACTGAGAGCATTTCAAATTATTAAAGATGCATATAATTTCTATGACACTTGGCAAAGCACAACAGTTTACTAAAGATATTTTTAACTGAGCTATGAGGATGCGGCAAGTAACAGTCTGAATCTCAATTTCCAGGGTCTTTAAAACGAGCTGAGTAACCCATCTAATCTGAGACACACATTCTCCCACACCCACATACTTTAAAAGCTCTTAAACTCAAGTAGAACTGATGGTGCCTTAGATTCTATGAAATACTATAAATGATCTCTTCTGGCTTGAAAATTTTATGAATCTATGACTCATCTGATAACTGATTCAGGTCCCTTTCAAACTTAACATTTTTTTCATTCAAACGTAAGAGCTTTTATGAGGCAATCTGCAGTGTAAAAACAGGAAAATATCTGTCGATAAGCAGCTGTTTGCCAAACAAAATCAAAACAAATCACACACGAAAGGATTCTATTGGGAGAGCTTAAGCACAGATTTATAGAAAAGGTATAAGAAACACTTCTAACTACACCAGAATCACCATTTGAAAAGCAGGCAACAAATTTTGACTTAATTCTTTTAAATCGTATCCCCATTCCTTTGTTATTGATAATTTTTGCAGTGTTTAAAGTAAAACTTAAATATTTTAAATTTTATCATTTTTATTCCAAAGATGAATTCCATACCCTCTTTCAATTATATGCACAAATTTCACATTACTTTTTGATAATAATTTTAGATAGCAAAAGCATTTATATGTTCTATAATTTTCTTAACTAGTCCGTGGCTTACTAAAGTAAAAACACACTACTTAAGACCAAACAGGGAGAAGATGAAGTATAAATTATTTTTTAAAGGAAATCTGATTTTATTATAAAGTGTATATATCCAGTGACAGAATGAAATTAACAGAATTTTAATAACAGCAACCCTACCAGAATCTCTTTAATAAAAGGCTTTTGATAGATGCGTATCAACTTTATATAATGAGCACTGATGGGTCTTTAAAACCAAGTCTATTTTATACACATAATCTCCTAATATATCAAGATATCAGCATATGAAACTCAAGGCAGGAAAATATTTTACAAACTTGATAACCATCATCTTACCTGTAATTCTTTCTATTAAACTGACTACACAATTTGAAGTCTAATCAGAATCAGGAAAATGAAACTCGATCACAACAGAACATCTAAAGTAACTTTCCTTCAAAGAAAACTACCATTTAGATCACAAAGCGAACATGTGAACAGCATTCAGTATTTTAAACTGTTACTTCTGGTTTGGAAGTTACCTAGAAAAACTAATGCGTCCGCTCCACAAGGAGCCTAGAAATAAACAGTTGTTCATCCCGGGTCAACATCAGCAGCAGAGTCTACAGCAAGCAGACTAACCTTTGTGCAAACCACCAGTACTGGAACGCCCAAGTTGTGTGTGAGTGTATCCGCACCCAGCGGCAAGAGCACACTGTCATCTTTGTCCTCCTGCGACGTGGTATTTCTTCTCTGAGGGGAAGCTGGGAAATCTTCTCCTGGTTCTACATATTCTTGAAAATCTCTAACCACTGAAAATCAAAGTGAAGTAATTTAATACATAGTTTAGAAACAGCTTTTCATTTCAGTAGGTAGCTTTTCCGCCATGATCCAGACACGTATTTTTTACTACAGTTCACACTTGGTCTTGTAAGAAACAAAGAGAGTTTGAGAAATCTGCTTCAAAGACAGTACATAAACACTGGGCGGTGGACCCACATTAATTATCAGGTGGCAGAATAAACGCTGAGTGGTTCCAAAGAGTGGGGTTCAATGCAGGCCTGGCTCATCTGGGCAAATGGCTGTGGGCAAGCCACAACTGAGCTTTGTCCCTCTTCCTCTCCACCTCACAAAGGGCACTTGACAGGATACAGGAGAAGATGACTGTGTGTCGGGGAGGGGGGTCCGCAATTTAAACGATGGTTCCAGGTGACTTTCTAATAGTAACTTCTCTCTAAACATTTTCTTCGCGTCTTTCTATCTAGGCGCAATCTTGAGCCATATTTATTCTACCACTCCCATAAGAACTAATGAGGTATTACCAAAACTGATAAATGTTTAGAACTCATCTGCAAAACTATCAAACCTTCACTAAAAGAAAAGCTACGGTGAATATACCAAGGGCCTTAACAAAGTATACTTTGATTCAGTAATTCCTTGTCGAAGAATTCTTAAGGAACCAATGATAGATACACACAGGGATTTCCACATGACTGATTTTCATGTTTAAAGCCAAACGACAGCACAGGATAGTAAGTGTATGACGGAATATTATACAGAATCCCAGAGGAGGGAAACGCTAACGGACATGAGGTCAAGGAAGAGGGTATCCTGAAGAGCTCATCGTGGCTCCTGCAGGAACGCAGGGGCACGTGCACACCTCTGTGCACGCGTGCTCAGCTGCTTAGTCAGGTCCGACTCTGTGCAACCCCACAGACTGTAGCCTCACAGGTTCCTCCATCCGTGGGATTCTCCAAGGCAAGGATACTGCAGTGGGTTACCACGCCCTCCTCCAGGGGATCCTCCCGACCCCAGGGATCGAGCCAGCGGCATCTCCTGCATCACCGGTTACTTCTTCACTGCTGAGCTACCCGGGAAGCCCACGCACACCTGTACTGCCCTTCAAATCAGAGGCTGCAACCTCACAGTGGTTCTCAAATTTGAGCACGCACCGGAAGCTTCTCACTCAGCAGTCTACGGTAGGGCCTGAGAATGCGTGTTTCTAACAAACTCCCAGCTGTACTGTTGCCGGTCGTGGGGCCACAGACTGAGAACCACCTTATGGCAGAAACTTAGAGGCAGGAAAAAGCTCCATAGGCAATGGCCAAAAAGAGAAGAAAGGTACAGATTAAAAGCAGTTGGATATCTTTCCCAATGATTCAGGATATACTTTCTCTTAAGTTTGTACTGTTTCCATGCATATAAATTTCAGGAAGCTGTCCAATTTCCCCTAAAAGTCATCAGCTAAGGACAGCAAACAGCAGCAGCGTACCATCTGTATATTTCCTTAAACGAAGGGCAACACTGACCTATGAAGCGCTCTCAGTGAAATAAAGAATTGTGACTGGCCTACAGCTTGTCAGAAATGACCCATATTATTTTCATCATTTCCATGAAAATTTCCAATTTATGTGGGCACATACAAAATATATTATGTACTTCATAAACCATAAAAATAGCTTAACATCTTTATGTTATAGTGTTAGCATCCTTGTGGACACACTTCATTTTGACAAGGTTAAGAAGATTGTTCCACTTATCAAGAAACTAAACTACTGAAAATGAGCAGCTGCAGAAAGACTCAGAATTTATCCTGAAATACTGCTCTTCAAATGAGCACATACGGCCTTTTGGCAAAGAAGAAAGGGCGCCTCTTCAGAAGAGTCTGCCATCATGCGTATGTCTCCAGTGTAAAGCTATATTAAAACCTAGCACGTCATCCAAACTGAATTTCAAAGGCGGCACTCACATTATGTTTCCCTTCGTCAAACCTTTTTCAAACTCAAGAATTCCTAACAATCACGAAAGTCAACTGGGAAATTTTGTCTCCGAAATCTGTATTGTCTAGACTACTCACACTTTTGTTCCATTTCTTTCATTTCTTCAGGAGGAACTTTCAATTTGTCAATATGTTCTCTAACAACACTTGCCCATTTTTGTAAAGAATCCAAAGCAGTCCAAGGCTTTGACATGTCAACAACCAGCATAACTAAAGTGTCCTTCAGAGAAATGGCATCCAGTGAGAATTTAAGGAGGCCTTTGTGATAGGGGTCTCCATCCAAGATCCATACATTACATCTTGTTTGATCTGCAAAAGACGAAGAAGGTTACCAAGGCAACAAGATAAAGTCATTTCATCATCCAACTCACAATACTACTTGGCATTTTAGGGAAGCTCCACAGGAGAGGTTTCCTTTGGCAAGGTTCAACTACTTAGGTGACATCTACCAATTCAGTTAATTCCTAACAAATACTCAAGAAAATGATTTAACTGCCAACACAGAAAACGAGCATCCTCTCCTTCGAATTTCTCAATCCCAAGCCACAGACTGAATCGCTGTTTCTATTCTCACCATCAGAAGATAGAGCCATGCATATTCAAGACACTATATACAAAAATGAGAAAGCAAGTGGCCTGCAGAAGGCAAAGACGGCGGGTCAGACGCAAAAAGCTGGGAAGCAGGCGACATTCTCTCGTCAGAAAATGAGAAGACAGAAAAGCGAGGGCAGAACGTTCACAGAAGACTTATTTCACTAAACAGGGGAGAAAAGGAACTGAAAAACAGATTATTCAAGGTCAGCGAGAAAGCTAAAGTTCACATACCAATACCTTAAGATGTTTAAAAATACCACCCTACGGATCCCAATCCCAAACCAATAAAAGTATGCCCTAAACTATTCACAGACTGGCATGAAATACGGATCCTGGTAAAATAAATGACGCTAAGAAAAGTCGAAGACTAATCTTCATATGGACAGCAGCGCAACCTGAAGAAAGAAACCAGGAAAATCAATTACAAGTGAACGACACTCACCGTCCCTGTCTTCATCATGAACATTTAAGTACAAATATTCCAATCCTCTTCCTTTCTTGTACTCCTCTATTCCCTGAATTTTTCTTATTAAGCTTGTTTTTCCAGCTCCATCTTCACCTGTAAAAAGGACAGATCTTTAAAATTATAATACGGACTATTTAAGGGTGCTTCCTAGTGTGATGAGTGAAAAAACCAACTGGAACTAGCTTCAACCAAGAGGGTGATTTGCCACAAGATGAGTAGGGAACTATACAGGAGAAGATGCAGACTTCACCCCATGATTCTCTGTCCATTATCTCCACTCCTCTTGCTAAGCCTCTATTTCTTCTATTACAAATGATCTCCTCTGTGGCCATATTTTAAGAAGCTCAACTTTTACACCATCCTCATTCAAGCTACAAGGAATAAAACACTCTCTCGGTCAGCTTTCAGTCTGAAGACTCTCAGGTAAAGACGTTTAGTTGGTCCAGTTGGCATCACATGCACACACCCAAGGGCCACTCAAGAAGGAAGGTAATAGGAAAAAACTGACCAGGACAGGGACCTGTGACTGGCCTCAGCCAAATCATGAAGCCCTAAGAAATAAGTAGCAAAGGAGAGGGGTGAGTAACTTGGGGGTAGTGAGGTGAGCAAGAACAAGGGTTAGAGAGAATGTAGAATAGATAAAAACTGCAGGCTTAAAAAATATTAATAGCAAGAAATCATGCGACTTAAACCTGGCACAAATTTCAGAAGCTTAAAACCAGGCCAGCTATTTGATGGTTTGGTGGAAGGTTTTTTTAAAAAGTTTTTTTAATATTGGGGCTTTCCTGGTGGCTCAGATGGTAAAGTGTCTGCCTGCAGTGTGGGAGAGGCAGGTTTGATCCCTGGGTCAGGAAGATCTCCTGGAGAAGGAAATGGCAACCCACTCCAGGACACTTGCCTGGAAAATCCCATGGTTAGACACAACTGAGCAACTTTACTTACACTTTCTTTAAATACTACATGTTACTATTTCATGGACTTCTTTTGTTATTGCCAATACCATGTTATTAGTACTTAATAAAAATGAATTTCTTGGATTTAAGGACTTATTTCTACAGATTCGTGAGTTCTCTGAGAATTTCAAAATTATTTTCAATTTTCATGTTAAGCATTTAAGAAACTATTTATCTCCTGGGTCTTCTAGCTATCTTTAGCTGTCAAAGCTGTCGAGAAACTGCAGTAGCCACCTGTGCGTCGGGGTTTGCCATCCTACCGGTGCCAAGCTAAGGCCAAGTGACGCAGACAGAACAGAGCGGAGTCGCCACAGGGGCAAGCCAGACTCACAAGAAAGTGGCCCAGCGAAGGCAGTGCTGCTTTCAGCTGCACTGCTCCTCTTGGTTTTACACCATTTCTCAGCACTTCACAGCATAAGTGTGGCCTTTGCTATTGTTGTTCACTCGCTTCAGTCACGTCCGACTCTCAGGGACCCCGTGGACTGTGGCCCGCCAGGCTCCTCTGTCCATAGGATTTTCCAGGCAAGAACACTGGAGTGGGCTGCCATTACCTACTCCAGGGCCTCTTCCCCACGCAGGACCCAAACCTGTGTCTCCTGCATTGCAAGTGGACTCTTTACTGCTGAGCCACCAGGGAAGCCAGCATTTAAACAGATGCTTGGGAAAAAACCTGTATTTAAACAGATGCATGGAAGAAAACTATTTTCAGGAGAGCAGTCAGTGTAGCCTTAACTAAGCAATAAAGAACTTGCCATTAAAAAGAGTACTTATTTTTCAGTGCTATTTTTGCAATACACTATTAAAATGATCCACCAAGGGAATCTCCTGGTGGTCCAGTGTTTAGGACTCAGTGCTTCCCCTCCTGAAGCTGGAGTCAATCCCTGGTCAGGGAACTGAGATCCCATAAGCCACGTGGTGCAGACGAAACAACAAAATAAAGAGTCCATCAAAATAGCAGACTGGGTTGGAAACAGCATAACTATGATAATGACATACATTCCGTGATGATCACACTTAAAAATCATAAATTCAACCAGTGAAAATGAAAACACAGACTTCAGTTTACTATGAAACTTATTTAATTTCAGCAAAACATCGTTCGTTATACTGATTACTAATTTGAATGTTATCAGTTTTACAGTTTTTATGGCATTTACTTTATATACATATATTTTTTTGGTTGCATGGTGCATCAGGGATCTAACTCTGCACTGAAAGTGTAGAGTCTTAACCACTGGACCGCCAAGGAAATCTCTATATATACAAATCTGCTTTTGTAGTTCAAGAACTATAAAACAAAATTTAAGAATTTATATCTAGTCAACTAAGTGGGCACGAGCAACAGACATAAAGCAGCCTACATCACAGTGAGATCTAGGAGACCTTGCTTTAAAAGAGGGTCCTTGGCAAGATCAGCGGACTTTCAAGGCAGTGAGACTATTCTGTGTGGCACTGTAAGAGTAGATACGAGTCATCAGGCACTATATTTTCAAAGTACATAAAAACAGGCAGTAATTAGTGAGGTAAAACTTCACTTAATATGACCCAGGATTTAGCTTATCTCTTTAATTTCCATTTTAGATGTTAGAAAGTGAAAGGGTATGTTTAGAAGGGTCGAAAAACTTGAGTTAGTTTCAACTTTTTTTAAACATTTCAAATATATATAAACATTTCTGAATAAAAAATACATACATATACTTGCAGATGATCTTAAGCATAAACAAAAAGAATAAAACCACAATAACATCAGTTAGAAAGAATCACTGATAATTTGGTCATCTATGGTGAGACGATGAGTGATTCCTTAAGTTGTAAGTTTTTGTCTTCCTTTTAGTTTATCTAATTCTAACTTTAAAGGCTTGTAAATAGTATCAGGTCAGAACTCCAAATTCATGATACTGTTAGGTAGTCAGAATTGGAAAACAGTGGCGGTGGCTAAAAGACGAAGAAAGGAAAGGCCCAAGAAAATGAACGGAAGAAACTCCGAGGACCAGAGTGAGAGCCTCAGGTGGAACAAACAGCCCTCCTGGCTAGGCCACTTTACACACAGCAGGCTCGGGGAGGAAGAAACCTATACACAGAGGCGCCAAACTGAGCCTGTCTTCTTCTGGGTCGGCCCACCTCACACCTCAAGGATGTATGTTCCTCTGCTTACCAAGTAAAACTGAGCGGTAACTGAGCTGTAACACTGGTCCGCCAAATAAAGCTGAGCTGTAACGGAGCTTTAACACCAGTCAGCCATTTCAAATTTTTGGTGCAGTGAGACAGACCCGAGGAAATTACACACTCTCCCAACATATCAACAATATTATCAATTGTGGGATTTTCCCTAACAGTCTATTGGTTATGAGAAGAGTGAAGATACCAAGAATCGACTCAGTGGAAAACACCCTGATGCTGGGAAAGACTGAAGGCAAAAGGAGAAGGGGATGACAGGGGATGAGATGGTTGGATGGCATCACCGACTCAACAGACAGGAGTTTGAGCAAACTCTGGAAGATAGAGGAGGACAGAGGAGCTTGGCATGCTGCGGCCCATGGGGCTGCAGAGTCAGGCATGACTTAGCAAGTGAACAACAACAACTAGTGATTAAGACTCTGCACTTCCGATACAGGGGGCACAGGTTCGATCCCTGCTCAGGGTACCAAGATTCCACATGCCATGCAGAGAAGTCAAACAAATGATTTAAAAATATACACACACGCACATACATATACTGTCAATCATAAGGACATATGCTTACAATTCTAAGTTCTTGCAGCCACTACTATAGTGTGACTGCTTCCTTTTTCTAAGGTCTGTATAAAAGTGGAAGGGTTCATAGTTTGTTTACCATCATTCACTTCACTGGATTAATGGTTCTTAAAAATGCATCAGACTCCCTCCCCTGGGGGGCTTGTTAAAACACACTGCTGGGCCTCGCCTCCTGGCTTCCTGGTTCAGTAAGCCTGGGGTGGGGCCCACACATCTGCGTTTCCAACAAGCCTGGGAGCTTGTTGCTGATGCTACTGGTCCAAGGACCACACTTTGAGAACCGCTGCATAGACATTCACTACACTAAGCCAAGCATCAGGAATACAAAGATCCACAGGTCAGAGCTGCTGTCCCACGAGCTCATAAACTGGAGAGGGAAAAACAAACAGAAGAGGATTTCAAGACACTGTCACCAGGACTACACCAGAGATGGGCAACCACCAGGAAGCCAGCCCGAAGAAGACTCTGGTTTTGCCTGGAAGTCAAAAAGGGTTTTGAGAGAAGGTAATATTTCAGTCAAACCTTGTAGTGTTCATGAACCATACTGAGTTACTCATTCCAAGAAGTAGGGAAACACATGCTGAGCCTGGAGGCAAAGAAGTGTCCTTCTAGAAAAGACAGATAATTTGAATGCAAGAAATGTACGATGTGAGAAAGAAAGGGGCCAGAAAGTGAGTACAAAGAGGGAATGTGAGATTATGAAGGGCATCCTACGCCAGTCTGGTAGTTAGACTTTATCGTGAAGAGTCCCTGGTGGTATTTAAGCATTTTAGAAAGACTGCTATCGGAAAAGTGTGGAAGGGTGACTGAAAAGGTAAGTTTGAGAGTAAGGAGACTAGATACAGTAACCCCCCTACATACAAACCTCCAAGTTGCAAACTTTCAAAACTGTGAGTGTGTCTTCCATCAACATCAGGCTGAGTGAAACTGCAGCCTGTTCCCTGTCTCCCATCGCCAACATTCTTCAGCTCTACCATCTCCCACCTCCTCTCCCTCCTCCAGCCAGTAACTCTTACTGCCTCCTCACTCAGTGCCAGACCCTGCACTGCACCACTGTACAGGGGACAAGGATTAGTCAGTCGCTCAGTCCGTGTCCAACTCTGTGCAACCCCATGGACCGTAGCCCGCCAGGCTCCTCTGTCCATGGGATTTTTCCAGGCAAGAACACTGGAGTGGGCTGCTGTTTCCTTCTCCAGGGCATCTTCCCAACCCAAGGATTGAACCTGGGTCTCCTGCACTGCAGGCAAGGTACCGTACTATAAGATTAAACGTTTTCTTTATTTTGTGTGTTTATTTTTTCCATACATATAATTTATGTGAAAAGTATTATAAACCTGTTACAGCGCAGTCCTCTATAGACAACTTTGTTAGCTGGGTACCTAGGCTAACTCTGTTGGACTTAGGAACAAACTGAACTTATAAACGAGCTCTCAGAACAGAACTTGTTCATACGCAGGGGACTTACCATACTGGACCATTAGTGGAGTGCTAGCGAGAGGCGGGCGGGGGTGGGGCAGCTGGACCCAAGGCTGCGCTGGCGGGGCGTTGGCAGAGAGAAGCAGACGCAGAAGGCAGAGAAGCCTGTGCCGTGCCCCCCGCTGCTCTTGTCCCACCTGCCTTCAGCGGTCGGCCCTACGTTTGTGTTTCCCAGGGTTCCTTCTTCAGAGCCCAGTTCTCCTCATTCTACATACAAGTCCAAGAGAATCTCCACACAAGACTTCAATACCACCTATAATCCAGTGACTCTCAGATTTCCTTCCAGTCTCAGCTGCTCAACTACTTATTGTTCATCCCCATTTAGAGGTCCCATGAATAACTCAAGGGGCAATATGCATAAAAGCAGTATTCTTATCTTGCCACCTAATTATTCACGTAACATTCCAACCTCGAGGCTTTGATCCACTGTTCCCTCCTATTCAGAACATACTCTTCAGAAATTTATGTTAAGTTTGTTACCTAAGCTTCCTCCCAACCTCCCTCAAATATCATGTCCTCAGGTAAACTGTTCCTAACCACTGTATTTAAACTCACAACCTTAGGGGGTAAAAAAAAAATCACAACCTCTCAACACTCCTCCTGTGTGTTTTATTTTTCTCCACTGAACTTACTCACATAATATAGGTTGGTTTTTTTTGCTTAGTCTCTCTCTCACCCAAAACTCCAGAGGACCAGGCATTTTTGTATGCTGACGACTGCCACGTCCCCGGTACGTACTAACTCGTCACAATGGAAGGTATATTCCTGAGCCGCCTACAAAGCAGCCACTGACAAATTGTCACAAACAAGAAAAAATGCGGCAAAATAGTAACACAACTTTCACAAACCCGAGAATGAAAGATACAAATTTTGTCCTCTTAACCACAGGGAGGGTTTTTAAACTTTATTATGTACTGAAAGTGAAAGTCGCTCAGCTGTGTCTGACTCTGTTGCAACCCCACAGACTATACAATCCAGGGAATTCTCCAGGCCAGAATACTGGAGTGGACAGCTCTCCCCGTCTTCAGGGATCTCGCCAACCCAGGGGTCCAACCTCAGTCTCCCACACTGCAGGCAGATTCCTCACCAGCTGAGCCACAGGGAAGCCCATGTATTACTATTTACTGTGTATTAATGGCTTTGAAATGCAAAAGCCTCAGAAGTTAGGATAGAAAAGGGGTGAAATTTCAAGCTCATCAACACGCTCCTATGCAAGAAAAATTAAGACTGTCATTCACCTTTGTTCACCCACATCCTGAGCAGTCAGAACCATCAGTAACCTCTGCCTCCGTCTCCATGGAAGCAGCAGCGGCAGCAAACACCGATGGCCGACTGTACGCGTCTCGGTCGGCTCAGTCGCTCAGTCGCGTCCAACTCTGCGACCCCGTGGACCGCAGCACGCCAGGCCTCCCTGTCCATCACCAACTCCCAGAGTTCACCCAAACTCACGTCCATCGAGTCGGTGATGCCATCCAGCTGTCACGCGAGTGTATGCTCCTTGATTCTTTGTCTCGTCACAACAAAAATTTGGAGGGACGGACATTAACGCCCCCTCGGCGTGTCACAGCTCTCAGGTCTTGGATAGACCGTGTTATAGCTCTCAGGTCTCGAATGGACCATGTTATAGCTCTTAGACAAATCAGTGTTACAGCTCAGTGTTACAGCTCTATTTTATTTAGAAGATGGCAGGAAAATCCATCTTCGAGGGGTGAGGGCACGTCAATCTAAAGACACGAGGAGAAGAGGGCCCCAGCGCGCGGAAGAGCGAGCTGGCTCTGGCTCCTCTATTTATATGTTCATCTCTCCCTGGGCCTGTCCTGTGTAAATTGGGCCAGCCAGGAGTGTTGTCTGTTTTACCTGAGGTCCTCACTCCCGGTCCTTGGACCTTCTTTTGTTTCATTTTCGCAGGCTTTTCCCTTCCTTGTCTTATAGCCACTGCCATTTCGGACTCCTTTTCCCTGTTCTACCTACCTAACACAACCATTTCATCCTCTGTCGTCCCCTTCTCCTCCCGCCTTCAATCTTTCCCAGCATCAGGGTCTTTTCCAGTGAGTCAGTTCTTCGCATCAGGTGGCCAAAGTATTGGAGTTTCAGCTTCAGCATCAGTCCTTTCAATGAATATTCAGGACTGATCTCCTTTAGGATTGACTGGTTGGATCTCCTTGCAGTCCAAGGGACTCTCAAGAGTCTTCTCCAACACCACAGTTCAACAGCATCAATTCTTCAGCGCTCCACTCACTTTATGGTCCATCTCTCACATCCATCATATGCATTTAACCAACAGTCTAATTCCAACACAGCCACATCTCTGGGGGCATGATGGTTACCTCCCATCTGAGGATGCTAGGGTTCAGAACTATTAAATGTCTTATCCAAAGTCTCAAATAGTTAGGAAATGACAAGGTCAGGGTCTGAAGTGATAAAAAATTGAACTCCAAAACACCCTCTTTCCTTGGGACTTCCCTGGTGGTCCAATGGCTAAGACTCTGCGCTCCCAGTACAGGGGACCTGGGCTCCATCCTTGGCTGGGAACTAGATCTCACAAACTGCAACTAAGAGTTCACATGCCAAAACTAAAGATTCCAAGTGTCACAACTAAGACCCAGGGCAGTCAGATATTTAAGTGTCCACTTTCCAATATACTACACACACACACAAACTAAATCTTCAGAAAACAATTAAACATACTGCTTATTATTTGTCTTATGAAAAAATAATAAGGTATTCCTGCTTCCAGGGGCCATTTATTTTCAGAAGAAAAGCAATTTAACGCATTCCTCTCTCTCAACTGCCTTTGAGTGATGGGTGGTTATGTTCCCACTTTCCTGATTCTACGTCTAAGGACCAGGAATGACGTTTGTTTTACTATACTGGTAATTTCTTTTCTCCTGTAATTTTAAACCTTGGGGATTCATTTTAAGAAAAATTTTACATTAAATTTGAAAAAGAGAATACTGTCAAATAAACGTACTATGGTAAATATGGTAGAGATTTCCCCACCACCCCCCGACCCTGGATTCTGACATTTCTCATTTCTGGTAATAAATTGCAAGTGCTCACAATGAGAATAAAGAACAGTAAATATACACACACAGGCTATAAGGAACTCCAATGACATCCTCTCTGCTTACATGAGGAACAGGCCAGCCCACAGCCACAAACACCGTGGGGCACAGTGACAGCCGTCCAGGCCTCCCCAGAGAAGGCAAGTCAGCCTTCTCAAAAGCGCGACTTCCCTGGCGGTACGCTGGTGCAGCATCCACCTGGCAACGCGGGGGTCACGAGAACTGAGCCTGCCTGCCACAAATGCCAAAGGCGAGCACCCAGAGCCCAGGCTCTGCAACAAGAAACACCACCACAAGCACCTCCACCGGAGAACAGCTCCCGCCCACCGCCACCAGAGAAAGCCCTCTCACTGCGACGGCCACCAGAGAGAGCCCTCCCACCGCCGACGGCCACCAGAGAAAGCCCTCTCACCCCCGACGATCCCAGAGAAAGCCCTCTCACCGCGACGAAGGCCCAGGACAGCAAAAATAACCTTTAAAAGTGAGAATATTCTAAATCTAAGAGAGAAGATTCTCAAGATGTTTGAAGATGCACTTTGCTTGCTAAAGAAAATCTTTTCGGGAACAAAATTTCTCCCCTCATCAACATTAATGACATTTGGAAGTTAAACAGTTGGCTGAAAAAGTAAATATTAATATATTATATGTTTTAAAATAAATCTTAAGCCTCAATTATAATGACCATTTTCTGCTGCTGTCCCTTTTATTTAAAATAAATAAATAAATAAATGAACTCTGATATGATTTGTCTTGGTGACAAATGTGGACAACTGAAAACAGATTTCCTAAAAAGAGCAATAAAGGCACATGTAAACAAAATCTCATTTGTTCCCTAGTATTTCCAGAAAGCTCAACTGGGGTACAGTCTTGTTCTAGGGTTATACCCATTTTCCAATCACATCCATGTTAGGCTGCTTTTTCTCCCTTAACCCACAGCCACCTCCCAGCTCTCTCCTCTCACTAGATAAACCTACCACTCCAAAGTGAACATTCACCAAGTTCATACCACACTCTAATCCATTCCACATCCTACAGCTGAGTAATCTTCCCAAAACAATCATGCCACTCACTCTCTTAAGACCCTGAAAGGGATTCTAGTTAACAGCATTTAGAGGGAAATAAGCCAATATGTGCGATTTACTTTGAAATGAATTTTTTCTTCATGGTTGCATGGTTATATGATAAGGCAAAAACAGTTCAATATTAATAGCAGAATCGGGTTTGGGTACATAAGTACTAACTGTAAAATGCCTTCAACTTTTCTGTTATGTTTGGAATTCTCATTAAAATGTCAGAAAAAAATCCTTAAGGGTCTTCCTGCTATCCTCACAGTACAGAGCCAACAGGAAAGGTCACCATCCCTTACAAAGCCCCCTGCCCTTTCCTGCCTCTCTCTCATCATGTCCCACCACCCCCACGTGAGGCTCCAGCCACTCATAACTTCTTCCAGGGCAGCAGAGAGGCCTCGTTCTCGCAACTCTGAAGCTTCACACGCGCTGTCACTTCTTTCCAGAACTTCCCCGCACCACACCTGGAGAACCCTACCTTATCTCTCTGGTCTCAGCTTAGTATCCTCTAGACTCCCGCCTCCAGAATTCTGGTCAACAGCCCCCTCTGTCCTCCAGCAACACACGCCCACGTCACCGCAGTGCGTTGGCCTATCTGTGTGCTTCAGTGAGTCACGTCCGCCCCCTTCTTCCAACATCCTCTGAGCAGGTTCTCCCAACAGCAGTAGGGTATGAACTCCTTGCATTTAAGATGCTTACAGGAAAGAAATTACCCCATTCTTACCAGGCACTGTCCGCTGGCTCATCGAAACCAGGACTTCGCTGGTGGCACAGTAGATAAAAATTTGCCTGCCACTGTAGGTGACCCAAGTTCGATCCCTGGTCCAGAAAGACTCCAGATGCTGCAGAGTAACTAAGCCCACGCTCCACAACCCCTGCGCCACGCTCCAGAGCCTGCAAGCTGGCACTGTTGAGCCTGTGTGTCGCAACTACTGAACCCACTGTGCCTAGAGACTGCGCTCCACAACCGGAGAAGCCAGTGCAATGAGGGGCCTGCGCATAACTCCCAGCGGACCGCACGCTCTGCACCCAGAGAAAGGCTGCAGAGAGCAGTGGAGACCCGGCACAGCCAAACGTACACATGTAAGAAACGCCACACGCTCTGCACCCAGAGAGAGCCTGCACAGAGCAGTGGAGACCCGGCACAGCCGAACGTACACACGTGAGAAACGCCAGGAACCACATCTCCGTCTCCTCAGGCTGGGTGACTTTTCAACAAAAGACATTTAACAGTTCTGGAGGCTGGGAAGTCCAGGGTCAAGATGTTGGCGTGTCTGTCTAGAAAGCCTGGCTTCCTGGGTCAGGAACAGTCTTCTCGCTGTGTTGGCGTGTCTGTCTAGAAAGCCTGGCTTCCTGGGTCAGGAACAGTCTTCTCGCTGTGTACCCTCATGGCAGGAAGGGTGAGACAGCCCTCTGGCATTTCTTTTGTAAGGATGCCAATCCCATTCACGAGGGCTCCACCTTCATAAGCTAATCATCTGCCAAAGACCCCCACCCCCTAATGCCATCACACTGGGGTTAGACTCTCAACGAGAATTTGGGGGGACACATTCACTCCACAGCATCGGTCCTGGTCACAGAAGATCCCTTAGCACCGTCATCCTTTTCCGGTTGCGCTGCATCTGCCCTGCTACACATGGGCTCCCTCCAGCTGTGCAGAGCAGGGGCTGCCCTCCAGTGGCGGGAGACGGGCTGCTCGCTGCGGTGGTGCTTCTGCTGAGAGGTACCGCTCTAGGCGCACAGGCTGCAGTAGCGGCAGCACGCGGGCTCCGGAGCTCGCAACGACACTCTTATCTTACAGCCACGTGGAGTCTCTACTTCCGGAACTACACCTCATCTGTCATCGCTTATCCTGAGCCTTTACCACAATCCACTACGATGTTTGACTATTACCTATAAAACTCATCAGTAACAGATCCTAAAAAATACCTCCTTCACTAAACTTAGGAAAACTTTCCAGTCACTGTACAGAGCCATCAGTATTCAACTGCCTGGCTACAGCCAAGCTGAAATAAGTTTGAAGATACTAAGTCCATCATGAACTTTCTCTCTTTATTGTATTATGCAATTAGAAGGATCAAAGTGTTAAAATTCAGGATGCCTATCAGAATTGATGAGACATTTAAAAATCATCTTTAATGGCCAAACTATTCAAGAAACATGTCACTAACCTCCAAGTTATTTTTGGAAAACAAAACACAGAGCCTAAAAGAGTAAAATAGACGAAAAACTACATACATACTTCACTGTATACAATCAGCATCTTTCAAGTGGCAAGAAGGACAACAGGGCCTGTGTGGCTTCAAACAATGCTGAAAGAACGCACCTACCTG
Organism: Ovis aries; assembly: GCF_016772045.2. Lineage (NCBI taxonomy): Eukaryota > Metazoa > Chordata > Mammalia > Artiodactyla > Bovidae > Ovis > Ovis aries. The sequence goes on from NC_056072.1 coordinate 7,016,802, forward strand.
TCATCTACGAACTTTAAGAAAGACTTATCTTCACTTCCTTGGCCTTCAACTGGCGGCGAAACACACACCAGCATTAAGTGTGCCAGCCAAACAGGTTATGATCTGTAAACACAGACTTGTACAAGAAGAGAGTTCCTACTGAAACAGACTAAGATGAAAGTCCTTCTATAAAGCACTCCTTAGTGATGATATTAAAATTATTCTCTAAATAGTTTATATGAACTTGCATTTACACACTAGATTCTTAGGGGTCATATTTCAAAGGAGTTCTGAAGACAAACCAGGAAATTCCCTGGCAGGCCAGTGGTTAGGACTCCACGCTTTCACTGCCAGGCTCAATCCCTGGTCAGAGAACTAAAATCCCACAAGCCAAAAGGCATGGCCAAAAAAAAAAAAAAATTCCCCAAAAACAAAATGTAACTGGAGCTTCTGAGAAAAGATGGCAGAGAAGGAGGACATGAGTTCATCTTCTCTTACGAGAATACCAAAATCACAACAGCTGAAAAACCATTGACAGGAAAAAACAAACCCTGGAACCTATGCAAAAAGATAATTCTGCATCCAAACACACAGCGGCAGCCACAGTGACACAGTAGGAAGGGACACCATCATAGTAACACCAGATCATATGCCTGCCAGGTGGGCAACCCACAAAATAGAGAATAATTGTAACCTGACGTTCTCCCACAGGAGTGGCAGTCCTGAGCCCCACTTCTGGCTCACCAGCCTGGGGATCTGAAAATGGGAGGAGGAGCCCCCAGGGGTCTGGCTTTGAAGGCCAGCAGATGCTGACGGCTGCAACTTCAGAGGACTGAAGGAAACAGACTCTACTCTTCGAAGGCGCACTCAAAGTCTAGTGTGCGCCAGGACACAAGGGGAAAAGCACCGGCCTCAGAAAGCCTGGGCCAGACACATCTGCTGGCATTGCAAGGTCTCCTGCAGAGGCGAGGGGTGGCTGTGGCTCACGGCAGGGACAGACACTGGTGGAGGTAGCTCTGGGGCTACTTAGTGGCAGGACCCCTCCTAGAAGCCGCCATTTTTTCTCCAGGACCTGGCCCCTCCCAACAGCTTGTAAGCTCCAATGCTGGAGACCAGCAGCGTGGGAAAATAGTCCAACCTATCAGCAAAAACACAACCTAAAGTCTTTTGAAGGCTGCCCACTAAACATATCCCCTGACACAGCCCTGCCCACCAAAGGACAAGCTCCAGCTCTACCCACCAGTAGGCAGGAACAGGTCCCTCCCACCGGGAAACCTGCACAAGTCTCTCAGTCTCACCCACCACGGGGCAGACGGCAGAAGCAAGAACTACCTCTCTGCAGCCTTCAAGACAGAAACTGCAATCACAGAAAGTCAGATAAAATGAGACAGCAGAATACTTCCCAGCTGAAGAAACAACATAAAATCCCACAAGAACCACTAGGGAAACAGGCAATCTATCTGAGAAATAATTCAGAGTGATGGTGCTAAAGATGATCCTAAGTCTCAGAGAAAGAATGGAAACAGGACACCCCTGGCGGCGCGGTGGAGAGGAATCCACCTGCCAATACACGGGACACAAGTTCGATCCCTGGTCTGGGAAGGTTTCATGCCACACAGCAGCTAAGCCTGTGTGCCCCAGCAGCCACCAAGTCCACACGCGTCACCTACTCCACGCACCTGGAGCCTGTGCTCCGCAAGAGGCCACTGCAGTGAGAAGCCCACACGCCTCAGTATGAGCAGCCCCCACGTGCTGCACCAGAGAAAGCGCCTGCAGAGCAATGAAGCCCAGCACAGCCAAGTATAAACTGACTTTCTTTAAAAAGAGAATGAAGGCACAGATCAAGATACAAGAAATACTTAACAAAGACCTAGAAAAAACTAAAGAACAAACAGAAACAAACAATAACTGTAGAAAAAATACACTAGAAGGAGCCAACTGCAGCATAAGGGCAGGAGGCACAAGAATGGAGAAGACAGCAGAATGGCTAAAACACTGCCTCAGAACAGAGAACAAGAAAGAAGAACAGGGCCTGAGAGACCTCTGGGGCAACTTCAGATGCACCAACATTCGCATTATAAGGTCCCAGAAGGAGGAGGAGGAGAGAGAGAGGACCTGAGGCAATATCTGAAGAGAGAGTAACTGAAAATTTTCCTAACATGGAAAAGGAGACCACCACCTGAGTTAAGGAAGCACAGACAGCCCCAGGCAGGATCAATCCAAGGAGGAATATGGCCAGACACAGAGTAATCCACCAACAAACACTAAAGACAACGAAGAAACATTAAAAGCAACAAGAAAAAAGCAACAATTAACAAAGAAGGAAACTCCCCTAAGGTTATCACCCGATTTCTCAGCAGAAACTCTGCAGGCCAGCAGGGAGTGGCAAGTTGTATTTAATGTGATGAAAGGGAACAATCTACAACCAAGAATACTCTACCCAGCAAGGTTCTCATTTAGATTCGAAGCAAAAATCAAAATCTTTACAGAAAAGCAGAAGCTAAGAGAATTCAGCACCACTAGACCAGCTTTGCAACAAATGCTAAAGGAACTTCTCCAGGCAGAAAAGAAAAGGCCACACAACTAGAAACAAGAAAATCACAAGTGCAAAATAACAAGTGGTAAAGTCTAACATACAGTAAAAGCAGGAAATAACCCACATACAAATACGATATCAAAACCAGCAATCGTGGGACGTCCCTGGCCGTCCAGTGGTTAAGACGCTGCACTTCCAATGCAGCGGCCACGGGATCCATCCCTGGTCAGGGACCTAAGACACCACACGCTGCACGGCACAGTCAAAAAATTAAAACTTATAAAACTAGCAATTGTGAGAAGAGGAAAGTATACCCGCAGGATATTGGAAATGCAGTTATAATTAAAAGACCAGCAACTTCGAACAATCTTGTTTATGTACAGAATGCTCTATCAAAACCTCAAGGTAGGGCTTTCCCGGTGGCTCAGTGGTAAAGAATCTGCCTGCCAACACAGGAGACGTGGTTCGATCCCTGATCTGCAAAGACCCCACGTGCCCTGAAGCAGCTAAGCCCAGGTGGCACAGCTACCAAGCCCGTGCTCTAGAGCCCAGGAGCTGCCACTACTGAGCGCTCAGCCCTGGACTCCTAAGCGTGTGCACCCTAGAGCCTGTGCTCGGCAACATGAGACCCGCCGCAATGAGACCCCTGCACGCCACAACTCGAGTAGCTCCCAGCTACTGGAGAAAAGCCACGCAGCAGCAAAGACCCAGCACAGCCAGAAGCAAATAAATGTACTTTAAAAAGCAACTTCAAGGTACCCACAAACCAAACATCTACAGTAGATACACTCACACAAAAGAAAACAAAGCCAAACACAAGGCCAGAGTTAGTCATCAAACACAGGAGAACAAAAGAGGGAGGAAAGGAAAAAACCTACAGAAAAACTCAAAAGAATTAAGAAAATGGCAACAGAAACAGACATCAATAATAATTAGCTTAACTGGAAATGGACTAAAACCGATGAAAAGACAGACTGGTTAAGTGACTACAAAGACATAGATAAATAAATGAACACAAAAACAAATGAGACGTGTATATATGCTGCTACAAGAGACCCCACTTCAGATTTAGGGACACATATAAACTGAAAGTGAGGAGATGGAAAAGGTATTCCATGCAAATAGAAATCAACAGAAAACTAGAGAAGCAATACTCATATCAGACAAACAGGCTTTAAAATAAAGACTGCTACAAAAGACAAAGAAGGACACTACATAACGACCAAGGGACCAATCCAAGAAGAAGATACAACAATTGTAAATACATACGCATCCAACACAGGATCACATCAATATAAGGCAAAGACTAACAGCCGTTAAAGGAGAAATCGACAGTAACACAGCACAGCAGGGGACTTTAACACCCCACTTTCATCAATGGACAGATCACCCAGACAGAGAATCAGTAGGGAAACACAGGCCTTAAATGACATATCAGATCAGATGGGCTTAACATTTGCAGAGCCTTCCATCTAAAACCAGCAGAACACCCACTCTTCCAAATGCACATGGAATATTCTCCAGGACTGATCACATGCTGAGCCACAAAGCAGGCCTCAGTAAATTTAAGAAAACTGAAATCACATCAAGCATCTTTTCTGGTCATAATGCTATGAGATCAGAAATCAACTACAAGAGAAAAAAGACTACCAAAATCACAGACATGGAGAGGCTGAATAATACGCTACTAAACAACCAATGGATCACTGAAGGAATCAAAAAGGAAATCAAAAAACACCAGAGCAAAATGAAAACAAAGGCACGAATATCCAAACCCTAAGAGGTGCAGCAAAACCAGCCCTAGGAGGGAAGTTTGTAGCAGTACAGTCTTACCTCAGGAAATAAGAAAAGAATCTCAAAAGCTTTTACATACACATATACATAAATAATATGTACATTTTAGAAAACTTATGAATTTTTGTCTAACTAAAAAATTTATGATTTTTTATTTCACTCATTTGACTTAGCATGACTAGAATGCTAGATTTCTAATAAAAAAACAGATATGCAACAAGCAACAAAGATTTACTGTATAGAACAGAGAACTATAGTCAATATCTTGTGATAACCTATAATGGAAAACAATTTCAAAAAATATATGCATACATGTATAGCTGAATCACCTGCTGTGCACACGAAACACTGTAAGTCAGCTCCATGTCAATAAAAAACACATATTAAGCTTAAAAAAAGTTAAAAGAAATAATAAAAATCTCAAGAACCTAACCCTTATACCTAAAGCAACTAGAGAAAGAAGAACAAACAAAACCCAAACTTAGTGGAAAGAAGGAAATCATAAAGATCAGAGCAGAAATAAATGAAACAGAGATCAAGACCACCGAGACTAAATGCTGGTTCCCTGAAAAGACAGGCAAAATTGATAACCTTTATCCAGACTCACCAAGAAAAAAAGGGAGAGGGCCAAATCAGTAAAATCAGAAAGGAGGAGCTACACCAGACACCACAGCAGTACAAAGGTTTGGGACTTCCCTGGTGGTCCAGCGGTTAAGAACCTACCTTGCAATGCAGGGGACATGGGTTCAGTCCATGGCTGGATAACTGAGATCCCACACACCAGAGAAAATAAGCTGGCCTGTCACAACCACTGCGCCTGTGCACCACAACTAGAGCGCTCACGTGCTGCAGTGAAAGGTCTCGAGTGACACAAGCAAGGCCCGGCGCAGAAAGCGAGGAAAAATATTTTTTTAAAAAGAAAATACAATACAAAGGATCATAAAAGCAACAGGTACAAGCAACTACATGCCATTAAAATGGACAACCTAGAAGAAATGGAGAAATTCTTAGAAAGGTACAATTTCCCAAGACTGAACCAGGAAGAAACTAAAAATATCAACAAACAAATCACAAGTACTGAAAAGTGAAACTTGAGATTTAAAAAGGCCCAACAAATCGAAGTCCAGGATCAGATGGTTTCATAGGTAAATTCTATCAAGCATTTAAAGAAGAGATAACACCTCTCCTAAACTCTTTCAAAAAACTGCAAAGGAAGGAACACTCCCAAATTCACTCTAGGAGGCCACCATCACCCTGATACCAAAACCCAACAAAAATAACATAAAGGAAAGAAAATTACTGGCCAGTATTACTGATGAACACAGACACAAAATTCCTCAACAAAATACTAGCAAACTAAATCAAACATTAAAAAATCATACACCATAGTCAAGTGGGATATAACCCAGGGATGCAAGGATCTTTCAATATCTGCAAATCAGTGTGATACACCACGCTGCTGCTGCTAAGTCGCTTCAGTCATGTCTGACTCTGTGCGACCCCATAGACGGCAGCCCACCAGGCTCCCCTATCCCTGGGATTCTCCAGGCAAGAACACTGGAGTGGATTGCCATTTCCTTCTCCAATGCGTGAAAGTGAAGCGTGAAAGTGAAGTCGCTCAGTCGCATCCGACTCTCCGCGACCCCACGGACTGCAGCCTACCAGGCTCCTCCTTCCATGGGATTTTCCAGGCAAGAGTACCGGAGTGGGGTGCCATTGCCTTCTCCCACTTACCACTGCAACAAAAAAGAACAAAATAACTAGGAATAAACCTACCTAGGGAGGCAGAAGAGCTGTACTCAGAAAACAAAGGCAGTGATCAAAGAAATCAAAGACAACACAAACAGATGGAGAGATGTATCATGTTCCTGGATTGAAAGAATCAATATGGTGACTATGTCTGTACTACCCAAAAAGTGGAAGTGTCAGTCGCTCAGTCGTGTCTGACTCTTTGCAACCCCACGTACTATAGCCCACCAGGCTCCTCTATCCATGGAATTCTCCAGGCAAGAATACTGAACTGAGTAGCCATCCCCTTTCCAGGGGATCTTCCCAACCTGGGGATCGAACTCAGGTCTCCCACATTCTAGGCAGATTCTTTACCACTGAGCCACCAAGAAAGCCCAAAGCAACCTACAAACGCAATGCAATCCCTTTGATATTACCAATGGTATTTTTCACAGAATTAGAACAAAAATATTTTAAATTTGTATAAAAATACAAAAGACCTCAAATAGCCAAAACAATCCTGAGAAAGAAGAACAAAGCTGGAGGAATCAGGCTCCCTGACTTCAGACTAAACTACAAAGCTTCAGTAATCAAAACAGTATGGTCTGACACAAAACCAGCAATACTGATTGATGGACCCAGAAATAAACCCATGCACCTGCAGTCATCCAATCTATGACAAAGGAGGCAAGAATACACAATGGAGAAAAGACAGTCTCTTCAATAAGTGGTGCTGGGAATACTGGACAGCTACATGTAAAAGAATGAAATTAGAACACTCCCTAATACCATACACAAAAATAAACTCAAAATGGATTAAAGACCTAAACATAAGGTCAGACACTGTAAAACTCTAAAAAGAAAATATGGGCAGAACACTCTTTGACAAACTCTAACAAGATCTTTTTCAACCCACCTCCTAGTGTAATGAAAATAAAAACAAAAATAAACAAGTGGACCTAATTAAACTTAAAAGCATTTGTACAGCAAAGGAAACCATAAACAAGATGAAAAGACAACTCTCAGAATGGCAGAAAATATTTACAAACCAAGCAACTGGCAAAAGACTAATCTCCAAATATACAAACAGCTCAGAACTTCCCTGGTGGCCCAGTGACTAAGACTCCACATCACCAGTGCAGGGGACCCAGGTTCAATTCCTGGTCAGGGAACTAGATTCCACATGTCATAACTAAAGATCCCAAATGCCCCAGTGAAGATCAAAGATCCCATTAAGATCCAGTGCAGCCAAATAAATAAATATGTTTATATACATATATACGTATTTATATATATACGTATACGTGTGTATACACACACACAAGACACAAACAGCTAATCCAGACCAAAAACACACAAAACTCAACCAAAAAATGGGCAGAATACCTAAACAGACATTTCTCCAGAATAGACATACAGATGGCCAAACACATGAGAAGATGCTCAACATCTCTAATTATTAGAGAAATTCAAATCAAAACCACAATGAGGTAACACGTCACACCAGTCAAAATGGCCACCATGAAAACAATCTATCAACAGTAAACGATGGAGGGACTCCCCTGGCGGGCCAGTGGTTAAGAAGCTGCCGGCCAGTGCAGGAGACAGACCCGATCCACGGCCAGGGAACCAAGATCCCACGTGCTACAGGGCAACGGAGCCTGCGCGCCACCGCTACCGCGCCCACGCCCCAGAACCCGCATCCCACAACTGCTGAAGCCCACACACCACAGAGCCCACGCTCCGCGGCAGAGGAGCCGCCGCAGCGCAGAGCCGGCACAGTGCAGCTACAGAGGAGCTCCCCGCCGGCCAGGACGAGAGAAAGCCGCTGGGCAGCAACGAAGGCCCGGAAGAGTCAAAATAAACACAGTACTACTTTTAAAAATTAAAAACTAAATAAATGCTAGAGCGAGTGTGGAGTAGAGGAACTCTCTTACACTGTTGGTAGGAAGGCAAACTGGTAACAGCCGGTAGGAAGAACAGTGACATTCCCTAAAACACTAAAAACATTAATTACTCCATGATCCAATAATCTCATTCCTGAGCATATACCCGGAGAAAACCACAACTCAAAAAGAAACCTGCTCTCCAATGCTCACTACAGCTCAATTTACAGTAGTCAGGATATGGAAGCAACCTAAGTATTCATCAACAGAGAAATGGATAAAGAAGACATGGTACATACGTAAAATGGAACATTACTCAGCTATAAAATGAAATGAAACTGTGCCATTCACAGAGACATGGATGGACCTAGAGACGCTCGTACAGAGTGAACTCAGAAAAATAAATACCACATTAATACCATATGTGGAATCCAGAAGAACGGTACAGATGCATCTATTTGCAAAGCAGAAACAGAGACAGACATAGAGAACACACACACGGACACCAAGGCGGAAGCAAGGGTGGGATGAGTGGGGAACTGGGACGGACACACACACTGCTGTGTACTGACAGGGAACTAATGAGAAAGCCACTGTACAGCAGAGGGGGCTCTACTCACTGCTGTGTGGCGACCTAAAGGAGAAGGACACCAACAGTACCTATGGACAGCTGTGTGTGTACAGCTGGTTCCCTTTGCTGTACAGCAGAAATTACCGCCTGACCTGCCTCCTGAGAAACCTGTGTGCAGGTCAGGAAGCAACAGTTAAAACTGGACATGGGACAACAGACTGGCTCCAAATCAGGAGAGGAGTATGCCAAGGCTGTATATTGTCACCCTGCTTATTTAACTTATATGCAGAGTACATCATGAGAATCGCTGGGCTGGAGTAAGCACAAGCTGGAATCAAGACTGCCAGTAGAAACATCAATAACCTCAGATATGCAGATGACACCACCCTTATGGCAGAAAGTGAAGAAGAACTAAAAAGCCTCTTGATGAAAGTGAAAGAGGAGAGTGGAAAAATTGGCTTAAAGCTCAACTTTCAGAAAACTAAGATCATAGCATCCAGTCCCATCACTTCATGGGAAATGGATGGGGAAACAGTGTCAGACTTTATTTTGGGGGCTCCAAAATCACTGCAGATGGTGACTGTAACCATGAAATTAAAAATGGTTGCTCCTTGGGAGAAAAGCTATGACCAACCTAGACAGCATATTAAAAAGCAGAGATATTACTTTGCCAACAAAGGTCCATCTAGTCAAGGCTATGGTTCTTCCAGTAGTCATGGATGGATATGAGAGTTGGACTATAAGGAAAACTGAGTGCTAAAGAATTGAAGCATTTGAACTGTGGTGTTGGGGAAGACTCTTGAGAGCCCCTTGGACAGCAAGGAGATCCAGCCAGTCCATCCTGAGGGAAACCAGCCCTGAATATTCACTGGAAGGACTAATGCTGAAGCTGAAACACCAATACTTTGGCCACCTGATGTGAAGAACTGACTCGCTGGAAAAGACCCTGATGCTGGGAAAGATTGAAGGTGGGAGAAGGGGATGACAGAGAATCAGAGGGTTGGATGGCATCACTGACCCAACGGACATGAGTTTGAGTACGCTCTAGGAGTTGGTGATGGACAGGGAGGCCTGGCGTGCTGCAGTCCATGGGGTTGCAAAGAGTTTGACACAGCTGAACGACTGAACTGAAACTGAAAAATTAACACATTGTAAAGCAATCATACCCCAATAAAAATTTTAAAATAGAAACAAGTAAATAAAATAGATAACCAACAGGGACCTAGTGGATAGCACAGGGACCTCTGTTCAACATTCTGTAATAACCTAAGTGGTAAAAGAATTTGAAAACCACCACACACATGCAGATGCATAACTGCTTCATTCTGCTGCACACCTGAAACTAACACAACCTTGTTAACCAACTACACCCCAAACACAAAACTTAAAAACCCCTAACCTGCTTTGGCCACCTGATGCGAAGAACTGACCCCCTGGAAAAGACCCTGATGCTGGGCCAGACTGAAGGCGGGAGGGGAAGGGGACGACAGAGGGTGAGATGGTTGGATGGCATCACCGACTCAATGGACGTGAGTCTGAGTAAACTCTGGGGGTTGGTGATGGACAGGGAGGCCTGGCGTGCTGCAGTCCATGGGGTCACAGAGTCAGACACAACTGCCCGACTGAACTGAACATGTTTAGATCGAACTCCATCATAATCAAGTTATTTTCACGTCCTCATCCAGGCCCTGGGCGCCTTTTTCTGTAAGGGGCTAGACAGCAATACTTTAGGTTTTGCAGGTCACATACGGTCTCTGTCACATATTCACCTTTGGGTTCCGCCTCCCCAACTCTTCAAAAATATAAAAAACAAACACCGTTCTTAGATTGCTAGCCACAGAACAAGCGTCTATAGGCCAAATCCTGTCCTAGTGGATGGACCAAAAGGAGGAATTCGTTAATCCAATTACAGTGAAATTCTCCACAGCAAGTAAGCCTGTATTTCAAATTATTCATCTGAACCTGTTCAAGTAAATCACTCTCTGTGAGCCAAGTACAGGATCCAAGCACTTAAAAGAACTTCAGTTTTACCATAAACCACCAACAGTCATCAATTCTCACTTCAAAGCTCAAATTTGAACACCAAATTAGGGAAAAAAACTCCACATAAAGTAACCAAAACAGCATCAACATAAACATGTGCTCATGTTGTTGTTTTATCTCAACAGATCTCTAGTTTAACACCAGGATGTAATGCCCATAAACTTTTTAAAAATCTGATGAATGAATTAAAAACATAAAGATCTAGAAGATGGGACTTCTAGTAACTGTAACCTTGTCCCCATCAGTTGTGTGAACCAGGACAAGTCAGATAATTTCCATTTGCTCCCTTGTCTTCTAAATGGAGGTAGTGAAGTTGTTCAGTTATGTCCGACTCTTTGCGATCCCACGGACTGTGGCCTACCAGGCTCCTCCATCCACGGAATTTTCCAGGCTAGAGACTGGAGTGGGGTGCCATTTCCTTCTCCAGAGGATCTTTCCAACCCAGGGATTGAACCCAGATCTTCTGCACTGCAGGCAGACGCTCTACCGTCTGAGCTACCGGAGAAGCCCCTAAATGGAGGGAGAGTGGAGTATAAGACCAGACAGTCTCCAATCTTTACAGTGACGGATTTAAAGTTCTAGGACTATCAGAATCCATACCTCAGACAATCTCCAATCTTTACAGTGACGGGTTTAAAGTTCTAGGACTATCAGAATCCATACCTTCTCCATCAGTGATATGACGCACTGGGGTTTTTCTTAGACACTGGTGTTTTTTTAAAAAGAAAACAAAACCATGACTCGTGAAAATGAGCGGCTGAAACCTAAGTACACACTGTACTAGGTTAGGAACAACTTGAACCCTTCCCGTGTATGCCAATGTTTGAAGCGTTCACAAACAGTATCTCACATAATCCTTACACTAATCCTCAAAGGTAAACAGTATAATCTGAAAGATTAAGCAACTTGCTGAGGAAGGGTCAGGATTTAAGTCCAGCAATGCTCCTCCACTCTATTCTGTCACTGTTAGGCAGCAGGTTCTAGCATTGTCCCCTCAGCTCCAGACAGACAGGGGCGAGAAAGGGAAACGTGAGCGGCGCTCTGCCTCCCTCTCCTCCCAGCTTCCTCTCCTGCTGCCGTGGAAGGCTGAAGCACAGCACACTCCCTGCTGGGCACGGGCTGCGTCTCTGACGCCTGCCTTCTGTACAGAGCTTCGGTTCACACTTCCACATACCTCCGTTGGAAACTTTATGGTCCACAGCATCATGATACTAATCATAACAGAGAATTCCAGCCTGCCATATTCCTTCTTTATCCGAGTAAGATACCAACACTGTAAAATGAGCACCTCTGATTTGGCTTTGCATGATGGAAAATGAATTACTGGGCTTCCCTGGTGGTCCAGTGGTTAAAAATCCGTCTGCCAACGCAGGGAGCACAGGTTCAATCCCTGGTCCGGGAAGACTCCAGCCGCTGCGGGGCAACCAAGCCCACGCACCACGGCTACCAAGCCTAGAGCTGGCGCTCCACAGGAGAAGACACCACGACGAGAAGCCTGAGCACCCCACCTAGAGAAAGCCCACGCGCGGCACAGAGACTCAGCACAGCCAAAAATGTTTTTATTAAAAATAAAAAAACAAATCATCCTTTTCATCTGAAAGCTCTGCTGACAAGGGCCACACGCAGTCACCACCGGAGCTACCTCTGGGCGTGGACCGTCCACATGGCTTCCGTGAGTTACCTGGATGACCCAAGCAGGCTGGGGGGTTGGTCTGCTCTTCGTCTGCAAAGAGCATCTCTCCCCTGCCTCAGCCAGCAAAGGCAGGGAGAAGCTACCGACCAGCCATAGGGTCTGCAGCCACTGCTTCAAGACCACCTCCCTCCAGCGTGTCGAGGAGTGCGTGCGGTGGAGAGCCAGCCCTGAATCCCAGCTCAGCTGTGCACCCTCTTCCACAAGACAGGCAGCATGCTCCAGAGAAAAGCACCAGCGGAAGACTCGAGTAACAGGCACAGCACACCCCATCGTTGGTCCTAGCCCTACCTGTGAACACCATTCAGCCATCTAGGTGACGGTAAAAGCAAAACTTATCCTTTACCGTTTCTCTCACTAGACCTGAACAACACTGAGTTTACTGCAATAAACACTCACCAAGGCCAATAAATGCTGAGCCCAATGGTATTAACAGTTCCTAGGCTCCAGAGGGTCAAAGTCACCCTAATGCAACAGTTCTTAATGAACAAGCAGAGTATGTATTCTACAACTAAGCTGCCTTTAAATTAATATGCCGGTTTTTAACCTGCCTACCAGAGAGGCAAAGATTGACATGAACAGCCCCTGGTGTCACCAATGGTGTTGGACAAACACGTGCTTTCACACACTGATGGTGGGACACGTAGAACAGGACAGCCTTCTGAGACTACTGTTTAATAATGTTCAAGAAGACTCTGAAGGTACATACTTTCCATTGGTGAGTGCTGAGATGACAGCATTAAGTCCTTCTAGGGACAGGTCTGGAGCCTACGAGAGTTTCTCATGCTTTCATCCCTTCCAGCACATATTCAGCTTTGCATATGAAGGAGGTGCTCCGGAAACACCTGTTCAATGAATTCTGACAAATAGTATACCACAGGTTTCCACCAAGCCCTTGGTTAGATCAGTTTTCGACTCAACATTGTTTCTATATAGAAATAACAGGGGAATCTCACAGGAGAGAGGCAGATCTCCTTTACGTGATGAGGACTGAAGTCCTTTTATGTGCAGGCGCCATCTGCCACTTCTGTGTACTGCTCATTTTTCCACATATAATAGGTATCTGTGTTCTGAAATTGTCCCAAATGGTAATACTTTAGTTTATTAAGTGGCATTTTCAGGGGAGTTCTTTTTAAAGATTCTTTGATTGCTGGTTTTATTTAAGATCAAAGGAAATTTTTAAGATTGGGAAAAGAAACAGCTGAAACTTTGGTTATTCCATTTGTAAAATTGAATACCTTAAACTCATCATATCATTTAGCTTATTAGTACTCTTATTTTGTACTTGATAAACTGTTTCAAGTTCTCCCTAATTAGTAGTTCTCGAGATGACTTTTACTGTCTTAATATTTGATACCGTGAACTTGCTGGTCTGTTCAGGATTTCGTTGAGGACTTTTATTTTGTATTTACTTTTACCTTTTACCCATACTCTGAGGAAAGAGAAGATTTTAAGAAGTGCTTTAACAGCTCATGCGCGCTGTAAAAGTTATACGTGGCTTATTTTCAGTTAGGCAGAATCATGGAAGGAATACTTTGCAATAGTTGGATTTTAAAAGAATACTTTTTACTGAAGTATAGTTGATTTAAAATGTTGTGTTAGTTTCTGTTATACAGCAGAGTGATTCGGTTACATATGTGTGTGCGTACTTTTTCATGTTCTTTTCCATTATGGTTTATCCCAAGATCCTGAATATAGTTTTCCATGCTCTCCATAGAACCTTGTTGTTTATCCACACTATATACTAATATGGCAGTTTGTATCTGCTAATCCCAAACTCCTGATCTGCCCCTCTCTCACACCCTGTCCCCTGTGGTCACCTTGTTCTCTGTGTCTGTGAGTCTGTTTCTGTTCTGGAAGTAAGCTCGTTTGTGTCGTATTTTGGACTCCACCTGTTGGGTGGTGTCATGTATGAGCACGTGTATCAGGATCATTCTCCTTTCGTATGATGGTCCCTAGGTCCATCCATGTCGCTGCAAACGTCATTCCATTCTTTTTTGTGGCTGAGTAGTATTGCATTGGAGAAGGCAATGGCACCCCACTCCAGTGTTCTTGCCTAGAAAAGCCCATGGATGAGGGAGGCTGGTGGGCTGCCGTCTATGGGGTTGCACAGAGTCGGACACGACTGAAGCGACTTAGCAGCAGCAGCAACTCAACCTGTGGGAGTTTATCCCAAAGATAATACCTGGTAAGCGGAAAATGGGGTGTAACAAGAATAATCTGTTTACCTATCAAGTATAATTTTATGACAGAACCATATGTATTATTCAGTCACTAAAGGGGAATCCATATCCACTACCACACCAAAAAAAAAAAAAAAACACCTTCCGATACATAAAAAGAAAAAAAAATCTGATTTCAAAATATAAGGTATGAGCCTATTTTGTTTAAAAAACAAATATATACATAGAGAAAATGAAGACTGATTACCTCCAGGTGGTGAGATCACGTGTTATTTTCATTTTTCTGACTCATAAGTATTCTTTCTCTCTGGCAAGAAACATGCATTACCTTTATCACTTAAAATAAGCAGAAGGTGTGCTACACATCATTTTAGTTCTTTGAATCCCAGGAAATCTGATACACTCTCCCCTGAAAGGCCAGGGGGCTGCACGCTGCCCACAGGCGGCGGGAGGGCTGACTCCGACACCAGGGCCTCTGGGTAAGGGCCCCCACCCGAGCAGCTCGGGACTTCTCACCAGGCCTTCAGCTACAGCCACAGGCCCCCGCCGTCCTGCGGTGCCCCTCTCCCCACCCTACTCGCAAAAGTTTCCTCAGACACCACCTTTCCCACAAAAATCTTATGCAGTCTGATTAGCAATTACTTCCGACTGACACAGCTGACTTTTTACCATACGCCGTGAGTCCTTCCCCACTGGAGGTCACAAGCTCCTGGAGGGCAGGGACCAAGTCCTAGCCAGCCTGGTTTTCTCCAGAGGACCCAGCAGAGCATGTTGTGCACAGCACGCTCTAACAAATGCTTGATGAACAATGAATAAAGAGGTTACCTGTGAGGTTTTTCTAACGCCACTGTCCTCACTTTACAAACAAAAGAAGGACCCAAAAGGCTAGTCCGTGGTCTCTTTCTTTCCTTTTTGGCATCACCACAAAGCATGCTGGATACAGCTCCCCAGCTGGGGACTGAACCCACGCCCCCGCACTGGAGTACAGTCTTAACCTCTGGACCACCAGGAAGCTCCCTGGCCACTCACTCAATAGGGACACAGTCCCATGCTCAACTTGGATCTTTCCTTTTCCTAACTCAAGGCTCCCGTTCTGCATTTTCAAAGGGTTTTTGCTGATCTTCCTTCATGTCTTATCACCTGACATCTTTATTTCTCCCAGCTCTGTTTTGTTTTTCACAGTAGCTCAAGAAGGAAATAGATGAGCGTCTCTTGACAATTCTTAAACTTGTGTTCAGACTATACCTCTAGCTGGTATAACAATGAACCTTTAAGCAAAAGATGGTCAACATTCATCCAACAGTTATTTACTGAGCACCCATTAGGGGCCAAATATTATTCGGTTAACCAGAAAGCTCTATTAACCGGCTCCTGGCGTTATTGATGAAACTGACACCCGTAACATTCTAAAAAGAGGGGCTACAAACTTCTGCCCAAAGGCCACATCTGGCCTGCTGCCTCTTTCTGTAAATAAAATTTTACTAAATACTGCCACCTCCATCCACGAATGTATTCTCTATGGCTGTCTGGGGGCTACGAGGGCAGAGCTGAATAGTTACAAGAGAGACCATATGGCTCCCAGAGCCTAAATTATTTACTATGTGGCCTTGATAGGCTGCTGACCATCATAAAATACCAATATGCCACTGGACTCTCAAAACACTTTATATTTGGTATATTGTATAGCAACAGTAACATAATAGGCAATAGTTTTGCTAATCCTTCGAAAATTACCAGCCCAACAGCATCGCTGTCACAGCACTGTCGCTTATATCACATTCCTATAATCACGCCAGAAAACACCGCCCACCGGACAAAAATCTGTTTCTCCCAAGTCATACAACTTTGGGGATCTTTAATCCCACTTTCTCTCAAACAGTTTCTGACTAAAACAATTTCATTCTTTTCAGAGTCAGCCCTTATACAGAAAACCACTCACTTCCTTGACAAGTTACTACCCTGAAAAGATCTCTAGTCCAATGTGTATCTTGAGGCCTACTACTTGCAATAATTCAAACATAAAAGAAATGAATTTTATTTCTGATAATGCTCAGTATTTTGTGAGACTTTTTTTTTTTGGCTGCACACTATCCTGAACTAGTAATGCCTTCAGGGGTAAAAAATGCAGACTCCATTTCTTCCAAGTGGAATCAAACTGTCCACATATACAAAGAAACACTTCATTAGTTTAAACACAATTACACCATGTTTTCAAAACATTTCTTCAAAAATATACAATTCACAAGCTTTACACTTTGAAATAATTATAGAATATCAGAGGAGGTACGACTTCAGAGATCACCAAGTCCAAGTCTCTTAATTTACAGATGAGAAAGGTGAGGCTTACATGGGCCAACCAACTACTTTCACTAATTCACGATGGCCTCAGAACAGGAAGCGATACTAATGTCTCATCTATCAGCCAGGCACCGTGCTGGCGTCCAAAGCTACGTATGTATCTTCAGACAATTAATTCAATTAATCGTTATCAATGAGATTTTTTGCAGTGAGGCAGATTACATCAGGAGAACCAAAGAAAGTTCCTTAATAACTGCTAAACATCTTTTACTTTTCCTACAAAGAAAGCTCTTTCTTGAAGAGAGACTGCCCGGTGTATAGATTGAGAATACTGGCTCTGGAGCCAGGCTGCACAGTTCAGAATCCTGACATTGCCCCTTTCTGACTATGTAACCTCAGGGCAATTTACCTAACAGCTCTTTCTTTCCTGATCTTTACAGGGATAATCTCGGCATGTAAACAATCCTAATGTGCCTGGTACACGTAAGTGCCTATAAATTTGTTGCTGTTGTTATTTTCCTTAGGTAGTCTTATCAAAACATGGTTAAGTAACCCAAGGCACAGAGAAAGTGCCCTCAACAGCAGCTATTAAAATTCATATAACTACAATCACTGTAGTAAAGTTTGATTAAACAGTAAGGGTAAAGAAGAAAAAAGTTACTAAAAGGACCATTTGTAAGTTAAATCCTACTAAAAACATACACACAGGAAGTTCTGCCTTTTAATATCAAGAACAGACAAGTTTACTCTCAAAATCTTTCAAGCAAAAGTGACTGAATGCTAACACCAGAGTGTTTCTGGGTTTCACAAGGGGCCAGACGTAAGTGAATGACTTCTTCACCACAAACACCATGACAACAGAAGCTACATCCTAGAATCCAACAAATATTTGGATTTTACTTTAATTATTAGTATTTTCACTCCAAGACAGCCTTTTTAAAAAGTTATGCGGTAGGAAGAGTAGGTGGCACTTTCTCCCTTGAAGGAATTTCTATCAAAAGTCCAAAATCCTCACCAAAATCAGAGGGCAGGGTCTTTACAGCTGTGTGGCCTTGGAAAACTCACTGAACAGCTCTCTAAAATTCAGTATCTTATCCACAAATCAGCATTCACATCTACACCCCAGTTTGGGGAAGCTGGGAGGAAGAGGGGCAGAGGAGGCAGACTAAGATTTGTATGTAAATGTTTTGAGATATGATCCAGCGATCCTACTCCTGGGCCCATATCAGAAAAAGCGTAATTCAAAACGACATACGCACCCCAGTGTTCACTGCAGCACTCTCTGCAACAGCCAGGACATGGAAGCAGCGTAAAGGCCCATCAACAGAGCAACGGGTAAAGAACATGCGGAGCACATGCACGACGAGATACTAGTCAAGCGAAGCCACTCAGTCGTGTCCAAGTCTTTGTGACCCCCTGGACTGTATACAAATAGCTGTGAAAAGACGGGAATCGAAAAGCAAAGGAGAAAAGGAAAGATACACCCATTTGAATGCCGAGTTCCAAAGAATAGCAAGGAGAGAGAGGAAAGCCTTCCTCAGAGATCAATGCAAAGAAACAGAGGAAAACAACAGAATGGGAAAGACTAGAGATCTCTTCAAGAAAATTAGAGATACCAAGGGAACATTTCAGGCAAAGATGGGCTCGATAAAGGACAGAAATGGTATGGACCTAACAGAAGCAGAAGATATTAAGAAGAGGTGGCAAGAATACACAGAAGTGTACAAAAAAGATCTTCACGACCCAGATAATCACGATGGTGTGATCACTCACCTAGAGCCAGACATCCTGGAATGTGAAGTCAAGTGGGCCTTAGGAAGCATCACTACAGGGGTTCAGGATGGGGAACACGTGTATACCTGTGGCAGACTCATGTTGATTTACGGCAAAACCAATACAATATTGTAAAGTAATTAACCTCCAATTAATATAAATAAATTTATATTAAAAAAAAAAGAAGCATCATCACTACAAACAAAGCTAGTGGAGGTGATGGAATTCCAGTTGAGCTCTTTCAAATTCTGAAAGATGATGCTGTGAAAGTGCTGTACTCAATATGCCAGCAAATTTGGAAAATTCAGCAGTGGCCACAGGACTGGAAAAGGTCAGTTTTCATTCCAATCCCAAAGAAATGCAATGCCAAAGAATGCTCAAACTACCGCACAATTGCACTCATCTCATGCGCTAGTGGCTTCCCTGGTGGCTCAGAGGTTAAAGTGTTTGCCTGCAAGGCAGGAGACTGGGGTTCAATCCCTGGGTCAGGAAGATCCCCTGGAGAAGGAAATGGCAACCCACTCCAGTATTCTTGCCTGGAGAATCCCATGGACGGAGGAGCCTGGTAGGTTACAGTCCACGGGGTCACAAGTCGGACACGACTGAGCAACTTCACTTTCACGCGCTAGTAAGCTAATGCTCAAAATTCTCCAAGCCAAGCTTCAGCAATACGTGAACCGTGAAATTCCAGATGTTCAAGCTGGTTTTAGAAAAGGCAAAGGAACCAGAGATCAAATTGCCAACATCCGCTGGATCATCGAAAAAGCAAGAGAGTTCCAGAAAAACACCTATTTCTGCTTTATTGATTATGCCAAAGCCTTTGACTGTGTGGATCACAATAAACTGTGTAAAATTCTGAAAGAGATGGGAATACCAGACCACCTGACCTGCCTCTTGAGAAACCTCTATGCAGGTCAGGAAGCCAACAGTGAGAACTGGACATCGAACAACAGACTGGTTCCAAATTGGGAAAGGAGTACGCCAAGACTGTATATTGTCACCCTGCTTATTTAACTTATATGCAGAGTACATCACGAAAAACGCTGGGCTGGAAGAAGCACAAGCTGGAATCAAGATTGCCAGGAGAAATATCAATAACCTCAGATATGCAGATGACACCACCCTTATGGCAGAAAGTGAAGAGGAACTAAAAAGCCTCTTGATGAAAGTGAAAGAGGAGAGTGAAAAAGTTGGCTTAAAGCTCAACATTCAGGAAACTAAGATCATGGCATCCAGTACCATCACTTCATGGCATAGATGTGGAAACAGTGGCTAACTTTATTTTGGCGGGCTCCAAAATCACTGCAGATGGTGACTGTAGCTACGAAATTAAAAG
Source organism: Ovis aries (assembly GCF_016772045.2). Taxonomy (NCBI): domain Eukaryota; kingdom Metazoa; phylum Chordata; class Mammalia; order Artiodactyla; family Bovidae; genus Ovis; species Ovis aries. The sequence continues at coordinate 7,036,619 of NC_056072.1, forward strand.
ACGCTTACTCCTTGGAAGGAAAGTTATGACCAACTTAGACAGCATATTAAAAAGCAGAGACATTACTTTGGCAACAAAGGTCCGTCTAGTCAAGGCTATGGTTTTTCCAGTAGTGATGTATGGATGTGAGAGTTGGACTATACAGAAAGCTGAGCGCCAAAGAATTGATGCTTTTGAACTGTGGTGTTGGAGAAGACTCTTGAGAGTCCCTTGGACTGCAAGGAGATCCAACTAGTCCGTCCTAAAGGATATCAGTCCTGAGGACTGATGTTGAGGGTGAAACTCCAGTACTTTGGCCACCTGATGCAAAGAACTGACTCACTAGAAAAGACCCTGATGCTGGGAAAGATTGAGGGCAGGAGAAGGGGACGACAGAGGATGAGATGGTTGGATGGCATCATCAACTCAATGGACATGGGTTGGGTGGACCCCGGGAGATGGTGATGGACAGGGAGGCCTGGCGTGCTGCAATTCATGGGGTCGCAAAGACTCGGACATGACTGAGCAACTGAACTGAACTGGACTATAGCCTGCCAGGCTCCTCCGTCCATGGGATTTTCCAAGCAAGAATACTGGAGTCGGTTGCCATTTCCTTCTCCAGGAGATATTCCCAACCCAGGGATCGAACCCAGGTCTCCCACACTGCAGGCAGACTCTTCACCATCTGAGCCATCAGGGAAGCCCCTGATGAACTCTCAGCCATTAAAAGGAGTGAAATAGCGTCATCTGCAGAGACATGGATAAATCTAGAGACTCATACAAAGTGAAGTCAGGAAGAGAAAAAAGCATGTAATAGTGCTTATATGTGGAATCTAGAAATGATACAGATGAATTTATCTTCAAAGCAGAAACAGACACAGATGTAGAGAACAAACCAATCGATACCAAAGTGGGGAGGGGAGGCTGCAATGAGCTGGGAGATTGGGACTGACATACACATACTACTATATACAAGTTATATAACTAATGGGAACCTACTGTATAGCCCAGGGAACTCTACTCAATGGTCTGTGGTGACCTAAATGGGAAGGAAATCTACAAGAGAGGGGTATATGTACAGCTGGTTCACTTTGCTGTACAACAGCAACTAACAACAATGTAAAGCAACTATACTCCACTGAAAAGTTTTAAAATAAGAAAGAAAAGAAAATGTGTTGAGGATGGCTCACACATAGGCAAATATTGCCAGCTTTGAGTCCTTCCACTCCAGGCAGTGGGAGGGTAGGCTGCAGAGCAAGGTAAAGCTCAACTGCCATTTGTGTTCTGGATATATGATGTTTGATCACTGTTCCTGTTTTACGTATAAGTTGGAAATGTAAAATCCTTTTAGTCTCAGATTTGGTTTTTTAAAATATGGGACTCTAGAGATCACCATAATTCATATTATGAAAGACATACTAGAGCCAAGCATTCTTTGCCTAGCACCTTCAAACTCATAACAAAGAAAACCACAATCCCATTTATACATTCTTCTCTTCCACCAGCATAAACTGAAGGCAGCCATAATACATGATGGTAAAATGTGATTAAAAAAATCTTTAAGAGGTATTCCAGAAAATTAAACCTGGTTATGCAATCAGTATAAAAATCTGTTGTCAGCTTTTCCCCAAAGTTGAAAAGGACTTTGATGAAATCCCAGTAGAAATAGTACCCCCCCAAAATTTTTTTAATTATAAACTTGCATAACTTGGTATCAGGTGGAGCTGGAAAAGCTCATATAAAAGGAATCTATTCTACAGCAGAGAAGATATAGAACAATCTATTCTAAGTTTGGAGGGATGGAAGTCTAGGGCCTCTAAGTATATTCAGTCTTTGACGCAAAGACAAGTTTAAAAAAGGGTTTAAAACGCATGGTGCAACCTCAGTGCAAATTAGACACATCAAGAAATGAACAAAGCTGTCACTTTTGTTTCACTAAAAACAGAACCATGTAAGTTAACATCTAATGCACTAAGGATTAGTTGCGAAGAACTTCTAAAATGAAAACAAAAATCAGGATCTTAACAGCAGCAGCATTTGAAAAGAAGTCTTGAGAGTATTCAAAAATACAACCCACCTCAATGAGGTCAAGCTGTGTTAGGCACATTTTAGTTTAAGCACTTAATAGAAATTTGTTTAAGCTAGTAGATTGAAAACATCTTCTGGATTTCTTTCTTTTTTTTTTTTTTTGCTTTTGGATTCTGTCTCTGGCCTATATTACCACTTATGTAGGTACTAACTCAATTTTTAAAATAAAAATATTTTCTAATGCACTTAAGAGATTCACAAAGAGTCACTGGGCTGTTATCAGTTCACAAACATTATCTCACTCAGTTGTCCCCATAATAATAAGTAGGTATTATTTCTAGAACGTCAATTTTAAGAAAGAAGAAACTGAGGGTCACAGAAGTCAAAGAACTTGCTTCAGATCATAGGACTAGTATGTGATAAGGCCATGAGGGAACCCAGGTGAATCTGCAGTAGATACTCTCAATCACATTAAAAACAAAGGTAATACTAATTTTTCAAATAGCTTCATTAACTTATTAACGCCAAGAATCACACTGCAGACTGGCAGCAGTTCATGAAAAATAATGTTTTTATTTAAACATTCCCATTAAAAGCAGACCCTGACAAATAGATTTGAATTCTGTTTCCTTTCCTGTTTTTAAATGCACATAAAAAGTCTTGAGGCATCAATACCAAAGTTTTAAAATTTAACCGTCATCTTATGAGCCAAACCAAATTTTCACATCGGAAGAGTATGAAAGAAATCTCTCCTCTAAATGACTTTGGAGCTAAGCCTGCAAAAATGTGAAGCTGTGAATTGTTCTCCACGTCCACTCGCAGACTCAGTAAAGAAACAAATACCTAACTCCCGGAGAGTAGAGGGGATATAGAACAATCAGGACACATTAGACCATTTCTCCTTATTACACCCATCTGGCCAAAGGGGCTGAACAAGAGAGCTGTTTACTGCCCTATAGGTGTCAGCGAAAAAGGCAGCTGCAACACGAGCCCATTGTACCTATAAAAACTGACTCAAATAAGAACATTTATCACAACTACCAGGTCTCCTTTCTAGCGTCTGTCAATTACACAAAGAGCTTGCTATTAAATATTGATGGCATGCTATTTGCAACAGAACTCTGGCGAAGAGCCTCCTGCTACCAATTTTTGTTATGAAAGAAAACCGTCCTTATTTTCGACGTAAAGCCCAAGCCACGAGCTCTCTCCGCTGGGCTATCGCATTGTCCCTCCCAGGGGAAGCTGTCAGGGCCACCCCCACACACACCCAGGGGAGGAGGCGGGTTCTGGGGAGGGCGGGTCCCTGCAGGTCTCGGGGCAGGGGTCCCAGTCTCTCTCCTCCCCAGCTGTCAGCGACAGGTCGGAAGGTGGGGCGGGGCCCGGCCAGGCTGTCCGCACAAAGCCAGCCAGAGCGCGGCGGGCAGACCCGGACCCAGGCCCGGAGGACGCCGCGCAGGGCGGAGCAGGTGGGGGCACTTACCCAGCAGCAGCACGTTCTTCCCCGCGGGGAGTTTGGAGCGCGAGCGGGTGGAGACCTCGCTGAGGATGCAGGACCTGGCGGGGAACAAGGCTCACGCTCAGGCCGGGGCCCCGCGCCGGAGGGGCTGCCCCGGCCTCCACGCCCGGACGGGGGCGGCCGAGAACGCGGCGGCCTGGGCCGGGCGCCGAGCCCCGGCGGGCACGCGACCCTGGACCATCCCCGGGCCGGCGTTGCCGGCGGGGACCAGGGAGGGGTGCGATCCTTACCAAAGGTTCTGTCCGTCCTCGTCGTCGCCTGCCGCGGCGCCGCCGTTGCCCGACGCTAGCTCGTTGGCCAAGGGGCCGCCTGTGTAAGTCGCGGTTATTCCTGGCGGACAGGAACCAAAAGAACCGACTCGCCCCACGGCCGCCATCTTGGTCGGGAATCACTCGGCTCCCGGCAAAGCTGAATGAGCGCAGCGGCGGCGGCGGGAACCCGGATATGGAGCGTTCGGCGCACGGGAGCGGGGCGGGGCCTGTGGGGGTGGGACTCAGGCTCTGCAGGGACTGAAGGAGTAAGAGAGGGCCAACTGCGCGTGCGCTGCAGGCTGGCCGGCGCGGCGGGGATGCGCCTGCGCAGGTTATCCGGCCGGCCGCCCTGCCGCAGCGCCAGCCCTAAGCTCTGCGGGTTGATTGCCGCCACCGCCACCGCCACCCCCACCCTTCCCGCAGTCCTGGGCTGCAGCCGGGCGCCTTGGGGTGTGTCAGGGGAACAATGCTCGCTCGCTCGCTCTCTCTCTCTCTCTCTCTCTCTCTCTCTCTCTTTCTCATTCTCTCTCTTCCCGCCCCCCCTTCGGGTCCACAAACCTCGCAGCGGGTGTGAAATTCCTGCACTGTCACTGCTGTCTCGGCTGCTGCAATTAGAATTGGTTGTTCTGTTTACCTAAGACACAGCTGTCATCCTGCAATCTTTCGCCATTGTTGTGCGGATTCTATTTGCCTCATTCCTGTGTCTTTTTTCGTATTTTAGTGGAGAACTTCCTCCGGTGGTTTTATGAGAGAAAAAAAATCGGGTATGGCTATGTTTTGGGAGACCTGTATTCAATCAAGTTCCAGGTGAAAGCTTAATGAAGGAATGATTGATAAAGGCGTTAATGATCTTAAGAGAGATGGGGTTAGCAAGAGCAGGAAGATTTAGGGCTGAAGGGAAAAAGGAAGGAATGTTCACTAGAATCCAGAGAGCTGTAGTGATAAGAAAAGTGTTGATGAGCAAGATCTGTGGCTTTGAGTAAATGAACACAGCACTGACCTCTCTCCTTCTGCCCTGAGGTATCCCACCAGTGTCACATTTGCCAAAGCCATCAGAAGCCAAAGGCAAGAGAACTCGAGCAAAGGAATCCATGCAGGTTTACCTATCTGAGCACAAAAAGGGATAGAGAAAGGATCAGGAAGAGCAAACAGAAGATAGCCAGCTCACCTTGTCTGTTTGAAAATGCAGACAGTCTATACCCAATGATAGTTTGGCTGGGTATAGAATTCTTAGGATGCAAATTATCTTCCCTTAGGTTTTTTTAAGGCCTTTACCCCTTGTCTGCTAGATTTTAGTGCTGTCACTGAGAAATCCAAAGCCATTCTGATTCCTACTCCTTTGTTATGTGGTCTTTTTTTTTTTTTTCTACTTGGAGGTCTTTAGAACTTGCACAGATTTCCACTAACACACATACCCCTTCCAGTTTCTGCACTATCACACTAATTATCCTGCCAAGTATCATAGACAAATAATTCATCAGTTCAGTTCAGTTCAGTCGCTCAGTCGTGTCCGACTCTTTGCGACCCCTTGAATCACAGCACCCCAGGCCTCCCTGTCCATCACCATCTCCCGGAGAAATAATTCATACTCTTATACTAAACCAACAGCCCCACTTCTGCACTAGATTCCATCTCCTCTCCACCACTCAAGGACATTGCTCCAACAATTCTCCCCCCCCCCTTCTCTGCTGCTGCTGCTAAGTCACTTCAGTCGTGTCCAACCGTGTGCGACCCCATAGACGGCAGCCCACCAGGCTCCCCTGTCCCTGGGATTCTCCAGGCAAGAACACTGGAGTGGGTTGCCATTTCCTTCTCCAATGCATGAAAGTGAAAAGGGAAAGTGAAGTCGCTCAGTCATGTCTGACCCTCAGCGATCCCATGGACTGCAGCCTTCCAGGCTCTTCCGTCCATGGGATTTTCCAGGCAAGAGTACTGGAGTGGGTTGCCATTGCCTTCTCCACCCCTTTCTCTAGATAATCATTTATTGATTTCAACTGGATCATTTTCTCTTGGCCCTCCCTACTCTTTCACCAGCTACCACTACATTTCTTTCCTCCCTTTTGCAGCAAAACTCTTTAAGACAGTCGTCTTTACATGCTATCTTCAATTCCTCTTCCCCTTCGGCCTTAGAACTCACTTCAATCAGATTTTTACCCCATGACTCCACAGAAACAGCTCTTATCCTTGTAGTCAATGATCTCCTTACTACTAAATCCAATGGTAAATTCTACTTCCTCGTCTTTTTAGCCTTTCAGCGTCGTATTCTATAACTGATCATCCTTGCTACATATTCTTCTTTACATGGCTTCCTGTGTCACTAGCTGCTGCTCCTCAGCCTCCTCCACCATTTCCTCATTTTCTTGACCACTTAATGGCTCAGGGCTCAGTATCTGTTCCTCTTCTCTATCTATACCCAATCCTTTGGTGATCTCATATAGTCTCATTAAATTCCATCCGTATGCTAAATCTCCCAGAGTTTTCTCTCCAGCCTAGAGCTCCATCTAGAACTCCATATTAATACATCCCAACTGTTTCTTCCACATCTTCACTTGGATATCGAACAGCAGTCTCCAACTCAGCATGCTTTAAACTGAGTATCTGACCTCTCTCCCCAAATTCTGTTTCACCCATCACCTAACCTAGTGATCCCCAACCTTTTTGGCATCAGGGACCAGTTTCATAGAAGACAATTTTTCCATGGATAAGGGAGAGGGGTTTGAGTGATGGGGAGCAGTTGTATATACACATGAAGCTTCACTTGCTTGCCTGCCACTCACCTCCTGCTGTGTGGCCTGGTTCCTAACAGACTACAGACCAGTACTGGGGGTTGGGGACCCCTGACCTAACCCACTAGGTAGCAGTTCCTTACTGCCTAAGGTTATTCTTGACTCCTCCTTTCCCTTCACACAGCACAATTGAATACATCAGGAATGCAAAAGTCTTTACCTTCAAAAAATACCCACAATCCAACTTATTAACACTCACCCTCTGATACTACTGTGAGCTATCTTCTCTCGCCTGAATTGCTATAAAAGGCTCTTCAATACAGCAGCTGGAGGGATCTTTTAAAAAAATCAGCCAGGAGTACCCTGGTGGTCCAGGAGTTAGGACTCAGGGCTTTCACTGCTGTGGCCTGGGTTCAATCCCTGGGCAGGGAACTCAGACCTCACAAGCTGGCTTTTTTTAAAAAATCATATCATTTTACTCTTTTACTCAAAATCCTATAGTGGTTTCTCATTTCAATCAGAGTAAACGCCAAACTCCTTACAATGACCCACAAAGTCTACAGAATCTGGCCCCCATTGCCTCTCTGGACTTTTCTGCTCTAATTGGTCCCTCAGTTTCCCTACTCAGCCATACTGGTGCCACTGTTGTTCTTTAAACATATTGTGTATCCCTTTGATTTAGCTGTTCCCTCTGCCATGAAGGAGATATTGAAAGTGAAAATGTTGGTCACTCACTCATTCCCAGCTCTTTGTGACCCCATGGACTGTAGCCCACCAGGCTCCTCTGTCCATGGGATTTTCCAGGCAAGAATACTGAAATGGGTTGCCATTTCCTCATCTATGATATCTTTCTGAACCCAGGGCTCGAACTCTGGTCTCTCACACTGCAGGCAGATTCTTTACCATCTGAACCACCAGGGAAGCCCATGAAGGAGATAAGGAGCTGCCAAACCAATATCGTCCCCCAAACAGCCAGCTGGCTACCTCCCTCTCCACCTTCAATGTCTTTGTTCAGTTCTCAGCTTCTAGATGAAGTCCACCCTGACTACCCCATTCAGTGCTGAAATTTAAATCTTCACCTCTGCAATTCCAGGTTCTTCTTACCTTGCCTGCCTTTTCGTCTTCTGTAACACTACCTTCTGACATGGTATAACATGTACAGATTATTACTTCGTAACCTACTACCATCATCCTCTGCAGGGGATTGGTTCCAGGACCCCCAAACAAATATATGAAACTCCATGGATGCTCAAGTATATGAAATGGGGTACTTTTGCATTAACCCTTCGCACACCCTCCATATACTTTAATCATTTCTTTGTTGTTTAGTGAGAAGTCGAGTCTGCCCCTATGCATTTCCATGGCCTGTAGCCCACCCGACTCCTCTGTCCCTGAGATTCCCTAGGCAAGAATCCTGGAATGGGCTGCCACTTTATTATCCAGGAGATCTTCCTGACTCAGGGATTAAATCTGTGTCTCCTGGACTGGCAGGCAGATTCTTTATTGCTGAGCCACCAGTTCAGCTCAGTTACTCAGTTGTGTCCAACTCTTCGTGACCCCATGGACCGCAGCACGCCAGGCCTCCCTGTCCATCACCAACTCCTGGAGTTTACTCAAACTCATCTCCACTGAGTCAGTGATGCTATCCAACCATCTCATCCTCTGTCGTCCCCTTCTCCTCCCACCTTCAATCTTTCCCAGCATCAGGGTCTTTTCAAATGAATCAGCACTTTGCATCAGGTGGCCAAAGTATTGGAGTTTCAGCTTCAAATTCAGTCCTTCCAATGAACACTCAGGACTGATGTCCTTTAGGATGGACTGGCTGGATCTCCTTGCAATCCAGAGGACTCTCAAGAGTCTTCTCCAACACCACAGTTCAAAAGCATCAATTCTTCGGCGCTCAGCTTTTTTTATAGTCCAACTCTCACATCCATACATCACTACTGGAAAAACCATAGCCTTGACTAGACGGACCTTTGTTGCCAAAGTAATGTCTCTGCTTTTTAATATGCTGTCTAGGTTGGTCATAACTTTCCTTCCAAGGATTAAGCGTCTTTTAATTTTATAGCTACAGTCAACCATCTGCAGTGATTTTGAAGCCCCCAAAAATAGTCAGCCACTGTTTCCACTGTTTCCCCATCTATTTCCCATGAAGTGATGGGATGAGATGCCATGATCTTCGTTTTCTGAATGTTGAGCTTTAAGCCAACTTTTTCGCTATCCTGTTTCACTTTCATCAAGAGGCTCTTTAGTTCTTCTTCACTTTCTGCCATAAGGGTGGTGTCATCTGCATATCTGAGGTTATTGATATTTCTCCTGGCAATCTTGATTCCAGCTTGTGCTTCCTCCAGCCCAGCATTTCTCATGATGTACTCTGCATAAAAGTTAAATAAGCAGGGTGACAATATACAGCCTTGGCGTACTCCTTTTCCTATTTGGAACCAGTCTGTTGTTCTATGTCCAGTTCTAACTGTGGCTTCCTGACCTGCATACAGGTTTCTCAAGAGGCACGTGAAGTGGTCTGGTATTCCCATCTCTTTCAGAATTTTACACAGTTTATTGTGATCCACACAGTCAAAGGCTTTGGCATAGCCTTTATATAAAACAGAAATAGATGTTTTTCTGGAATCCTTTTGCTTTTTCAATGATCTAGCATATGTTGGTAATTTGATCTCTGGTTTCTTTGCCTTTTCTAAAACCAACTTAACATCTAGCTGAGCCACAAGGAAGCCCTTAATCCTCTCTCAGTTTCTTATAATACCTCATAAGTAAGTGTTAGTCACTCAGTCGTGTCCAACTCTTTGCGACCCATGGACTGTAGCCTACCAGGCTCCTTGGTCCACAGGATTTTCCAGGTAAGCGTACTGGAGTGGGTTGTCACTTCCTTCTCCAGGGGATCTTCCCGACCCAGGGATCGAACCCAGGTCTCCGGCATTGTAGGCGGACACTTTAAACCTGAGCCACCAAGGAAGCCCTTAATATAATGTAAATACTGTGTAAATAGTTGTAAATACAATGTAACTGTTATACTAATAGTTGTAAATGCTATTTAAATAGTTGCCTGAACAAGGCAAATTCAGGTTTTGCTTTCTGGAATTTTCTGGAGCTTTTTTCCCAAATATTTTTTTTCTTGGCCACACCAATTGGCATATGGGATCCTAGTTCCCAGACTAGGCATCGAGCAGGCAAAGAAAAAAAGGAAAGATATACCCATCTGAATCCAGAATTCCAAAGAATAGCAAGGAAAGAGACGAAAGCCTTCCTCAGTGACCAATGCAAAGAAATAGAGTGCAATAGAATAGAATGGGAAAGACTAGAGATCTCTTCAAGAAAATTAGAGATACCAAGGAAACATTTCATACAAAGATGGGTACAATAAAAATAGAAATGGTATGGACTTAACAGAAACAGAAGATATTAAGAAGAGGTGGCAAGAATACACAGAAAAACCATACAAAAGATCTTAATGACCCAGATAACCACGATGGTGTGATCACTCACCTAGAGCCAGACATCCTAGAATGGGAAGTCAAGTGGGCCTTAGGAAGCATCACTACAAACAAAGCTAGTATGGGTGATGGAATTCAAGCTGAACTATTTCAAATCCTAAAAGATGATGCTATTAAAGTGCTGCACTCAATATGTCAGCAAATATGGAAAACTCAGCAGTGGCCACAGGACTGGAAAAGGTCAGTTTTCATTCCAATTCCAAAGAAAGGCAATGTCAAAGAATGCTCAAACTACTGCACAATTGCACTCATCTCACATGCTAGCAAAGTAATGCTCAAAATTCTCTAAGCCAGGCTTCAACAGTATGTGAACCGTGAATTTCCAGATGTTCAAGCTGGATTTAGAAAAGGCAGAGGAACCAGAGATCAAATTGCCAACATCCATTGGATCATCAAAAGACCAAGAGAATTCCAGAAAATAAATCTACTTCTGTTTTATTGGCTACACCAAAGCCTTGACTGTGTGGATCACAACAAACTCTGGAAAATTCTTAAAGAGATCGGAATATCAGACCACCTTACCTGCCTCCTGAGAAAGTTGTATGCGGCTTTCAAGAAGCAACAATTAGAACAGGACATGGAACAACAGATTGGTTCCAAATTGGGAAAGGAGTACGCCAAGGCTATATATTGTCACCCTGCTTATTTAACTTATATATAGAGTACATCATGCAAAATGCTGGGCTGGATGAAGCACAAGCTGGAATCAAGATTGCCAGGAGAATTATCAATAACCTCAGATATGCAGATGACACCACCCTTATGGCAGAAACAAAGAACTAAAGAGCCTCTTGATGAAAGTGAAAGAGGAAAGTGAAAAAGCTGGTTTAAAACTAAACATTCAAAAAACTAAGAGCATGGCATCCGGTTCCATCACTTCATGACAAATAGATGGGGAAACAGTGGAAACACTGAGAGACTATTTTTTTGGGCTCCAAAATCACTGCAGATGGTGACTGAAGCCATGAAATTAAAAGATGTTTGATATTTGAAAGAAAAATTGTGACCAACCTAGACAGCACATTCAAAAGCAGAGATATTACTATGCCAACAAAGATCATCTAGTCAAAGCTATGGTTTTTCCAGTAGTGATGTGTGGATATGAGAGTTGGACTATAAAGAAAGCTGAGCACGGAAGAATTGATGTTATTGAACTGTGGTGTTGGAGAAGACTCTTGAGAATCCTTTGGCCTGCAAAGAGATCCAACCAGTGCATCCTAAAGGATATCAGTCCTGAGTGTTCATTGGAGGGACTGATGTTGAAGCTGAAACTCCAATACTTTGGCTACTTGATGCAAAGTGCTGAATTTGAAAAGACGCTGATGCTGAGAAAAAGTGAAGGCGGGAGGAGAAGGGGACGACAGAGGATGAGATGGTTGGATGGCATCAGTGACTCAATGGACATGAGTTTGAGCAAGCTCTGGGAGTGGTGATAGACAGGGAAGCCTGGTCTGCTGCAGTCCATGGGGTTGCAAAGAGTTGGACAGGACCGAGCAACTGAACTGAAGCACGTTCTTGGTAGTCCTGTAGTAGAAGTGTGGCGTCCTAACCACTGGACCACTAGGGAACTCCTTTTCCAAATACTTTTATTCTGAGGTTGGTTCAATCTGTGGATGTGGAACCCACAGATACAAAGGGTAGACTGTATAGAATTTACTTATTTATTACAACTTAATCTCTGTGGGGGCTTCACTAATGTAGCCTTTTGTGCCTAGAACACAGCACAAGATTTGTTGAAGGTATGAATAAAGGAACAGATTTACTCTTCGTCACCAGGTTTCTAACATTTCAGGATAATGATGGCCTGGATAATGGATAATGATGATGATGGTGGTGTTTGTGCATTTCAAGAGGGAAAAGGAATTTAAAAAATTCTTTAATACTTGAAAGCAGGAGCTCTCTTTTACAATATGCTAGCCACTTTTTGATATGTATGTGTGTGTGCGCGTGAACATTCAGTTGTCTGACTTTTTGTGATCTCATGGACTATAGCCCACCAGGCTCCTCTGTCCTTGGGATTTTCCAAGCAAGAATACTGGAGTGGGTCGCCACTTGCTACTCCAGGGGATCCTCCTGACCCAGGGATGGAACCTGCAGCTCCTGAGTCTTCTTCATTGGCAGGCGGATTCTTTACCACTGAACCAAAATCCTTCTAAAATGTATTCCACATCCGCTTGCTACTTTAAGATGCTGCCTGAATACTGATTTATCGTTTCTTAAGAGGTTCTGGGCCTCTCTACGTTTCTCAATAATAGTATCCTGCTGTTATATGAGGAAGTCTTAGATCCTGCTGCGATACCCCGGGGTGTACCCCAGATATCCTTTTTAGTTTGGCTTCTAATTCAGCTGAGCCACGGAGCCTGGAAGTGGGAAATGGGGCACTAGTTAGACAGGAAACATCTCCCCTCTCCAGCTTTCCATCAGGGAGGAGCTATGTCTCCTCTCTGTCAACCATCATCCCCTGCTTACTCATCAGCTTCCTCAAGGCCATATAGTTAGGGATTATTTTTCTCAAGAAAAGTGATTATTTGTCAGGCACAAGAGCTCTGCAGAAAACTGGTTAGGGAAGAGAAGCTTCTGGAGGGCTGAGGAATGGAGGGCTGAGGTGGGGGGTGGGGCTGGTGCAGGCCACTTCCTCTTTCTGCCCCGGGATGGCTCCCTCTGAGAACTGGGACAAAGCAGCCACCCCTCGAGCTGCTTCCTCTTGCACCAGCTCCCACCGGCTGTCTCTGGCAGCTTTTCAAATAAGACTTGCTTCACCCACTGCGCCAAATGCTGGCAATCACAGTGGACACAAATGCCAGCTGAAAAGCCAAAAGAAAAAGGAACTAAGCAAAGCTGGGAGTGACCCTTAGAGGCTGACTCTATGCACAATTCAAATAATAAAAGAAGTTCAACAGTCCCCTCCATAATATATGATTTTTTTTTGGTAACACCCTGATGTTTGAGAAAAAAACAGTAATTCTAGAATTGGCAGAGTCTCTGCTTACAAACTTTCCCAGCAGGAGATCCAAGGACCCAATTAGAGGGAAAATATGCCTAATCTTGCTTTTTTTTGCTTTCCTTTGAGTTGTGTTTATCTCATTCTAAGTACCTCTGTAGAATGAATGCAATGATGGGTATTTAATTCACATTTCAGTCACCAGTCCCTCTAAATTACACACCTAACCTCTCTCCTACCACTCACCTAGGACTTTTACAGGTGAGCCCTGAAAGAACTTCACGTCTTAGACAAAGAAAGAGAGGGGGAAACAATCTGAGAGGAGAAAACAGGAACAGACTTTCTTAGGTGTTTTTTTCCCCCTTCATGGAAAACACCTGAAAAAGAATGACTTCTATTTCTGGGTCGAAATTGAAATCCATGCCCTTCTTTCTTTAAAAAAAAAAAGTACTTGTGTATGCATATGTGTGTGTATAAAGCATACCTGAGGATCACAGTTTACAAAGAAAAAACGCTTCATTTGCTTTGAAATATATCATTGAAAAATATTATGCTCTGAATGTTTTTTAAAATTCCAGAATAAAGCAGTTATTAGAATTGTCTTTTCATTTCAGGCTGAGCTCCTCTGGACAATACCCATGTTCATCCCTGGAAAAATGGGTGATGAATGAAAGGGTAAAAACCTGTAAATCAATCCATATTCACATGGAGTAGATGCTTGGTGACACACAGGGAAGACAAAGGGGCTTCTCCTTTAGGCTAGAGGAATGTTTATCTGAGCATTTTAATTATCTACTTATACATTTTTAATACCGAATGCATACGATTTTTAGAAGGCTTAGTTGTCACTGTTGTTTTAATCTGTTCTTTACCACAAAAAAGAAGAAAGAGAAAGGTCCACTGATTCATGTATTGCCAGCTGGATACTTATTACATATGTTTTTGGAGGATTTCCTTGTAATCAGATGCTCTCAAGTTCAAGTCCATTACCTTTTTTAAGGAATAGAGATTTCACCGTGGCTTACTTCTGAGCTTTCCAGAATTACACTCTGCCACTCTAACTCCCTAAAGGAGAATATATTTAATAACTGACTTTATAGATTGAGATCTGCCAACATTAGATCATCAAGGTCATTACATTTTTCTACTCTGGGGGCTCTACCTGAGGCAAAAAATAGGAAATTCCATGGCATTCCCCCCTCTTTTTATTCCATGGCGCTTTTAGAAATGTGCTGTCTTTTGGGGCTGCAGGTGATTTCATATAACAATTTAGTCTACTTTATTCTAGAGCTAATTATGGTTTCTTATTGCTTTGAGTAAAAGTAAGCCTAGGAGTATAACCTATTATATTCTGCACCAACAAAAACATTATGTTCATTTCTTTTTTCCCCACATGGGAAAGAGGATGAAAGAGGTGCCCAGTGGGAAGTTTCTAATAAGCAAAATGAATCAGTTATTTTACACCATGTAAAATTAAAGAGTTGTTTATTTGTAGGTGTTTGAGATTCTTAATATAGACTGTAGACCATCAGGCTCCTCTGTCCATGGGATTCTCCAGGCAAGAATACTGGAATGGGTTGCCATGCCCTCCTCCAGGGGATCTTCCCAACTCAGGGATCAAACGCACCTCTCCTGCACTGGCAGGGGGGTTCTTTACCACCTGGGACACCCTTGCTGCTGCTGCTGCTGCTGCTGCTAAGTCGCTTCAGTCGTGTCCAACTCTGTGCGACCCCATAGACGGCAGCCCACCAGGCTCCCCAGTCCCTGGGATTCTCCAGGCGAGAATACTGGAGTGGGCTGCCATTTCCTTCTCCAATGCATGAAAGTGAAAAGTGAAAGTGAAGTCGCTCAGTCGTGCCCCACTCTTAGCGACCCCATGGACTGTAGCCTACCAGGCTCCTCTGTCCATGGGATTTTCCAGGCAAGAGTACTGGAGTGGGTTGCCATCGCCTTCTCCGTGGGACACCCTTAAGGAGATTCTAATGATCTTCAAATTTTATTCTTCTAATACTATTAGTATTCTTCTAATACTAATAGAAAACAGAGGGACTTCCCTGGAGGTCCAGAGGTTAGGACTCAGTGCTTTCATTGCTGGGGGTGCAGCTCTGATCCATGGTCAGGGAACTAAGATCCTGCATGCTACTCAACCGAAATAAATACAGGAAACAGAAAATTAGCGTTCCTGAGTACTATAAAGGGGACATCAGGAAGGAGAGTGTCCTATCCGATTCCTCCTCCGTAAATCTCAGGATTGCTTCAAAGAATCAAATTTATCTTATATTTCAGTTCATTGGTAAATGGAATAGCCAGATAGCCTAATAGAATTTTTACTCTGGTATACACATATATATATATATATTTTAATATACTGGCTTTAGTCTAAGAAGTATATTGACCATATGATCTCATGGTTTAAAATTTTGCTTTAAATACAGCAATATTAATAATGAATCTGACATTTTAGATTACTGTCCACATGATCCAACCTAAGTACTCAATTAAACAACATTAATGAAAAATAGAGAGAACTAGATAGCATATCTGCATCATTCAGATGAAATAAAGTGTTTGGATGAGGTGTTCAGAGTGATGTCGGTGCGGTCATGGGTTACAGTCTGGGCTCCAGAGTCAGACCAATTTCACTTCAAGTCTAGACTCCACCACTTACTAATTGTGCAACCTTGGAATTGTTTCAAATCTAAAGCCTCTAATAGAGTTATGAGTGGTAAACAAACAAAATCTGACATATAGTGAGGATTCAATAAACATTGGAAATATTTACTGTTATTTGGAATAAATTTATCAGGTGTTTGTACAGCAGGGTTTCTCAATGTTGAAATGGTTTAAATGTGCACATGAATTCCTTGGGAACCTTGTTAAAAAGCAGATTCTGATTTAGTAGGACTGGGATGGGGTCTGAGCATCTACATCCCTAACAAGCTTCCAGATGGGTATCTCTACCACTGGAACATATATCAAGGATACGTGGCAAAGAACACATACTTTGGATTTATTCCTCTCCAGACTAGAATCCTGACTCCAAACATGTCAGCAATATGACCTGGGCAAGGTCAAGCTTTCTCGTTTTTACCATGGAGATGATAACATGTATTTCTAGTTAAATCAATTTTTTGAAAATAAAAAACAGTGAATTCAGGGACTTCCCTGGTGGTCCAGTGGCTAAGACTCTGAACTCCCAATACAGGGAGCCCTGGTCTGATCCCTGGTCAGGGAGCTAGATCCCACAAATGCCACAACTAAGAGTTTGCATGCGGCAACTAAAAAAGATCTCACGTGCCACAACTGAAGACCCTGCATGCTACAACTGAAAAAATATATATGTATGCAGCATGCCGCAGCAAAGGCTGGAAATCCCACGTGTGCAACAAAGACACATTGCAGCCAAATAAGCAAATAAACATGTTTTGAAAATAGTGAAACTGAAGCAATACCTGCCATCTTATAGGTACTTAACAAATCTGAGTTCATTTTTTTTCCATAAGACATGCTCTACTGGTTCATCCAATAAGGAAGGCTATGGTAGGCTTCCTTCCTGGCAAAGCTGAAAATTCCAATCTTCTTTGAAAACATCTTAGAACTTGATCATTATGAAATCAACTTCAATGCTGATTTAAGAGTCTGTCATTGCATGGCAAGCAGATCAATTCAGACCAGATGCTGTGGTAACAGATCAGGAAAATGCCCCAGGCAAGTGGTGATCAGGTTCACTAGGTACCAACACACGGCCAGTCTTAGTTTAGTTTGACGCTCACCCTCTTCTTCCACCTCTGAACCATGATAAATCAAATCCAAGACATAATTTCATTTCACCCATAAGTATTTCAATACATATCTTTAAAAGCTGAGGGGTTTTTCCTTTAAAGACACGACCGTGATACCATTATAAAAATCATTTCAAACAAAATTGCAACTATTGAATTTTTGCATGTGTGCACGCTCAGTCACTCAGCCATGTCTGACTCTCTGTGACCACATGGACTGTAGCCCACCAGGCTCTTCTGTCCGTGGGATTCTCCAGGCAAGCATACTGAAGTTGGTACCCATTTCCTTCTCCAGGGGATCTTCCTGACCCAGGGATCGAACCTGCATCTCCCGCATTGGCAGGCAGATACTTTACCACTGAGCCATCTGGAAAGCCCATTGAATTCATAGCATATGTAAATCACCATCCAATTTTTACTACGGTTCATGAGATTTGAATGCATGTTAAAGTAGAATTCAAAACAGCCCCACACTTACGAACAAAGGAAATATGCTTCTTCCCTAGATGCTGAACAAAGGAAATATGCTTCTTCCCTAGATGCTGCGCTTGTCAAAGAGGACAGGGCAGTCATCGTCTTACCCGCATGACTGACACCCTCGGCATCCCTCTCCTCTCGGCCAGCTTGAATCGCTCTGCCAAGTCCAGGTGGGGATTCCCTCTGCACGTTGTCCTCCGTACTCTGAGCAGTCCCTGCTTCATTCTCTCCAACTGACAAAGAGACTGCTTTTACCCTTTGCCAGGATCACGCCCCTCTGCGCACGCTGATCTGAGTTCTAAGCTCACACAAAGAGCTTAGGGTTCTAGGAGCTCATAAATGTTAGCTAACATTTCCTGGTTAGCCTGGAAAGGCTAACCAGGTCTAACAGCCTAGTTCAGCCACTAGATCTGAAAACTGAGATGCAGGAGTGATAAGTCGACTTGCCCTGTTTCAGGATTCTCTCAGAAGCTCTCAAGGGCAAATCATTGCACATCTGATCTTTCCATGATGATAAAATTTCAATCAGGGAGTTTGATCTGTTATTTTATAACATATTTTTTGTCTTGGAGATTAAGATATATATGATTAGAGCAAAAACATATCATTAAAGAAGATGAAAGGTTTTTCATCATTGTCTGAAAACCCATGGGTTCTTTTTGAACCCATATAAAATTTCTATTTAAATTTCTAATTATAAAATATTTCAAACATATAAATATAAAAATCAATATATATATAGTTATATTGATATGCATTAATAATATGCATATTATATAAAAGTAACATATTACCAAAGATATCCTTCCTGCTTAGAATTTTTTATTGAATATATTTAATATACAAGACCATAAATTTAAGGTACATAACCTTAGAATTTTTAAAAGAAAGTCCACTCTACTCTCATCCTTTTCAAATTCTTTCTTTAGAGGTAGTCTCATCTTAAAAACAGGTGAATTTCATTCTCATGCAGATACATATTTATATATTCAACTGTATGTTTTAAATTTTTACATGAAGGCTGTATACTATATGTACATTTTACAAATTGCTTTTTTCACTCAACATTATTTTTTCAAGATTGAGTCATGTAGATATATAGCAGAGTCTTGGATCATTCATTTTAATTGCTATACTATAGAATTCTACCGTACAAATAATCCAGTTTATTTAATCCATTCTCCCTCAAAAGAAGAGCTAAATTGATCTGGTAGGTATCTTTTATCAGACTTATCACAAAGTACCCTATCCCTTGGAGGAGGACATGGAAACCCATTCCAGTATTCTTGCCTGGAGTATTCCATGGACAGAGGAGCCTGGTGGGCTACAGTCCACAGGGTCCCAAAGAGTTGGAAGTGACTGAAGCAACTTGGCACACGATACCCTATAGTTGCGGTAAATATGCTCGATGGCATTGATTCATTTGTTATTATTTATTAATGGAATAATAATAAAGGTTATGAACTTGTTGGTTGCAGTTAAATCAGCATGCTATTGCTGTTTGTATATTAATCCCATATCCACCAATTTTGCTGACTATTTTATTCGTTTTGAGATTTTCTTGTGGGAGGATGGTATCGTAGCCCACCACCTTCCTCAGTACTTCTCACTGTCACAGGCAGGATGGGCTTCCCTGGTGGCCCCGTGGTAAAGAATCCGTCTGCCAATGCGGGAGACTCAAGTTCAATCCCTGGGTCAGGAAGATCCCCTAGAGAAAAAAGTGGCAACCCACTCCAGTATTCTTGCCTGGAGAATTCCATGGATGGAGGAGCCTGAAAGACTAGAGTTCATGAAGTCACAGAGCCGGACACGACTGAGCAACTAAACGACAACTGTAATAAGTCAGAGAAATTGGATTTAGCAGAATTTTAGGGGAAAGGGTGACTGAAAGCTAGAGAAACAGATGGCTTGGTGGGCCTGGTCCTCCTGCAAGAAGCAGCCAGAGCTGGGGAATGCCCATCCAAGGCTTCATGTACAGAGGGTGTCGTGGGTTTGAAAAGGGGGGTGACCTGAGGCACCGCTCAGGGACCTCATGAGATAGTGGAGGTTGCATTCTTAGTGATGTGATCCCCTCCTCTGTGTCTTAACACATCTTCAGTTGAAAAAAGAGAAAAGAATCACAACCTTCATCTCACTGATATTTTTGCAGGAACCACTGAGAAGGTGGAATTTTGTATCTGGATATGATGCAGGGACACAGGAAACGAAGCTGCCAGTATCCAAACAAGCAGGAGGAGGGGGAGCCCATGGTCCTGGGGAGGCAGTGGCAGGGGGGCCCCCACTCCACCACTCGGGTGTGCAAGAAAGCATGGTCCAGAAATAGGATTCACTTACCCTTTTTTGCCAAACTTCTTCTTTTGAAGTCTGAGTTTGCTAATTCTTTGGCCTCCTTAAAATGAAAGTGTGATCTACGGGGCATGAGAAAAAAATATCACCTTTACATTATCTCCTTAGTGACTTGTCACAGGGCAAAATTCCATCCTTAGATTCATTTCTTCAAGGCCATCTACACACATAATGAGTTATGGCCTTCTGGTATCTGAGGAGGCAATAAACCAATTCTGCATGACTAATGTTAATGTAGATTTGTTGATTTATTTAACCCACCAATGAAAAGGAAAAGGCAATAGGAAAAGCTTGGATGTTGGGTCAAACTACCAGGGTTGAATCCTCCCTGTTTTAAGATTAATCCTGTGCTGTTTGGGGCCATCACTTAGATTCTGTTGCCTCAATTGCTTCATCTATAAAATGGACATGAATAAACAGTGCTTACCACATAGGATGGCTGTGAAAATTAAGTGAGTTCAACTTCGTCAAGCACTTAGAACATTGTCTGCCTCATGCTGCTGCTGCTAAGTCGCTTCAGTCGTGTCCGACCCTGTGCGACCCCATAGATGGTAGCCCACCAGGCTCCCCCGTCCCTGGGAGTCTCCAGGCAAGAAACTGGAGTGGGTTGCCATATCCTTCTGCAATGCATGAAAGTAAAAAGTGAAAGGGAAGTCGTTCAGTCATGTCCAACTCTTAGTGACCCCATGGACTGCAGCCCACCTGGCTTCTCTGCCCACGGGATTTTCCAGGCAAAAGTACTGGAGTGGGGTGCCATTGCCTTCTCCACATCTACCTCATAGAAAGCACTATTTAGGACTTTCCTGGTGGTACAGCAGATAGGAATACTCCTGGCAATGCAGGGGATATAGGTTCTATCCCTGATCCAGGAAGATCCCACATGCCGCAGACCAACTAAGCCCACTGGCCACAACTACTGAGGCCCATGAACCTAAAGCCTGAGCTTTAGAAGAGAAGAGAAGTCACTGCAATGGAAACCCCACGCACTGAAACGAGAGAGTAGCCTCTGTTCACTGCAACTGGAGAAAGCCCACGCACAGCAATGAAGACTCAGAACAGCCAAAATATGCAAATAAATAAATAAAAATTATCCAAAAAAGAAAGCACTATTTATTATTAGCTTTGATTACTAGCATCATTAGAGAGGAAGCAAAACTCTGCTTTTTTGAGGAATGACCCAAAGAGCAGCTCATTTTGAGGAAGTAAAAAAGATGGAAAAATCTACCCACATAGTATGATTGACATAGTATGATCTTCCAACAACACAAGAGAAGACTCTATACATGGACATCACCAGATGGTCAACACCGAAATCAGATTGATTATATTCTTTGCAGCCAAAGATGGAGAAGCTCTATACAGTCAGCAAAAAACAAGACTGGGAGCTGACTGGCTCAGATCATGAACTCCTTATTGCCAAATTCAGACTTAAATTGAAGAAAGTAGGGAAAACCACTAGACCATTCAGGTATGACCTAAATCAAATCCCTTATGATTATACAGTGGAAGTGAGAAATAGATTTAAGGGACTACATCTGATACACAGACTGCCTAATGAACTATGGACAGAGGTTCGTGACATTGTACAGGAGACAGGGATCAAGACCATTCCCATGGAAAAGAAATGCTAAAAAAGCAAAATGGCTGTCTGGGGAGCCCTTACAAATAGCTGTGAAAAGAAGAGAAGCGGAAAGCAAAGGAGAAAAAGGAAAGATATAAGCATTTGAATGCAGAGTTCCAAAGAATAGCAAGGAGAGATAAGAAACGCTTCCTCAGCGATCAATGCAAAGCAATAGAGGAAAACAACAGAATGGGAAAGACTACAGATCTCTTCAAGAAAATTAGAGATACCAAGGGAACATTTCATGCAAAGATGGACACAACAAAGGACAGAAATGGTAGGGACCTAACAGAATCAGAAGATATCAAGAAGACGTGGCAAAAATACACAGGAGAACGGTATAAAAAAGGTCTTCATGACCAAGATAATCATGATGGCGTGATCACTCACCTAGAGCCAGACATCTTGGAATGTGAAGTCAAGTGGGCCTTAGAACGCTTCACTACAAACAAAGCTAGTGAAGGTGATGGAATTCCAGTTAAGCTATTTCAAATCCTAAAAGATGATGCTGTGAAAGTGCTGTACTCAATATGCCAGCAAATTTGGAAAACTCAGCAGTGGCCACAGGACTGGAAAAGGTCAGTTTTCATTCCAGTCCCAAAGAAAGGCAATGCCAAAGAATGTTCAAACTACCGCACAATTGCACTCATCTCACACGCTAGTAAAGTAATGCTCAAAATTCTCCAAGCCAGGCTTCAGCAATACGTGAACCGTGAACTTCCTGATGTTCAAGCTGGTTTAGAAAAGGCAGAGGAACCAGAGATCAAATTGCCAACATCCGCTGGATCATGGAAAACGCAAGAGAGTTCCAGAAAAACATCTATTTCTGCTTTATTGACTATGCCAAAGCCTTTGACTGTGTGGATCTCAATAAACTGTGGAAAATTCTGAAAGAGATGGGCATACCAGACCACCTGATCTGCCTCTTGAGAAACCTGTACGCAGGTCAGGAAGCAACAGTTAAAACTGGACATGGAACAACAGACTGGTTCCAAATAGGCAAAGGAGTACGCCAAGGCTGTTTATTGTCACCCTGCTAACTTAACTCCAATACTTTGGCCACCTCATGTGAAGAGTTGACTCATTGGAAAAGACTGTGATGCTGGGAGGGATTGGGGGCAGGAGGAGAAGGCGACAACAGAGGATGAGATGGCTGGATGGCACCACTGACTCGATGGACATGAGTTTGAGTAAACTCTGGGAGTTGATGATGAACAGGGAGGCCTGGCGTGCTGCGATTCTTGGGGTCGCAAAGAGTCAGACACGACTGAGCGACTGAACTGAACTGAAATGAACTGAGTATGATTGAAAACAAACAATCGGGGGCAATGGAGAGCAGGGACATTGAGAGTGAAAGGAGGCTTTAAAGAAGAGGGACTCAGACTTCCCTGGTGGTGGAAATGGTGGCTCTTTTGAAGTTTCCCATAGAACAATGTCTAGATGCCTGGTCCTGGCATTTGGGGAATTATAAAGTTTTTCGCCATCTGTACCCTCCAAAGCGATCAAGCTTTTGTTGCAATAATGCTGCATGAAAAGGCAGCCTGTAACTCAGTGCAAACGACACCAAGGATGCATTCATGGGTCTGCAGGTCAGCTGAAATTGGTTCTGGACTGTGGGTCTGCTCCACAGGGCTCATTCTGTGGTACAGGCTGAGGTTCGTGTTCTTCTCCTGGTGGAGGTCAGAAGAGGCCTGGGAGCAGAGCTCACACATACACACACACACACACGCACACAGTTGATGGTATATAGCTCTGCCCACACTCCATTGACCAAAACAAACCACATGGCTAAGCCCAGCATCCATGGGATGGGGAGGTTCTGTTTTCCCATCCATGGAGGTAGGTCAGAGGCAGTAGAAACACATCCTGAACAAATTCTCACTTTTCACACCTTCTATCTGAGATTTTATGGTTTCAATTGTGTCTCCTCTCAGCCTTTCATTTCTTTCTGCAGCATGCAGGGTCTTAGTTTCCCAACCAGGGTTCAAACCTATGCTTCTTGCAATGGAAGCATGGAGTCTTAACCACTGGACCACTGGGCAAGTCCCAGCCTTTTCTTAGACTCAAGAATTTACATCTTTTTCTTCTCTCCTGATAAAGACATCACTCCCTTCTGGCTTTGCTTTCACCCTTGGTCTCCTCATCTTGTTAGACACGAACCATTTTGTTGGTCTTCTTGATTATATGTCCACATTGAACTGTTGGGCTTCTGAGTAAAGCTGGAAATGTTGGGTTGGCCAAAAAGTTCATTCAGATTTTTCCGTACTCTCTTACAGAAAAACCCAAAAGAACTTTTTGGCCAACCCAATAGATGCCAGTGTTCTTTTCTGGGATCAGGATAAATAAACAAAACTATTAACATTTTTGGAATCAGTCGCATGCCAGGTACCAATCTAGACATTCTTCATTCCATGTCAGCGATACTCATACACTGTTTCTTTCTATCCTCACAGATCAAGCACCTCTAGGGGTTAGGCAGGCACCCAAGTGAAGTGAGTGGGAAAGTGTAGTTTGCTCACATCAGATGTAACTGCATTGCACGGCAGTATCATTTACTTTATTCACAATCGAAAGGAACTCCTGTTGAAATGTAATCACGATTCTTTACTTAATAACTTCTGCAGCAGGCATCTTGCTCTATACCCATCATAATTCTTCCTATGGGTCACTTTGGAATAGCATGTTACATTGTCTTCTTTCCACACAGACATACTTTATTCTCTTTTTAACTTTCTGTCTTTTTTGGCCATGCTACTTAGCTTGCAGGATCTTAGTTGCCCTACCAGGGATCAAACCAGGGGCCCCAGCAGAGAAGTGCTGCCCTAAACACTGGACCTCCAGGGATTTTCTGACTATACACACGTGTGTTCAGTTGTTTCAGTCATGTCCAACTCTTTGCAACCCTATGGATTGTGGCCCACCAGGCTTCTCTGGATTCTCCAGGCAAGAATCCTGGAGGGGGCTGCCATTTCCTCCTCCAGGGGATCTTATGCACCCAGAGATCAAACCCCTCTCTTATGTCTCCTGCATTGGCAGGCCGGTTCTTTACCACTAGCGCCACCTTGGGAGCCCTGACTATATACATAGTTTACAATTCAACATTTAGACTTCTCTTCCACAAATCTGAAGAAGGAAATGGCACCCCACTCCAGTACTCTTGCCTGGAGAATCCCATGGAGGGAGGAGCCTGGTAGGCTACAGTCCATGGGGTCGCAAAGAGTTGGACACAACTGAGTCACTTCACTTCACTTCACTTCACTGCCACAAAGAGAACAACTCTTTTATAATTTTCCTTAAATATACAGCTCTCATATATTTAATTTTCCAATTTCTGTTAGGGATATACACTCAGAGATAGTTCACTTTCCTCTTAGGTATAAGAAAATGACTACACAAGAGTGATGTCAAGTGGCAGCTGACATTCAGCTATATCGTCAGGGTTTCCTTCAGGAAATGGGGAGGACTGGGGTGAAATAGTGCGTGCCCACCCACGCACCATCCCTCAGCTCTGAACAATTATTGCCATTTAGGAATTCAAGCCCCCCAAATTCATACTTTTCATATAAAAATTCCCAATTTTTAAGTGTCACTAACCATATTAGTCAGGATGAAAGTGAAGTCACTCAGTCGTGTCCAACTCTTTGTGACCCCATGGACTGTAGCCCACCAGGCTCCTCCATCCATGGGATTCTCCAGGCAAGAATACTGGAGTGGGTTGCCATTTCCTTCTCCAGAGGATCTTCCCGACCCAGGGATCAAACCCGGGTTTCCCGCATTGGAGGCAGACGCTTTAACCTCTGAGCCACCAGGGAAGCCCAAACAAACCCTCAAATGTCATTGGCTTAGCACAAACTCAGATGCAGGTCAAGAAGATTCTCTTATCTGGTGACTCAGGGAGCCAGGATCCCTTCATCTTGTGATCCTGCCCCCTCCATAGCTGGTTTCCAGGACTACCACTGCGGGGAAGAAAGAGATGCAAATGCACACCAGCTCCTAAGCGCCTTGGTCAGGCGATGACGCGCATCATTTCAGTTCGCAGTCCACTGGTCGTATGGAGTTGCTTGAGTCCAAAGAAGACATGGAAATTATGGGGAGCAGTTGGATATCGGATGACCCCTCACTGCCCCTACCATAGCAATTAATTCAAAGCAAATGAACAAACAAGAAAAATCCCCGGGCATGCCCAACAAAATGCAGTTGCAGTCTAGGATCCAATCCAGGGACTAAAAATTATTTTGCAGTTATAAACAACGAGGGCTTGGGACTTCCCTGGCGATCCAGTGGCTAAGACTCCATGTTCCCAGCGCAGGGACCCTGGATTCAATCCCTGATCGGGGAACTAGATCCCACATGCCACAGCTAAAGATCCTACATGCTGCAGCTAAGACTCAAAGCAGTCGAATAAATGAATAAACATTTTTTTGAAAAAAACCAACTAGGGCTCAAAGAGATTGTGTCTTGCCCAAGCTACATAGTTAATAAATGGCTGGACTAAGCCCATATTCTTTTTCCACACCATGCTACTATTATTGATTGAATAGTATAGATGGATATCCAGGTTTCCTAAATAAAAGCTCTTCTCTCTCTGGCACCAAATAGAATTTCACAATTAACAAGAACCTTATTGACTCTAACATGTGATTTATAGGCTTTGCATAGTCCAGTGGTTTCCAACCTTGAGTGAGCAGGAGAACAGGCTGGAAAGCCTGCTCACACAGAGTGCTGAGCCCCACCCCAGAGTTTCTGATTCAGGAGGTGTACATTATATACCTTAAAAAAGATCGTTTGACAACTTATTTATTTATGTGTTTTTGGCTGTGCGGGTCTTCACTGCTGTGTGGGCTTTCTCCAGTTGCGGTGAATGGGGACTACTCGCCGATTGTGGTTTGTGGGCTTCTCATTGCAATGGTGTCTCTGGTTGTGGAGCATGGGCTCAGGAGTTGCGGAGCATGGGCTTAGTTGCCCCACGCATGTAGGATCTTAGTTCCTGGACCAGGGATCAAGCCCGTGTCCCCTGCAATGGCAGGTGGATTCTTCACCACTGGACTACCAGGGAAGTCCCACATTATACACTTTAATATATGTATACTGGCCTCAGTAAAAAGGTCTACAACATACTTCTTGCCAAAGAAAAATTTTTAATGGTTTTACAGTAATTCTAATTTTTATCTTTAGTGGGATACAGCTACCATAATTTTTTATTACCTTGCATAAAAAATACCCACCAAAATAACCAAAAGTGATGGAAAATAAAGTTGCAACATCCACAGGTTTGTGCATGTAGGGGATATTAAAGTTTCTGCCAGAGAATTCCCTGGCAGTTCAGTGGTTAGGACTCCATACTTTCACTGCAGAAGGCATGGGTTCAATCCCTGTTCAGGGAACTAAGATCCTGAAAGCTGCAAAGCACAGCCAATAAATAAATACTACTTCCTGGCTGTGTGACATTGGGCACATTGCTTAACCTCTCTGAATCTTAGTTCTCTCCTCTATAAATGAATGAGTTGAATAGGGCTCATAGGGCTATTGAGGATTAAATAAAACTAAGTATGTATAGGGGATTCCTTAGCTAGAAAGCATAAAACAATTAACTATTATCATTCATCAGCGTAATCTGGAAAATACTTTTAAGAGGGACTTCCCTGGTGGTCCAGTGGCTAAGACTGCGGTTCCAATGCAAGGGGGCCTGAGTTCAATTCCTGGGCAAGGAACTAGACCCTGCATGCCTCAACTAAAGATTCCCCATGCTGCAAGGAAGACTGAAGGACCTGTGTGCCAGAGCTAAGACCCAGAGCAGCCAAATAAATAAATAAAAATATTAAAAATAAGTAAATGAATAAGACAGAAGCTTTTCATAAAAGAAGTCTGAACATACACAATATATGATAAAGTATATGGAGAGTGAAAAAGTTGGCTTAAAGCTCAACATTCAGAAAACGAAGATCATGGCATCCGGTCCTATCACTCCATGGGAAATAGATGGGGAAACAGTGGAAACAGTGTCAGACTTTATTTTGGGGGGCTCCAAAATCACTGCAGATGGTGATTGCAGCCATGAAATTAAAAGGCACTTACTCCTTGGAAGAAGTTATGAGCAACCTAGATAGCATATTCAAAAGCAGAGACATTACTTTGCCAACAAAGGTCTGTCTAGTCAAGGCTATGGTTTCTCCAGTAGTCATGTATGGATGTGAGAGTTGGACTGTGAAGAAGGCTGAGCGCCGAAGAATTGATGCTTTTGAACTGTGGTGTTGGAGAAGACTCTTGAGAGTCCCCTGGACTGCAAGGAGATCCAACCAGTCCATTCTGAAGGAGATCAGCCCTGGGATTTCTTGGGAAGGAATGATGCTAAAGCTGAAGCTCCAGTACTTTGGCCACCTCATGCGAAGAGTTGACTCATTGGGAAAGACTCTGATGCTGGGAGGGATTGGGGGCAGGAGAAGAAGGGGACGACAGAGGATGAGATGGCTGGGTGGCATCACTGACTTGATGGATGTGAGTCTGAGTGAACTCCGGGATTTGGTGATGGACAGGGAGGCCTGGTGTGCTGTGATTCATGGGGTCGCAAAGAGTCAGACACGACTGAGCGACTGAACTGAACTGAACTGAACTGATATGATACTTTATCAGTATATCCAAGCTGATACAGTAATTACACTATATCTTCTAGGACACACTGCTGCTGCTGCTGCTAAGTCGCTTCAGTCGTGTCCGACTGTGCGACCCCATAGACGGCAGCCCACCAGGCTCCGCCGTCCCTGGGATTTTCCAGGCAAGAACACTGGAGTAGGTTGCCATTGCCTTCTCCAATGCATGAAAGTGAAAAGTGAAAGTGAAGTCGCTCAGTCGTGTCTGACTCCTAGTGACCTCATGGACTGCAGCCTACCAGGCTCCTCCGTCCATGGGATTTTCAAGGCAAGAGTACTGTTAACTGACAAAAAATCTGATGGATGATAACTATCAGATTATCTGGATTTATGAAATAGTATTAAAAGATCCAATCCCAAGGACTCTGTAAGCTTTTTTTTTTTTTGAAGACTTATTTAAAATATAACTATTTTGGTACCTGATTTAAAAAATAAATCTAATATAAAGGCTAGTCCACAGACAAAATGTAGCCCTGCTTGAAATCCAGCCAGCAGCTACAAGCACTGTTAAAAGCTCTGGTAGCCATTGTGACCTTGCATTAAGAGGCCGCATGTTTTCAACACAGGTATGCTTTAGCTTAATGAACATTAAGATTTAGTTCTAAAATCTGAGGACACAATCCACAAAATAAAATCATAGGAGTTTTTCCTTCTGTTACAATGATCCAGTTTATAATTCCTCCTTGTTAAACTACCTTTCCAGAACAAATAGAAATTATCACAAAATCACTTCAAACATTCAAAACTAGGACACACTAGTAGTAAAGAATTCACCTGTGAAAGCAGCAGACACAAGGACTCAGGTTTGATCCCTGGGTTGGGAAGATCCCCTGGAGTATGAAATGCCATCTGACTCCAGTATTCTTACCCAGAGAATTCCATGGACAGAGGAGCCCGGTGGGCTACAGTCCACAGAGTTGCAAAGAGTCAGACATGACTGAGCACATCAACCCTAGGACATAAGCTTTCATCTTTCTGTTCTACTGTCCTCAGCCTATGACCTCCATTCTCAAGGTCAACTCATGTCCCAAGATGACTTCTAAAGGCCAATCATGATGTCCATGTCACAGGCACCAGTTAGGAGCAAAGAGGAAAGAAGGATACACCACCTGGTTTTCAGAGCCCTCCCTTTAGTCTCATAGACAGTTCCTCCTACCTGTCATTGATGAGAATCTCACAGCCTCGTCTAGCTACAAGGATACTTGGAAAATGTGGTCTTTCAGGCAGGTGTATTGTTTCCCCAAATAAAATTACAATCTGTTATCAGGAAGGCAAGGAAGGCACTTCCAAGATGGTCCAGTGGATAAGACTCTGTGCTCCCAATGCCGGGGGCCCAGGTTCAATCCCTGGTCAGGGAACTAGAACGTACATATTGCAACTAACAGTTCACATGCCACAGCTAAGACCCAGCACAGCCAAATAAGTAAATAACAAAAAAGGAAGGCAAGGAAAAGGACGTTGGGGCAGGCATTTCTGCTGCAGCAGCCAAATTATTATCATTAGGCAGCTGGATGAATGAACAAAGAGAGCTAGACTTATGATTCATGATTTAAGATAATAGTTAAGGCTGAGCTTCCAAACTTCAATGTGTATTGAATCACCAGGAATCATGTGAACATGCAGATTCTTATTCAGACTCTCAGAGGTCAGGATGGAAATTTTCTATTTCCAACAAGGTCCCAGATGATGGTCTGTGGACCACACTTTGAGTGAAAGTGAAAGTTACTCAATCATGTACAACTCTTTGCAACCCCATGGACTGTAGCCTGCCAGGCTCCTCTGTCCATGGAATTCTCCAGGCAAAAACACTGGCGTGGGTAGCCGTTTCCTTCTCCAGGGGATCTTCCCAACCCAGTGATTGAACCCTGCCCTCCCACACTGCAGGCAGATTCTTTACTGTCTGAGCCACCAGGGAAGGGCCTAGAGCATCGTTCCTAACGTTACTGGCACTTTCTCCAACAACTGGAGGAAAACAGCTGACTCAGTCGGAGTATTACATGGGGACCCAAGGGCTAGGGATGCTTTGGCGCCTGGATTTGGAGTGAGTAGAAGCTGGCTAAAGCAGAATGCACAGTTTGCTTCAACTGAACTTACTATGGCAACTTTTCCCATAGTTTCTGCCCTGTCCGCAGACAGACTGAAATCCCCTTCAGATCTGGGTTCCTAGGGCACTGTGATAGGCTTGAATGACCTACTTCTGAACTTCTCGATATATGAGAAAAATGTCTTTATTTGGGACTTACAGTCACTTTCCATGGAGGTGTTGGGCTGGGCTGGTGCTCCAGTCATGATAAACAGCAGTGACATCGGTATAATCCTCACTGAAGAAGCTCTCCCCGTAAATTGAGTTGTAATCGTGTGTGGCCTCCGTGACTTCTTCCAGGAAGCTGGGAGTGTTTGATACCACTGGAAAGCCTGTGTCTTCTCCAAGGACCAGTCAGGGGCAGAGTTTAAATCAGTAGTGAATCCTACAGCAGTGGTCAAGTCCAGGGCCGGTGTGGGGAAGGTCATAGCCAGGGTAGACAAGGCAGAGAGGATCAGGGCTTTCCTGGGCATGGTGCAGAGAGTGTGTGGAGTGCTCTCCAAGGTAAGCAGGAAGGCCACCAGGCCCTCAGTGTGATCCCCTTTCCAATCCTCTCTTCACCTTCCCCGCTCTTCACCCCTTTCTTTCCCTCCTTGCGTGGATCCCCACGTGTCCGCTTGCATCACCGTGAAAGCCCATCACAGAGCAGTGATTTGCTTTGCCAAGACAGCACCAAGTCATTGCTTAATCCCCTCTGACGTTTTGAGCAGTTGCTCTGGAGGTAGATGAAAATACCCCCCCCCCCTTTCAGCTTTTATAACCCATTCAGGAGTGAGAATGCTATTTTTAGGGCACAATCATCTTCAGAGCTCTGGCCTGGAAAGAAATGTCTCCAGTGCTTTAGGGAAACGAAGTCAGTTCTCTTTTTCTCTTTCAGCTGGTATCCAGAATGGGTTCTTTCTTTGTAGCAACAGGAAACAATTCGTTGTTCACATCCAGCTGAGAGAGTTTCAAACCACTGGAATGTAGGGTACTTTCCTGCTTTATGGCCTATGCAGTAAATGAACTTGATATCCCCAATTCCACCTTGGTGTGGGAGGGTAAAGGTGATTATTTTGTTCCAAATGACTCAGAGTGTTGTCAGGTATGCACGGAGTGAGGTTCTCACAGCGAGGCAAGGGTTTTAGTGCATGAGGTTTATTGAGGACCAGAAGGTGAGAGTGGAGAAGAGAGGATGAGGAGACAGTGGAGCAGATGCTCATCAGCAGGTCTCTATTGCGGCTCCTGGGCTTCATCCTCTGAGGACTCTGAAGGTCTGCTGGAACATGTCTCAAAGACATCCCACTGAGGGCGGAGACATGGGCTGCGGAGACACTCACTCCCATCCCTCAGGGACTTAGGGCTTAGCCTGGGGCGTTAAACCATCTGATACCCCTGGCCTGCCCTAGAGTGGACTAAGAGCCCCACTTCCCAGGATCAGAGACCGTCTCAGCCAGAGAGATGAGGAAGCCCTCTAGGACAGCAAAGGATGTGTGGACAGCCCCTACGACAAGGGTCAGAGTCTGAGTTGTAAATGAACCATGTGGCCCACATTTAAAACATACAGTACGGGGGTACTTCTTGGTGGGCCAGTGGCTAAGGTTCCACATTCCCAATGCAGGGACCCCAGTGCCATCCCTGGCCAGGGAACTAGATCCCACATTGCTACTAAGAGTTCACACGCCATAACTAAAGATTTGCACGCCACAACTAGATCTCATGATCTGGCACAGCCCAATAGATAAATAATTGGTGTATATACACACACATACATATATATATATGTATATATACACACACACAGTATGGGGACGTCCCTGGTTGTCCAGTGTTTGGGACTTGGCGATTTCACTGCTGAGGGCCTGGGTTTAATCCCTGGTTAGGGCACTAAGACCCCGCAAACCTCTTGACCAAATTAAAAACAAAAATCAAAAACACAGTTTGACCTTCTGAAGGACCACTTTTGCCTTGCAAGGCCTATTTTGCTTTTGAGTAAAGAAGCAGAGAATCCAGCCGTAGGTATTGGCTATGCAGCAAAAGCACATTGGAACTGAAACCTCACTACACGCAGCTCCCAGCCCCCTTCTCCAGCTCCACCCAAAGTAAATGAGGTCACCCTCTCCCTGTGGAGTCAGCACAAGTCTGGGCAGAAGGCGATGGCTGGCCGACTCTCAGCTGAAAACCGAGACAGCAGCATTTGCAAGAGACAGGAAGGAACAGGGGCTTGGACTCCATCATCGCTATCTAGACAACACAGGGAAGGATGCTCAGTACCTGAGATGGCCGTGACAATGAAGCCCAGTGTGTCAAAGCGGTCCCGTGGATGTCTATGCCTACGCCAGAGCTCTCGCAGACAAATCAGAAGGCCCACAGAGGCACTGTTGCAAATACATCTGTTTTCTCTTGTTCATAAAAATAACATACACTTCTGGTAATTGGAGAAAACTTAGAAAATACGAGATAGGACTTCCCTGATGGTTTAGCGGCTTAAACTCCGAATGCCCAACACAGAGGGCTTTGGTTTGATCTAAGCATGGGAACTAGATCCCACATGCTGCAACTGAGACCCAGTGCAGCCAAGTACATAAATATTTAAAAAGGAAATGCAGAATAAGGTAAAGAAGGGGAAAAAATCAACTGTAATTCATGTTCTGACCCTGTACAAATAGATAAACAAAATAGATAAATTTATCAACATATAAAGAAAATCAGATATTTTATAATATCATATATTAGAGCCATCTTTTTACATACATGGCTTTGTATCCTGTTTTTCGTATAACATATCATGGGCTGTGTGAATCTGAATGTCACTGACAATTCCTCACCATCTCTCTGCCATCTGAATCCTATTCCATCACCTGGATGGGCCATAAACCATTTGACTATTCTTCTATGAATTTTGGGTGAAAACCTTTGTGCTGGGACACCCCTGATGGCTCAGACAGTAAAGAATCTGTCCACAATGTGGCAGACCCGGGTTTGATCCTTGTGTCTGGAAGATCCCCTGAAGAAGGGAATGGCAACCCACTCCAATATTCTTGCCTGGAGAATCCCATGGACAGAAGAACCTGGCAGGCTACAGTCCATGGGGTTGCAAAGAGTCAGACATGACTGAGCAACTAACACTTTCACACTTTCACCTTGGTGCAGACTGCCTCACCTCTGGGTATTTTGTCAGGATGTCCTCTCAGATGTGTGACTACAGAGTCAAAGGGAATGAGGCCCAACGTCTGGGGCCTGAGCGAAGGGGCAGCCTCCACACAGCTTGCAGGTACCCTAGAGACGGCCCCCTCCCACACCCTACTTCTTATTTTGCAGGTCCCCCAGGGGTTAAGTCACTTGCAATTCTTGACCACTTGATAATAGCCAAGAATTGCAAGTGACTTAACCACTTCTGGCACTTCTGCCACTTCTGGCATATGTGTAAGCCCTCAACAAGCCTCTCTGAGAGCAGCCCAGATGGACCAGACTTGGCCAGGCCATCAGGCTCCAGACCTGGGTTGTTTATAGAAATTAAATTACATCATGACACGGAAGATGGAATGGCCAGGTGGCTGACTGCCCAGCTAGAAGGAAGGCTATGTTCTCCTGTTGTTCAAGAGCCTGAAAGGGTACCTCCTTCTCCATCAGCTGACTACACATAATAGGATAAAATATCTCTGCCTTCATTTGGAAGGACCACAAAGTTTGGTGGAATGGCTAGGAACCAGAATAAATCAGAATGAACACAAGGCATTGGGTCAGACTGAGTCAGGAAGCCACGCTGGGAAAGGCAAGTACTTTCCTGACCGCAGCTCATTCTTTCCTTGTTTGCTGAATGAAGACTTGAACTCCAGGTCTGGTGTGTATGGCAGACAAGTCAGAGTCCTGCCCATATTCCCTCCACACACATAGTCGCCAAGTATATTAACCACTTCCTACTACAAGCACCTGAGAAGTGTACCTGGAGGAACTTATCTAGCTACAGGAGTCTGACTCAGACCTACCTG
Organism: Ovis aries; assembly: GCF_016772045.2. Lineage (NCBI taxonomy): Eukaryota > Metazoa > Chordata > Mammalia > Artiodactyla > Bovidae > Ovis > Ovis aries. The sequence continues at coordinate 7,070,496 of NC_056072.1, forward strand.
GACAGGCAGGATACAAGTACAAGAAGCCTTCTCCCAGAGCAATCCTCAACCAATGACCAATGGGAGTTGGTGCTTAAAAATCTCTGTTTCCAGGACTTCCCTGGTGGCCCAGTGGCTAAGACCTTGTGTTCCTAATGCAGGAGGCCCAAGTTCAATCCCTGGCCAGGGAACTAGATCCTACATAATACAATTAAAGATCCCGCATGCTGCAACTAAGATCCGGTGCAACCAAATAAATACTTTTTATAAAACTGAATGAAGAAACTGATGATGTTTGATTTCTGGAACTATACAATAAAAGGCGCTAGGGTTTTCTCCTTCTCTTATATCACACTTTCTGCGGGAAGTCAGCTGCCATGTTATAAGGATGCTGAAGGAAATCAATGGAGAGGTCTTTGTTTTATGAAAATGAGGTTTCCTGTCAACAGCCAGCAAGGAACTAAGAACCTTCTGCTAAACAGCCATGTGAGTGACCACTCTTGGAAGTGAATCCACCAGGAGCCCTACACAGTGTCTTCACTACCACCTCATGAGGAACTTCAAGCCATAACTACCCATCTGAACCACTCTTGAATCTCTAACCAACAAAAATTGAGATAATAAATGCATGTTGTTTTAAGCTGCCAAACTTTGAAGAAATTTTCTACACAGAAATAGACAACTAATAAAAACATTTCACCAACAGTGTGCAGACATATTTTTATCCTAAGATCCCAAGTAATATCAATTATTATGTTGTAAATTTAGTAAGAAAAGTGCAACCTAAATAAACATGAGTCGTGCTTTAAAAAAAAATGGAAGAGACAAAACCCTAAAATTAAAAAAAAAAATCTCCATTGCCTTGTAGGTAGGTTATCTTTGTTCTGTACCATCTCACACAGGTCCCAGTGGGAGTGGGTCCCAGACACTCACAGCAGTAACCTGCTCGTTAACACACCCTCCATTGGTTCGCTTTCCTTCTGGCTTACTCTCCTAATCCCCTCCCAGATCTCCTGTTACTCAGTTCAGTTCAGTTCAGTCGCTCAGTCGTGTCCGACTCTTTGTGACCCCATGAATCACAGCACGCCAGGCCTCCCTGTCCATCATCAACGCCCGGAGTTCACTCAGACTCACGTTCGTCGAGTCAGTGATGCCATCCAGCCATCTCATCCTCTGTCGTCGCCTTCTCCTCCTGCCCCCAATCCCTCCCAGCATCAAAGTCTTTTCCAATGAGTCAACTCTTTGCATGAGGAGGCCAAAGTATTGGAGTCTCAGCTTTAGCCTCATTCCTTCCAAAAGAAATCCCAGGGCTGATCTCCTTCAGAATGGACTGGTTGGATCTCCTTGCAGTCCAAGGGACCCTCAAGTCTTCTCCAACACCACAGTTCAAAAGCATCAATTCTTTGGCACTCAGCTTTCTTCACAGTCCAACTCTCACATCCATACATGACCACAGGAAAAACCATAGCCTTGACTAGACAGACCTTTGTTGGCAAAGTAATGTCTCTGCTTTTGAATATGCTATCTAGGTTGGTCATAACTTTTTTTCCAAGGAGTAAGTGTCTTTTAATTTCATGGCTGCAGTCACCATCTGCAGTGATTTTGGAGCCCCCCAAAATAAAGTCTGACACTGTTTCCACTGTTTCCCCATCTATTTCCCATGAAGTGATGGGACTGGATGCCATGATCTTCGTTTTCTGAATGTTGAGCTTTAAGCCAACTTTTTCACTCTCCTCTTTCACTTTCATCAAGAGGCTCTTTAGTTCCTCTTCACTTTCTGCCATAAGGGTGGTGTCATCTGCATATCTGAGGTTATTGAGATTTCTCCCGGCAATCTTGATTCTAGCTTGTGCTTCTTCCAGCCCAGCATTTCTCATGATGTACTCTGCATATAAGTTAAATAAGCAGGGTGACAATATACAGCCTTGACGTATTCATTTTCCTATTTGGAACTAGTCTGTTGTTCCATGTCCAGTTCTAACTGTTGCTTCCTGACCTGCATATAGGTTTCTCAAGAGGCAGGTCCCTCCAACTCAAATCCTTGAGTCTGAATCTCCTGCTAGGGGAATCCAATCTAAGGCAATGTAGCCCTTTGAGGATGAACTGTGGGGAACCCTGATATAAGAAACTTCAATCAGGGGAGTAGACACAAACTGATATAGATGTTAAAACTGACAGACAAGGACATTAAGATCATGATTATAACTGTTCTCTGCATTTTCAAAAAGCTAGAGGAAAGATGGAACATAATAAGATAAGACTGGATGAGGATCCCAGGGTCCTTATCAAATTACAATATTAGGATTAGGTTCGGATACATAAAACAGGTGGAGGGTGGTAATTAGTAGCACCTTAAACAAGAGAGAAGCTTACTCCTCTCTCAACTAAGAGAAATCTGGAGGTAGCCACCGCATAGCTGAAAGGGGAGTTCCATTATGCCATCAGATTCAGTCTGGTCTGTCTTCTTCCTTCTTTCCTCTTCTTTCTTCTGGCTGTGCCAGGCAGCATGCAGGAACTTAGTCCCCTGACTGAACCCGTGCTCCCTGCACTGGGAACATGAAGTCTTAACCACTGGACTGCCAGGGAAGTCCCTATCAGCCTGATCTTTCAACCCTACTATCCTGTGTGCATAGCTTTTATCCTCTCATGGCCCAAAGTGGTAACCAGAGCTCCAGCCACTACATCTACATTCTAGGCAGCAGAAAGAAGGAAGAGCAGATGAGCAAACAGGAACCTTTCCTAGTAGGTCAATTCCATTTAAGCAGTGTGTCTGGAAATGACACAGAACTCTTCCATTTAGATCTCATTGTCTAGAACTTCTTCATGTGGCAGCCTGGAGCTGCAAGGGAACCTTACAATTATAAATCTTCGCTGCTAAAATCAAAGTTGTGTTACTAAGTAGAGAGGAAAGAACAGCTGTTGCATCAGATAACCAGTATTCTCTGACTTACCAAGAAAGATCTGGACTTCCCCGGTGGTCTAGTGGTAGTTAAGACTGTGCTTCTTAACAGGGACTGCAGGTTCCATCCCTGTTCAGGGATCTAAGATCTCATATGCTGTATAGTATGGCCAATAAAAAACCTCCAAAAATCCAAGACTTAGAGATGTTTGATGTAGAGGGCTGCAATGGGAAGGACAGAAAACAGAGGTTTGATGAATGTTTTAGAATCACCAAACCAGTTAGAGCTCCACTTTGCATCTCCCTCATACATGTGGAACATAGGCAATTCAGACCAAAAACGGTTTAAGGCTCTCCATTAGCTATCATGGCTGTACAAGAAACCAGACTGGCATAAAATAACAATCGTTTCTCATTTCTCACAGTTCTATGGATTGGCTGCAGTCAGTTGGCAGCCCCCTGGGTCTGAGGAAGTCTGAGATGGCCTGTGGCCTTGGATTGGCTGTCACTGTGACCCCTCTCCGCACAGCCTGTCATCACTCAGTAGTCCAGCTAGTGCTCCCAAGAAAAGGAAGGCGAAAGCTGCAAGGCTTCTTGAGACGAAGGTCCCAGAATGTGCAAAATATCACTTTCGTGGCATCAATTAGCCAAAGCAACTCAAGAGGCCAAATCAGGTCTAACAGGCAGAAAACAGACTTCATCTTTAGATGGAGGAGCTGCAAAGCCAATGTTAAAGTGACAAAGACACCAGGAGATTTGATTCTTTGAGAACCAGCCTGTTAACAAGCTACTGCAGACTCTAAAGAAACTGAATAAACTGCCTGAAGGACTCTCAGAATGAAGCCATCCCCATTCTGGAATCTTGAGATCTTATCATTTCAAGGCCTACTCCCTTCTTGCTCACTCTAGAGCAAAATCTATCAATAAACAAGCCCTTCCCGCCTCACTTCTCGCTGCGGAGGAGACCAAAAGCAAGAGCATGACACATACAGCAGCAGAGGGGATCAGTACCAACTACGTTGAAAAACCTATCCAGGCTCTTGGGTATGTACAGTTATCAAATGAAAAATAAAACGACCAAGTCAAAGGAAGAATTAATCCCAGAGGAAATGGAGATAAATCAGAAAACAGAAGAAAGTGTAATCTAAAAAACAAACGCAGGGAGCTCCAATCAGTGCTCGGTGACAACCTAGAGGGCTGGGGTGGGGTAGGAAGTGGGAGGGAGGTTCAAGAGGGAGGGACGCGTGTGATCCTATGGCGGCTTCACGCTGATGTATGGCAGAAACCAACACAAGATTGCAAAGCAATTATCTTTTGATTAAAAACAAATTGAAAAAAATTTAAAAAAACAAAAAGCTTAAGTGACTTCAAAGAGATTTGAGAAGCTATTATATTTATAAAACAAGAACACAGTACCGTGGGGAAAAATAACAGTCCACAGCACAAGAAAAATCTTTGGAAGTATAATGGGAGATATAAAAAATTCAACAGAGAGTCTGAAAGAAAAGGAAACATCCCAGGAGATGGAAGAAACAAATCAAAGAAATGGAAAATAGAAGATATAATGAAGATAGAAAACTAGCCCAGGAAGTTCAACATCTAAATAGTAGGAAGTCAGTAAAGAGAGAAGGTGGAAACCAAAGGAAGGAATTTATTAAAGAACTATGGAACAAAATTTCCTGCAAAGATATATGCCCTTACTTTGAAAAAGCCTTCTGAGTTCCTGACATAGTAAGTTAAAAAAAAAAAAGAAGAAGAAGTATAGATACCAAAGGCAAACTTTAGAGGGTCGTGGAGTAAGAGAAGACTAAATCCTCCTGGGAGGGTAAGAAACAGCAGGTTACCAACAAAGGAATAGTTGAAGCATCCAACTTATTACCAAATGTGAAAGGTTTAGAAATTTTCTCCCTCAAGTATCCTTCCTGCCAAAGGAAGATGTGGTATATAGGACACAAGGGAACTCGCCAAGGATTGCTATGAAAAGAAACTCCAGCTTATCAGCTGTTTAAGCAGCCTGAACACAACGAGTTCACCTCAGATCAAAGACTCAGTGAGCTCTCACAAGAATATTTTTAAGAAACGTGGAGTACATTTCAAACAAGAAGAAAAGGAAGAAGAAGCTAAATGATATGTCATGTAGCAGAGAAAGCAAATGTTTGATCTTTCAATGGCAAAAGAGAACCAATTAGAAACACTAGAAAATAAATGCACAAGATGTGTGAAGCAATGAAGACTCACAGCGTGATTCTGAAGAACTGGGAATGTAAGTGTAGCAGACAGCGCATTAACGTTATTCCATTGTAGGATTATATGTCTACACATTTTTCTGTTGATGGACTTTCGGTCTGTTTCCAGTTTGGGGCTATTGTGAATAAAGTTGCTGTGAAAATTCTTGTCTTTGTCCACGGTGTGAAGCTCACTTCTCTGTATGTGTGTGTGAATCTCATTCTTAACTTGGGTCTTTTTCACTTGCTGTTTTCTCTGTCCGGACCACTTTACTTTTAGATGTTTACAAGAGTGGCTCTTTGCCACGGTTAGCGGTCAGATGGTGGCAGGAGGGGACAGGCTAGTGGCTGGAACACTTGGGGGCTGGCTGAGCACTTCTTTCTCTTATAGTTTCAGGGTCTTTCTGTGAGGTTTCTCTTTGTGTGCTGGTTTTGTTAGGGGAGCCACTGACTGAAACCGCCAGCCCTGGCCAGGCACCATAGTAACCGCTCGCATGAGTTATCTTAAACAGGAGGCCCTGGTAAGGAATGTGGAACTAACAAGCTACCACCAACTGGAAGAACTGAAGAAGGGTCAAAGGAGAGAGGAGACTCCAGCCCACATGTCCTACCAATCTCCCAGAATCCTTCTGTCTGGAATCTATCTTGGCTCAGTTGTGACACCAGGAAGCCCCTTGAGTCACAGTGATTGGCCAGAGACAACCTGGAAACTAATCCCATCACCATAAAACCTGAGACTGTGAGCCACATGGCAGAGCGGTTCTCCTGGGATCCCTTACCCTGCTGCTCCCTGCCTGGGGCACCCCTTCCCAATAAACTCTCTTGCTTTGTTAGCACCTTCGTCTCCTTGGACAGCTCATTTCTAAGTGTTTGACAAGGGCCCACTGTTGGGCCCTGGAAAGGGTCCCTCTTCCTGCAACAGTTTGAGCTTCTTTCCAGCACGGCCGCCTCAGGGCAATTGGACTGCTTTTCCATGGCAGCTTTATCAATTCTTATGATCTGGCCATGGAATCACACAGCATTGCTTCTGCTGTATTCTAGTTACAAGCAAATCACCCACCCACTCAATGTAAGGGTAAGGAAAATACAGTCTTGACAGATGAGTGATAAGACTCTAGGTCTTGATAGATGAGCATGTGGGAGTTTTGTTTCGTTTTTGGTCTTGCAGCATGTGGGATCTTAGCGCCCGGACCAGGGATTGAACCTGTGCCTCCTGCAGGAAGCACAGAGTCTTAACCACTGGACCACCAGGGAGGTTCCCTGGAATGGGACGTATTATTACAGCCAATTTTTGGAAAATGCACTCAGCCATACTATCCATACTCTCTGTGGTTTCCTTGTAGAACTTATTATTTTCAGATATTATTGTATTTCCTTCCTTGCTTGTGATCTACCATCGCCCTTTACCAAAACATATGCTCCAAAAGGTCAGGAACCCTCTCTTCATTATTCTCTATCCTCTCATCAGTCCCTGAATGCTGCCTGTAAAACCGAATCCTCCTAAAATCAAATTCCCCTGCTGAGTTTATAATTTATCCATCTAAAACTTCATTCCCTTTCTTGTCCTGTCCCCGTTCCCTTCAGGATTAAAGAGTAGCAAACAAAGGGGAGGACTGAAGCCAGACAGGATCCTGTAGGGCCTTCCCATGCAAAAATGTCCCTCTGTGGCCCCTGTTTCTTGTTTGGGGGGGAAAAAAAAAAAAGACTTTAGTCTCCTGGGCCTTCCCTGCATTCCAAAGAGCACGCTCAGGCTGTTAATGACTAGGATAAGAGTCGCAGGACTTGTAGTTCCTCCAGAAGGGATAGACACAGCAATCTGGTGCATATCTTACAGTTCTTCAGCAAAAGTTAAGACTCCCACAGAGGTGGAAGATGGTGACTGGATGCTGACCACAAGCACACAGACCCCAGAGTAGCTGGAACCAGAAGACTGAGATTCCTGAAACATCACCCTGTTACTTCACCACCAACCAATCGGAAGAGGGTCCATGAGTTGCTCACACATCCTCCCACCCTTAACCCTGTCTTTAAAAACCCTCGCCTGGGGTCTTCCCTGGCGGTTCAGTGGTTAGGGGTCTGCCTCGTGACGCAGGAGACACGGGTTCAATCACTGGTCCAGGAAAATTCCACATGCTGCAGAGCAACTGAGTCCGTGTGCTCCAGGTCCTGAGGCCACGTGCTCCAGAGTCCATGCTCCATGATGAAGAGTAGCCCCCATTCACCACGACTAGAGAAAGCCTCCATGCAGCAATGAAGACACAGCACAGCCCAAAATAAATCACCAAACAGTTATCAAAACAAACAAACAACCAACCAAAACCCTGCCTGGAAGCCTTTGGGGAATCTGGGGTCTCTCGAGCACGAGCTGCCCATTCCACTTGGCTAATGTCTGCAGTAAACCCTCGCAGTTTGCTGCAAACACTTGCTCATGTCTCGGCCACAGAAAAGCAGAGTGTCTTGGTCATTTACTGTTACACAACAAACTATCTGACTTAAAATTCACTGACTTAAAACAATCACTTTTATCATTTTTCAAGAGTTCCAGGGGTCAGGGATTTGAGCAGACTCAACCCCATCACCTCTGCTTCACGTGACATCTGTTGGGACATAATGTCCACCACGTCCGATGTCTCAGCTCAGATTGCTCACCAGGCTGAGGGGCAAACGGGAATGGTTATGTTGGGGTTGCCTATCTGGGGCTTTAGCTTACTCTGGCCGATGAGTGACTGGCTTTTCTTCCATGTGGTCTCAGAGGTTTTTCCCTCACATGGTTTCTCCGGCAGGGTGGTCACTCAACTTGTGTGGCTGCATGGCTCCCAGGAACTTCTGCCCAGAACTCTGACTGCGTCCTATTGGCTACAGCAAATCAGGGCCCAGCCCAGATGCAAGGGGCAGGGGACACACACACCAGGCACAAACACCAGTAGGCATGGCTTCTTGGTGGCCACCAAAGAGTCAGCGGGATATACATGCAAATCCTGGCTCCTTGGCTTGCTAGCTCTATATCCTTGGCTTAATTTCTACGCTTCTCTTAACCACCATTACCTTCCTTATCTATAAAATAAGCAGGATACAATTCCTTCTGGGCAGAATTACTCTAGGCATGAATGAGAAAAACGTGTATTATGCTGGACATAATCACTGCATGGGGTTTCATAGGAAGAAGCGAAGCATCAGAAAGATGTGTAGGGGACTTTCCTGGTGGCCCAGAAGTTAGGACTCTGTGTTCCCAATGCCGGAGGCACAGGTTCAATCCCTGGTTGGGGAACTAAGATCCTGCATGCCACATGGCGAGGTCCAAAAAAACAAGAAAGAAAGATGTACAAACCGTATACTTGACAGAACCGTGAGAACATAAGCTCTAGGTGAGCTAAAGAAATCTTTGGGAGGATGTTAGACTTCCAAGCAGCCAGAAGTTAGAATCTCAAAAAATTAAAAAATACAGTGATTCCGGTATGGTTCCATTGGTGAAGAATTTCTTCTCTCTCTCTTTTTTCCTGAATTACTTTCTTCTCTTTGCCAACTTCTTGGATGTATTTTAAATTTAGCTTTTCTCTTCTTAGCTCTCTTGTTGACTAATTTCCTCTGCCTAGTAACCCCTTGTTCCATCCAAAAACCTGAAGCCTTACAAAGCCCTTCCCATGGTCATCCGCCTTCCCCTCTAGAAATCTCTTTAAGCCTCCCCTCTAGAAGAGAAATCTCTTTAAGCCTCATCCCTGTAACTCTGTCCTTTCTCCTGGCCTCCCGCATTATCACTTCCACTGTGAGGCTCCTCCCCAAGGAGAGATTTCAGAGCAAATGACCTTTAACCCACTGAGAGTCCCTCTCCTGCAATCTCCACTAATCTTCTTAGGTGTTAATATTTAGCCTTACCTGGTAATACCCAGGTGCCCACAGCCTCATCAGCAGAACCTTTTGAAATCTTTCCCTTGCTTCTTGCGTCTGCTCATTTGATGGGAGATTTCTGTTCTGGCAAGAGGTCAGTAGAAATGACAGCTTTTTCAGTAGAAAGAATACACTTTGTTTTTTCGCTTTTTTCTCTTTGTTTGGCTGCACCGCTTGGCATGTGGGATCTTAGTTCCCCAACCAGGGATCAAGCCCGCCCGCCCTCTGCAGTGGAAGTGCAAGGACTGCCAAGGAAGTCCTGAAAGAACACACTTTGAAAGTCAAAGATTTGATGACAGGGACAGAAACTGTTTCTCAGAGGTGCTCTGAGATAAGTCACAGCATAATTAGCACTTTAACAAAGTCATGTGATGAACGTACAGTGAGAAAGGTGATCAGTTCTCCCCCAACTTTAGAGGGCAGGTCTGGAGAGGAGCCTTAGTTCCTGCTTGTCTAAGATGCTTCCAGAAGATGGTGATCCTGCTGATCTGGGGACCACGCTTAACCAGGAAATGCTACTAAGTAGACAGGGAGGAGGGACAAGCCACGGACATCTTCCTACAACTCTGAGAGGCAGTAAACCACCCTCCTTTTATTTCCAGGCATTTCCTTGCAACAAAAATTCTGGGCTTTGAGGACAGATAGAGCTCTCTACCCACTGGGTAGTCTTCAGCAAATTACTTAACCTCTCTGAGACTCAGTTCCTCATTTGTAAAGAAGGAGGTGGGGTTGGATAAACAATAAGGTCCTACTGTACAGCACAGGGAACTCTATTCACAATCCTGTGCTGAACCATAATGGAAAAAAATATATTAAAAAAAGAAAGTCTATGGGACTTCCCTGGCGGTCCAGTGGTTAAGAATCTGCCTTGCAAGGCAGGATATGTAGGTTTGATCCCTGGTCAAGGAACTAAGATTCCTCATGGTGCAGGGACAACTAAACCCATGCAGGGCAACTAGAGAGGCCCCCACTCCCACAGCTTAATGAAGACCCAGGGCAGCTAAAATTAAAAACAATTTTTTAAAAATAATGTTTATATATGACTATGCTAAAACCTTTAACTGTGTGGATCACAACAAACTGTAGAAAATTCTTTAAAAAATGGGAATACCAGACCACCTTACCTGGCTCCTGTGAAACCTGTATGCAAGTCAAGAAGCAACAGATACAATCGAACATGGAACAACAGACTGGTTTTAAACTAGGAAAGGAGTATGACAAGGCTGTTTATGTTGTCACCTTGCTTATTTAACTTATATGCAGAGTATATCATGTGAAATGCAGGGCTGGATGAAACACAAGCTGGAATCAAGATTGCTGGGAGAAATATCAATAACCTCAGATATGCAGATGATACCACCCTTATGGCAGAAAGTGAAGAAGGACTAAAGAGCCTTTTGATGAAAGTGAAAGAGGAGAGTGAAAAATATGGCTTAAAGCTCAACATTCAGAAAACTAAGATTATGGCATCCGGTCCCATCACTTCATGGCAAATAGATGGAGAAACAGTGGAAACAGTGACAGACTTTTATTTTCTTGGGCTCCAAAATCACTGCAGATGGTGACTACAGCCATGAAATTCGAAGATGCTTGCTCCTTGGAAGAAAAGCTATGACCAACCTAGACAGCATATTAAAATGTAGAGACATTACTTTGCCAACAAAGGTCCATCTAGTCGAAGCTATGGTTTCTCCAGTAGTCATGGATGGATGTGAGAGTTGGACCATAAAGAAGACTGAGCACCAAAGAATTGATGCTTTTGAACTGTGGTGTTGGCGAAGACTCTTGAGAGTCCCTTGGACTGCAAGGATATCAAACCAGTCAATCCTAAAGGAGATCAATCCTGAATATTCATTAGAAGGACTGATGTTGAGACTGATGCTCTAATACTTTGGCCATCTGATACGAAGACCCGATTCACTGGAAAAGACCCTGATGCTGGAAAAGACTGAAGGTAGGAGGAGAAGGGGACAACAGAGGATAAGATGGTTGGATGGCATCACCAGCTCAATGGACATGAGTTTAAGCAAACTCCAGGAAATAGTGAAGGACAGGGAAGCCTGGCATGCTGCAGTCCGTGAGGTCGCAGAGTCTGGTCGGGACGGAGCAACTGAGCAACAACAACATGTGTACAGAGACATACATGTCACTTTGCTGCACAGCAGCGATCGGCACAACACTGCAAATCAGCTGTGCTGTGCTCATTCACTAAGTTGTGTCTGACTCTAAGCGACCCCTTGGACTGTAGCCCACCAGGCTCCCCTTTCCATGAGATCTTCCAGGCAAGAATACTGGAGTGAGTAACCATTCCTTCCTCCTTCCCTACCCAGAGATTGGACTTGAATCCCATGTGTCTCCTTCATTGTTAGGCAGATTCTTTACCACTGAGCCCTACACGTCAATAAAAATAAATAAAATGAAGAAGCGGGTAGGGTTCATACCAGCCCTGCTGAACTGTCTGGGGGATTTGAGACACGGCATGTAGGAGGGCCCAGCAGTGTCTGGCACAGCTAGGTCCTCAGTGAATGGGGCCGAGCCTCACGACTGTTAGGGCAGAATCAAGAGACCTAAGCAAGAGCCTGACGTCTTCAGTTTTCCCGTGTTCTTAGTGAGGATGTGGCGTTGTTTTCACATGTCCCACGTTAGTGAGCAGCAGTGTTTGTGGGCGTGCGCCCAGTGCTCCACCAGCTGCTCTGCTGGGATGGGTACCCTTGAGCCTCCTTCGGGCAAAATGAGGTAATGCTCTGGAGTCACAAGTTGAAAGCCTCTTTCTCATGAGCTGTCACACCCTCCAATGGGAAGGCGTCCGTCATAAGATTGTTTTCCATTATAACATTCCCATGACACCTTTGCCATAGATCCTTCTTAAGCGGCAGGAAATGAAAATATTCCACAGTTCTTATGGGTGCACGTCCATTTTCTTCTCCTGCACCCACAAAAGCATTTTTTTGGAAGAATATGCTTGGGATACTCCATTCCCAAGCTGCTGGCTTTCCCAGATGTCCTCAGTAAGCAGCAAGACCCACAAATCTGTCAAAGGACTGATTCTGTTTGCTCGAACCTTCAAATCGCTTTGTGGTAACCAGAGACTGCTCTGCTGACAAACAGGAGGGAGAACTACCAGACTTCTCTCTCGAGGTTTCTGCCTGTTTTGACTGTTGCAGTTGACACCCACATGTTGTCTAACGTATACTGGTGATTCAACGGAAGCCACTACAAGTAAAACCAGTTGTTTCATGCCAGAGAACAGCCTTCACCTGAGCTGACTTTCTATGACGACAGCGACAACTTGATCTCTGGAGGTGAAATTTCTAGCTTTCTCTCTCAACGGGCCTGGGAAGAGCACACAGCTGTATGGTTCATTCATTACTTTATATCCCCAAGTTTATTTCTCCTACTTAAAGAGTTAATTTGTTTCATCCGTGTTAAAAAAAAAAAAAACTATATCACGAGCACATTTTTTCTTCATTTAAGCAAAATTCCTAAACTGCAGTTGCTACACTTTCTAGATCAAAACTAGATGGTGGGAGATGTAGAGTTGTTTAAAAAGAAAGAAAATCAATGGAGTAAGGCTGGATAGTGACTTGGGGACATCAAAGATACCAGGACTTCCCTGGTCGTCCAGTGGTTAAGACTCCATCCTTCCAATACAGGGGATGCAGGTTCTACCCCTGGCCACGGAACTAAGATCCCACATGCTAAACAGTGCAGCCAAAAATAAAAATAAAAAAGTAAAGATGATGCCCAAATAGTTCACTTCATTAGCTGGGAATATGTATTCACCGGCACAATATGTATTTCAGAAACCTCCTAAGTTCAAGTCGAGTTAAGATTTTTACCTTAAAGCTATTTGATACTAATCAATATATTAAATATTTAATAAATAAAAATAGTCCATGAGATAGACTAATTAGTTGGGAGGACACTGATGAAGAAAAAAATATGAGCAGAAGCAAGAGGCATGTAAATTCATTTTTCCTGTAGAGACCATACATACTCAAGAAAATTGATATAATCTCCACATTTTCAAGCCTATGCTGTGCTATGGTTAGTTGCTCAGTTGTGTCTGACTCTTTTCAACATCATGAACTGTACCTGCAAGGATCCTTTTGTCCATGGGATTCTCCAGGCAAGAATACTGGAGTGGGTTGCCACACCCTCCTCCAGGGGATCTTCCCATCCCAGGGATCCAACTCAGGTGTCCCGCATTGCAGGCAGATTCTTTACCATCTGAGCCACCAGGGAAGCCTATATATTTACCCAAATCATACAGAGAGGTAGACAGACAGACAGACTGCTGGATGGATAGACGGATGGATGGATGGATGGATGGATAGACAGATAAATTCAAGGTACTCTTCTCCTCCCTACAGAGACCTGCTTGTCGAGGCAGCAAACATTTCTTGAGTGTCTAATCCATGCTGGGCTCTAAAGGTGCTGGAGGCTGTGAACAAGACAAACAAGTAACAGTCATTCATTCCACGTTCTGACATAGGATAATAGTTAAGACTCTTCTGGTTACAAGAAATAGCGACTCTAACAAATGTAACAGAGAAGGCAATGGCACCCCACTCCAGTACTCTTGCCTGGAAAATCCCATGGACGGAGGAGCCTGGTAGGCTACAGTCCATGGGGTTGTGAAGATTCGGACGCGACTGAGCAACTTCACTTTCACGCATTGGAGAAGGAAATGGCAACCCACTCCAGTGTTCTTGCCTGGAGAATCCCAGGGATGGGGGAGCCTGGTGGGCTGCCGTCTATGGGGTCACACAGAGTCGGACAGGACTGAAGTGACTTAGCAGCAGCAGCAGCAGCAAATGTAAGCAAAAATGGGAATTTATTGGAAAGCTACTACTGGAAGACCTACACATCCAAGCCCTGGATAGGGGGCAGAAGCAGGAAATCACGGACCTTCCCCTTTGGGCAATGATGTCATTATGGTGACTCAGCCCCAACAAGTCCCAACCACTGCATCTTTCAGTTCAAGTTTCTGAAGAGAGAAACTGATTGGCTCAGGTTGGGTGAGGTGTCTATCCCTGCTCCAATCAACCACGGCCAGAATGGCAGGTTCATGTGGTTTGAACCTGCCCCGACACACTTCAGTCTTCCCAGAAACTGAAAGATTTTGTGAATAGAGCAGACACTCTATTTAGGTTCTATATTTTGTAGCCCTAATATTTAAATAGGTTCAGGGATATACTCAAAATATTTAACAATTGATATGCAGATGACACCTCCCTTATGGCAGAAAACGAAGAAGAACTAAAGAGCCTCTTGATGAAAGTGTAAGAGGAGAGTGAACAAGTTGGCTTAAAATACAACATTCAAGAAACTAAGATCATGGCATCCAGTCCCACCACTTCATGACAAATAGATGAGGAAACAATGGAAACAGTGAGAAAATTTATTTTCTTGGGCTCCAAAATCACTGCAGATGGTGACTGGAGCCATGAAATTAAAAGATGCTGGATCCTTGGGAGAAAAGCTATGAAAAACCTAGACAACATATTAAAAAGCAGAGATATCACTTTGCTGACAAAGGTCTGTATAGTCAAAGCTATAATTTTTCCAGTAGTCATATATGGATGTGAGAATTGGACCATAAAGAAGGCTGAGCACCTTTTGAAACTGTGGTGTTGGAGAAGACTCTTGAGAGTCCCTTGGACTGCAAGGAGATCAAACCAGTCCAGGAAATCAGTCCTGAATATTCATTGGAAGGACTGATGCTGAAGCTCCAATACTTTGGCCACCTGATGCAAAGAGCTGACTCATTGCAAAAGACTCTGACGCTGGGAAAGATTAAAGGCAGAAGGAGACGGAGATGACAGAGGACAATATGGTTGGATGGCATCATCAACTCAATGGACATGAGTTTGAGCAAGCTCCAGCAGATGGTGATGGACAGGGAAGCCTGGCATGCTGCCATCCATGGGGTTGCAAAGAGTCAGACGTGACTGAGGGCCTCAACAACAACAACAATGACCCAGGCAGTGAGTAGCCAGAGCAATGCTGTAGCCTAGAAACAGGGTCCAGGAGGGTCCCTGCTGGATCAGGTATTAACCCTGTATAGTTATGAGGTCATGAGACGATATGAGATATCCTATGTGAGGGGCCAGGGTGGCCCTGGAGAGGTGGGCCTTTGGGGAATTTTCCTAGAAGTTCAGGTGCATTGGAATAGATTCCAAGATATAGATTTATGTGGAAGTGGAAGTAAAGTCGATGCTGTAAAGAGCAATACTGCATGGGAACCTGTAATGTTAGGTCCATGAATCAAGGCAAATTAGAAGTGGTAAAATAGGAGATGACCAAGAGTGAATGTTGACATTTTAGGAATCAGCAAACTAAAATGGATTGGAATGGGTGAATTTAACCCAGATAACCATTATATCTACTACTGTGGGCAAGAATCCCTCAGAAGAAATGGAGTAGCCATCATAGTCGATGAAAGAGTCCAAAATGCAGTACTTGGATGCAATCTCAAAAATAACAGAATGATCTCTGTTCGTTTTCAAGGCAAACCATTCAATATCACAGTAATGCAAGTCTATGCCCCAACCAGTAATGCTGAAGAAGTTGAAGTTGAATGGTTCTATGAAGACCTACAAGACCTTTTAGAACTAACACCCAAAAAAGATGTCCTTTTCATTATAGGGGACTGGAATGCAAAAGTAGGAAGTCAAGAAACACCTGGAGTAACAGGCAAATTTGGCCTTGGAGTACAGAATGAAGCAGGCAAAGGCTAACAGAGTTTTGCCAAGAGAACGCACTGGTCATAGCAAATACCCTCTTCCAACAACACAAGAGAAGACTCTACACATGGACATCAGCAGATGGTCAACACCGAAATCAGATTGATTATATTCTTTGCAGCCAAAGATGGAGACGCTCTATACGGTCAGCAAAAACAAGACCTGGAGCTGTGGCTCGGAACATGAACTCCTTAATGCCAGATTCAGACTTAAATTGAAGAAAGTAGGGAAAACCACTAGACCATTCAAGTATGACCTAAATCAAATCCCTTATGATTATACAGTGGAAGTGAGAAATAGATTCAAGGAATTAGTTCTGATAGAGTGCCTGAAGAACTATGGATGGAGGCTTGTGATACTGTATAGGAGGCAGGGATCAAGACCATCCCCAAGAAAAAGAAATGCAAAAAGGCAAAAAGGTGGTCTGAGGAGGCCTTACCAATAGCTGTGAAAAGAAGAGAAGTGAAAGGCAAAGGAGAAAAGGAAAGATATAAGCATCTGAATGCAGAGTTCCAAAGAATAGCAAGGAGAGACAAGAAAGCCTTCCTCAGTGATCAGTGCAAAGAAATAGAGGAAAACAATAGAATGGGAAACACTAGAGAGCTCTTCAAGAAAATTAGAGATACCAAGGGAACATTTCATGCAAAGATGGGCTTGATAAAGGACAGAAATGGTAGGGACCTAACAGAAGCAGAAGATATTAAGAAGACATGGCAAGAATACACAGAAGAACTGTACAAAAAGATCTTCACAACCCAGATAATCGCGATATGATCACTCACCTAGAGCCAGACATCCTGGAAGGTGAAGTCAAGTGGGCCTTAGGAAGCATCTCTACAAACAAAGCTAGTGGAGGTGATAGAATTCCAGTTGAGCTATTTCAAATCCTAAAAGATGATGCTGTGAAAGTGCTGCACTCAATATGTCAGCAAATTTCGAAAACTCAGCAGTGGCCACAGGACTGGAAAAGGTCAGTTTTCATTCCAATCCTAAAGAAAGGCAATGCCAAAGAATGCTCAAACTACTGCACATTTGCACTCATCTCACATACTGGTAAAGTAATGCTCAAAATTCTCCAAGCCAGGCTTCAGCAATACATGATCCATGAACTTCCAGACATTCAAGCTGGTTTTAGATAAGGCAGAAGAACCAGAGATCAGATTGGCAACATCCTCTGGATCATCAAAAAAGCAAGAGAGTTCCAGAGAAACATCTATTTCTGCTTTATTGACTATGCCAAAGTCTTTGACTGTGTGGATCACAATAAACTGTGGAAAATTCTGAAAGAGGTGGGCATACCAACCACCTGATCTGCCTCTTGAGAAATATGTATGCAGGTCAGGAAGCAACAGGTAGAATAGGACATGGAACAACAGACTGGTTCCAAATAGGAAAAGGAGCACATCAAGGCTATATATTGTCACCGTGTTTATTCAACTTATATGCAGAGTGCATCATGAGAAATGCTCGGCTGGAAGAAGCACAAGCTGGAATCAAGATTGCCGGGAGAGATATTAATAACCTCAGATATGCAGATGACACCACCCTTATGGCAGAAAGTGAAGAAGAACTAAAGAGCCTCTTGATGAAAGTGAAAGAGGAGAGTGAAAAGTTGGCTTAAAGCTCAACATTCAGAAAACTAAGATCATGGCATCCAGTCCCATCACTTCATGGGAAATAGATGGGAAACAGTGGAAACAGTGAGAGAGTTTATTTTCTTGGGCTCCAAAATCACTGGAGATGGTGAGGTGCAGATTGTGCAGCCATGAAATTAAAAGACGCCTGCTCCTTGGAAGAAAAGCTATGAATAACCTAGAAGTATATTAAAAAGCAGAGATATTACTTTGCCAACAAAAGTCTGTCTAGTCAAAGCTATGGTTTTTCCAGTAGTCATGGATGGATGTGAGAGCTGGACTATAAAGAAAGCTGAGCTCCAAAGAATTGATGCTTTTGAACTGTCATGTTGGAGAAGAATCTTGAGAGTCTATTGGACAGTAAGGAGATCCAACCAGTCCATCCTAAAGGAAATCAGTCTCGAATATTCACTGGAAGGACTGATGCTGAAGCTGAAAGTCTAGTACTTTGGCCACCTGATGTGAAGAGCTGACTCATTTGAAAAGACCGTGATGCTGGGAAAGATTGAAGGCGAGAGGAGAAGGGGACGACAGAGGATGAGGTGGTTGGATGACATCACCGACTCAATGGACGTGAGTTTGAGTAAACTGTGGGAGTTGGTGATGGATAGGGAGGTCTGGTGTGCTATAGTCCATGACGTTGCAAAGAGTAGGACACGACTGAGCAACTGAACTGAATAGATTTATTAGAAATATGATCCCAGGGAAGGCGATTAACAAAGAGGATGAGCACCTCCCTGGCAGTCAATGGTTCAGGAGATGGGTATTTGATCCCTTATCCAGGAAGATTTCTGGAGAAGAGCATGGCAACCAACTCCAGTATTCTTGCCTGGAAAATTCCATGGACCGAGGAGCCTGGCAGGCTACAGTCCATGGAGTCGAAAAAGAGTCAGACATGACCTTGCCACTAAACAGCAACGCATCATACAATCAGGGGTTGGGTGAATGCATAGATGCGGAACTGCGGGCTGACCACTGGACTTGAGCATCTGCGGAGTTTGGTATATGTCGGGGGCCTCTGGAGCATCAAGGAAGGAACAAATCATGCTTTCTTCTTTTCTTAAAATTTTATTTATTTATTTTTATTTTTGGCTGTGTTGACTCTCTGTTGCTTTGCTCGGGCTTTTCTCTAGTTGAGGCGAGCAGGGACTACCCTCTAATTGCCGTTCACCGGCTGCTAGCTGCAGTGACTTCTCTTGTTGCAGAACATGGGTTCTCAGCATGCGGGCTCAGCAGTTGCAGCTCACAGGGTCTAGAGGCCAGTGGTTTGGGCACAAGGGCTTAGTTGCTCTGTAGCTAGGGGGGTCTTACCAAAACAGAGACTGAACCAGTGTCCCTTGCAGTGCACGGCAGATTCCCAACCACTGGACCAATAGGGAAGCCCCCAGATCATGCTTTCACGATAATGAAAACTGAAATTCCCACCATCTGCTGCCTGCAAGCTAGAGATCCCAAAAAGCCAGTTGCAGTCAGAGTACCTGAGAACCAGGGGAATGGGTGGCATAAGTTCTAGTCGAAGTCCGAACATCTGAAAACAAGGCATCAGGCCCTGTTCTTGGACAGGAGAAGACTGACTGCCTAGCTGGAGCAATCCGACAGAAACGGAACTTTCCCTTCCTGTCTCTTTGTCTGCCGTCCTCTGTTCTACTCAGTTCCTCAACAGACTGAATGAGGCCCACCCACACTGGGGAGGCTCATCTACTTTGCTCTGTCTGCCTATTCAAATCCTAATCTCACCTGGATATATCCTCACAGACACACCCAGAATAATGTTCAATCAAATATACGTGAGTTGGACCATAAAGAAAGCTGAGCATCAAAGAACTGATGCTTTTGAATTGTGGTGTTGGAGAAGACTCTTGAGAGTCCCTTAGACTGCAAGGAGATCCAACCAGTCCATCCTAAAGGAGATCAGTCCTGACTATTCATTGGAAGAACTGATGCTGTAGCTGAAGTTCCAGTACTTTGGCCACCGGATGCAAAGAGCTGACTCATTAGAAAAGACCCTGATGCTGGGAAAGATTGAAGGCAGAAGGGGATGACAGAGGATAAGATGACTGGATGGTATCACCAGCTCAATGGACACGAGTCTGACCAAGCTCCAGGAGATGGTAAAAACAGGGAAGCGTGGTGTGCTGCAGTCCATGGGGTTGCAAAGAGTCAGACACGACTGAGTGACTGAACGAACAACAACAACAAATATCTGGGCCCCTCTCGTATCTCCGTCAGGTTGACCCTTAAAATTAACCATCACAGATGCCCTCAGGGAAAGCTTGAGAGGGTAGCTTTACTCTGATCCCAGAAGGAGCTCTGGGGTGTAAGCCACACTGCATAATTCTCCCCACCAGCGGCAAGAGAGCCAGCCTCTGATATCTCAGCACCTCACAGTCATTGTTTCACAGTCATAGAAGACAGGGCTCTCCTCCCTGGCATGTCTGACTCTCTGTGCCTGTGACTGAGCAGCTACAGGTGCTGGAAGTGAAACCACCTAGACAGTCCAGTGCAGGATGGAACCCTGACGTCATCTGCACCAGTGGGATCCGAGCAGGTTGCCAACTAAGTGTTTCCAAAGTATTTCAACTTCCCTGGTGGTCCAGTGGCTAAGACTGCACTCTCTATATAGGGGGCCCAGGTTCAATCCCTGGTTAGGGAACTAGATTCCACACGCTGCAGCAAAAAGTGAAGAGCCCACGTGCCACAACCAAGACTGGTGCAGCCAAATAAATATTTTTTAAAATAATAATAGTAAATAAATAAACAGGGGGCACTCCCTGGCAGTCCAGTGGTTGGAACTTTTCACTTTCACTGCTGATGACATGAGTTTGAACCCTAGTTGGGGAACTAGGATCTTGCAGGCCATGTGGTCAGCCAAAACAAGAAAAATAAATAAACGGTTGAAGTAGATGATTTTACCCCCAATCTTTTGTAAATAATTTCTCCCCTAATAACATTAAGAAACGTCTTTGCTGTCTCTGGACTATCCCTAGATTTTGAGACTCAAAGATAAATACTATATACAGTGGATCCTCGGCTTTTTTCCTTGGCTTCTAGACTCTAACCTCACTTTCCTATTTGCTGCCCCCACATCTGGGGTCTTAGTGGAAAGTTGTGGCAGCATCGTAAAAGGAAGGTACTCGCTGATTAGCTCCAACCCAGACCGAGGGCTTGAACCTCTGAGCTGCGGCGTGCCCTCTCCTAGAGTTTGGAATTGGGAGTGAGTAATACCTGGAGGAGATGGTCAGGAAGTCACTCCTTGCATGCAGCAGAGCTTGCTGACTACCCGCTTCTCGAGTGTGGGCTCTGTTGAGGTTCCTGACACGTGGCCTGGAACCCTCATGCAACCTAAGGGCTACACATTTTCCATGCCTGGCCATACACACTTGGTTCTCTATAAAATAAGCTGTGTGATTTTTTTCAAAAACTCTCTTCTGAGATTTTATACACAGGTACCTGAACAAACAACTGTGTTTCTGCCAAGATTTTTTTCCCAAATATTGATGAAGAGATTCATCTATAAGCCTCTTTCTCTGTCCGGCTCTTTATCCAACACCACTTTGTTTACCTATGTGCCGTGACCTAGTTTCCAAGCATAAGGCTGAGTTACCCAGGTCTATTGTTTTAGGCAACGTTTATGTGCATTGTTTTCTTTTGTTCTTTGTGGATAAAATGTCTTAATAGCCATAAGATGAGAATCTGAAGCAGCAAAAATCAACATCTTGAGTGGTCTTCCATCCATCTCCACTCTCAGCAGCACCCAACAAAAACATTCCAAACTGATTAGCAGATGCAAACTATTATATTCAGAATGGAGAACCCACAAGGTCCTACTGTGTAACACAGAGAACTATGTTCAATATTTCGTGATAAACCATCACAGTTCAGAGGAAGGAACATGTAACAGAATATATATATGTCTAACTGAGCCCATTTGCTGTGCAGCAGAAATTAACACAACATTGTCAATCAACTATACTTCAGTAAATTTTAAAATTTTTAAATAGATAAAAACCTATTTGCTTTGAAGACATGCAACAAAGAAGCTGAAAGAAAAAGGAGTGAAATAGGTGTGCCAAGCAGGAGAGAGTCTTCTGTCTTATACTTTTTAAAACATAAAAGATGAACTCATTATTTTCCCAAAATTTCCTGAGGCAGAAATTCAGGCACCTGATTATTCTATAAAATCCAAGTGACAGCATCCTAGGAGAAACAGTTGCCTGGCAACTCGGAACAAAGGATTGTCTTCAGATTCCTCTGGAATCTTGTGTATCTATTTTGGTTTTTCTGTTGAGCTCATTTCCCTCCCTACAACCCCCAGACTGAACAATTTTGGAGGAAAAATTTCACTCATAAGAAAGTCTTTTTTCCTCCAGAAGGTATTTTTAAGAAGTACAGCTATCTTTACACAGTTGAATCGCTCTATTTTCAGGACTGGTACATGAACACACAAGAAAAGAAAAAGAAAATGCATTAACACGTAAGAAGAAGAAAAATGTCAATTGAGAGGTTTCAGACAGAGATGTATGTTTTGAGGCTGAAAGCCAGACATCAGCTTTCTAACAGAAGGTATTAATTCAGAATCTCACCTAAGACCAAAGTATAATTCAGCCAGTTGAGAGATGCTTTGCAAACTCCTACTTCTTGGTTGGAACAAGAAAAGCTGTCTGGGTAAGCTCTTATTCACCAAACTCAGAAGCCCTACATCTCCCCTCTTCTGAATTAATGATGTAGTCCCAGATCTTTTTCCTTTCTTCAGTCAGATAAAGAGTAAGGTATCTGCATCCCTAATGATTCTTTTGCTTATAAGCAAGATAACCCGAGTGAGAGATCCTCCACAAAAGGGAAACTCCTGGAAGGATTGGGATAACTCACAAAAGGCCAACCAAATAACTTGGCAGTGGGAGGAACTACGGTGCTAGAAGTTAAGAGGCAGGAACCACAGAAAGGTCGAGAAGGAGAAAAAGGCAAGCAGAAGCCCATGATGAGAACACTGAACTTCACATATCCTGGCAGTGCTCACTCAGCATCCATAATCCCTGGAGAGAATGTCACATTGGCAGAGTTTAGATCAAAAGACCAAGCTGGCTGTCCCAAACCAGGGAGAGGAAGAATCTCTACTAGGAGGACCTTCCGCAAACCCCTGCAGCTCCCATGACGTAAGGGCATATAGATTCAGTCACATACAGATGGTCCCCAGGGCTTTCCTGGTGGTCCAGCGGCTAAGGCTCCAAGCTCCAGGGGGTCCAGGTTCAATCCTTGGTCAGGGAGCTAGAGCCCACATGCCGCAACTAAGGGTTCACATACCCCCAAGAAAGATCCCACCTGCTACCACTAAGGTCTGGTGCAGCCACATAAACAAAAATTTTTTAAGTTAAAAAAAAAAGACCTGCCACTATAGGGTGATGGGAAGGTCATTTCCCTAAAAGAAACTCTAGTGCTATTTAGAAAGGAGAATGAATGCTAAGAAGCAAAAAAAAAAAAAAAAAAATTTATCATTGTCTGAGTTTTGTTCCCAGAAGCAGAAACCAAGGCAGGGATTCTTATACTGTTATTCTTCAAGAGACATCCTGAAGTTGTGCTTTCCGGAGAAACTTGTAAGAAAGTAGAAGCAGAACAGAGCAGGGAAAGAGGCTAAACCAAGATGAAGTTCCAGGTGAGGTCTAATTTCACTCTGACCACAGTTCTGGAATGTGAATGACGCCACAGAGTTGTGCCCTTTGAGGCAAGGGGGCTCAGTTTTTTTATCCTCATCTCAGTCAGTCACTGGCTACATGATTCCCTGAGGTGAATTATTAATAGCACCTCCCAGGCATTTCTCAATAAGGTGGATCCCCCTGGCCAAGGATAATTCTCCCGAGAAGGGTATCAGCTTGAGCCATTAGCAGCATCTCTGGGAATAGCTGGGCAAAGGGATGCTAACACAGCAAAGGACCCAAGTGTCTACTACAATCATAAAAATAAAGGCAAGGTAGTTGGATTTGATTCACAACACCCAGGGTTTCCCATCTGTAGAGCTGGTGCAAGAATCCTGGAGCTGCCAGTCATCCAGATGAAAGGGATTGATTACTGTGGGACTGTCTCAGTGGCAATAATAATGTAATTAACAGAAAGATACCAGCAGAGTCAGAAGAGGTAAAAATTTCCTTACAGGAGAAAGATAATGACAATCCAATCAAAAAATAGGCAGAAGATCTAAATAGACATTTCTCCAAAGAAGACATACAGATGGCCAAAAAGCTCATGAAAAGATGCTCAACATTACTAATTATCAGGGAAAAGGAAACGAAAACTACTCAGAATGGCCATCATCCAAAAAAACCATAAACACTGGAGGGCTTCCCTGACAGCTCAGTGCTGAAGAGTCCATCTGCCAATACAGGAGACACAGGCTCGATCCCGGTACAGGAGGCTCCCACATGGTGCAGAGCCGCTGGGCTCGTGCACCACGCAGGCTCGATCCCGGTACAGGAGGCTCCCACATGCCGCAGAGCCGCTGGGCCCATGCACCACACATACTGACGTCCATGCCCGAGAGCCTGGAAACCGCAACTATTGAGCCCAGATGCTGAAACTACTGAAGCCCTCTTGGCCTATAGCCCGTGCTCAGCAATAAGAGAAGCCGCCCCAACGAGAAGCCCTCACAATACAACAAAGAGTAACTACCTCTCTCTCCGATCCCCACAACTGGAGAAAAGCCCTCGCACCAACAAAGACCCAGCACAGCCAAAAATCAATGAAATAAATAGATAATTATTTTAAACAATAAGCCAGAGGGGGTTTGGAGAAAAGGGAACTCTCCTACACCAATGGTGAGAATGTACAACGGTAACAGGCACTATGAAGGACAGTGTGGAGGGTCCCTAAAACACGAAAAACAGAGCTATCATATGATCCCTCTCCTGGGGGTATATCTGGAGAAAACCATAATTCAAAAAGATGCACACACCCCAGCGTTCACTGCAGCACTGTTTATGATAGCCAGGACATGGGAGTAACCTGAACATCTGCGGACAGATGAATGCATAAGCAGATGTGGTACATACATGCGACGAAATGTTACGCAGCCATAAGAAGGACAAAACGATGCCATTCGCAGCAACGCAGCTGGACCTAGAGGTGATCACACTAAGGGAAGCCAGGCAGAGAAGGACAAATGGCACGTGATTTCACTCGTGTATGGAATCTGATTTCTTAAAATGGTATAAATGAACTTATTTACTAAACAGAAACAGACGCACAGATTTCAAAAACAAGCTTACTGTTACCAAAGGGGAAATGTGTGTGGAGGGGATGATAAATGAGGAGTTTGCGATTGACATACAAACACTGTTGCTGCTGCTGCTGCTGCTGCTAAGTCACTTCAGTTGTGTCCGACCCGAGAATCAGCAAGGACCGACTAATACAGCACAGAGAACTTTACACAACATTCAGTGATAACCTACATGGGAAAAGAATCTGAAAAAGAATGAACATACGCATATGTATATGAATCACTTTGCTCTACACTTGAAACTAACCCATTGTAAACAAACACTGTAAATCAATTATCCTCCAATAAAATAAAAAAGTATCAGTTTTCACCAGGTAAATGGTGCAGCTAGCTACAAGATCCAGTACATGAATTATTGGAATGAAACAGAAATGTACCTCAAGCCTCAGTTTCCTGTAAAAACATAACTTTTTGTCAATATAACTAGTAGTTATTATGAGATAAAACAAGGTGGAAAAATATAGAACAATATTGAGAAATAAAATGTCTGTCTTCAAATTGAGTACCTCTTCATCTTATCCTCTGAGGCCATTAATTGCCACTTTAACCTCATCTTGGTCTCCCTACTCATCTATAAGAATACTTAACTTTCTTTTGGTTTTTCAAGTTTCAAAAATGTTTTCAGCCTGGTATAGAGTTTTTTCAGAAAATCACTTCTAACTCTTCTCCTGCTGATCCATCCAATAACCCTATTTAGGTTTTACTGGAGGAGGCAAAGTGTCAAGTGTTTCATCACCTCTTTAGTTCTAGAGGCTAATAACAGAAAAATAAAGGCTCCTTCAGAAAAATAAACCATTAAACAAAAAAAAAAGACAATGAAGCTTATGGATATAGTCAAAGATCTAACACTAAAGGAGAGTTAAAGGAACAAGATCACTGGAAAAAAGAAAAAAAGAAACTGATTTTCTAATGCACTGAAGAAATGCATCAGAAAAAATATGGAAAAGAAGTCTTACAGACCTAACAGAGAATTTGACAATGATTCATGATATATGCATAGAAAACCAAGCAAACAAAAAAAAACACACTATTGTTAATTACAAGAAAAACAAAACTGTACAAGAAGAGAAACATAACTATGATTAACAACATTTATAATACAAATAAACAACATTTCTCATTATGATTAACAACATTCATGAGCAAATATTTCTACATTCTCAGTGACCTAAATATAAATGTAAATAAAATGTGTCCCTGGAGGAACAGAATCCATCTACCAATGCAGGGGACACGAATTCAATCCCTGGTCTGGGAAGACCCTACAGGGCTTGGAGAAACTAGGCCCATGCGCCATGATTGCTGAGCCAGCGCTCCAGAGCCCACAAGCTGCAGCTACCGAGCCCGAGCGCCACCACGACTGAAGCCTGTGCAGTGCAGCCTGAGCTCTGCAGGAAGAGACGCCACCAGTGAGAAGCCCATGCACCACAAGCCACAGTAGCCCCCACGCGCCACAGCTAGAGAAAGGCCACGCAAAGCAACGGAGGACTCAGCGCTGCCAAACCAGGTGAAGAAACCCTGGAGACACCTCTCTCTCTTTCCCTCTCCATTAAACATATTAACACATAATATATACCTTGTATTATATATCACATGATATATACTTTATAGTTACATAGCATATATATTTGTTGTTCAGTCACATAGTTGTGTCCGACTCTTTGCGACCCCATGAATGGCAGCATGCCAGGATTCCCTGTCCTTCACTATCTCTTGATGCCATCCAACCATCTCATCCTCTGTCGCCCCCTTCTCCTCCTACCTTCAATCTTTCCCAGCATCAGGGTGTTTTCCAATGAATCGGCTCTTCGCATCAGGTGGCCAAAATATTAGAGCATCAGCTCCAGCATCAGTCCTCCCAGTGAATATTCAGGGTTGATTTCCTTTAGGGTTGACTAGTTTGATCTCCCTGCTATCCAAGTGACTCTCAAGAGTCTTCTCCAGCACCACAGATGGAAAGCATCAATTCTTTGGCTCTCAGCCTCCTTATACATACATACAAATACATATATATGTATAATATATGTATACACATATTTGGCCATTCATGTACATATATATGGGCTTTCCTGGTGGCTCAGATGGTAAAAAATCTGCCTGCATTGTGGGAGACCCAGGCACTATCCCCGAATCAGGAAGATCCCCTGGAGAAGGGAATGGTTACCTATTTTGGTCTTCTTGCCCGGAGAATCCCATGGACAGAAGAGCCTAGCAGGCTACCGTCCATAGGGTCCATAGGGTTGCAAAGAGTCAGACACAGCTGAATGACTAGCACATATATGTGTGTGTATGTATGTGCACGCATGCATACACACACACACACACACGATACCAGTAGTCTTCACTCAGTTTTGGGGGGAAAAAAAATCTCCAAATATTGTCAGAACGTTGTCAGATGCTCCCTGAAGAGCAAAATCCTCTCAGTTGAGAACTACTGTTCTAACATATTTATTACATTTTCTCTACTAAACAGCATGATGAGGATTTTATTTCTCTGACTTGAAACTGACTGATTCAGAAAGCCATAAATTATGTCAAAATTAAATAAACAAGATATTAATATAATTATTTAGAAATATACCACCAATAAAAGAATAAACAAATTAAAGTATTAAATGCAATTCCTCCCAAAGAACAGAACTGAAGGACAAGGAGGGGTGATTTTGAACTTTTTAACATGATTTTGTTGTCTTAATGTGTACATATATAGCTGAGTAGGTAGCTGATCAGGTAGAAGCCTCCAGAGACAGACTCAAAAATTCTCGTAAGAGATGAAAGAAGTGTTTATTCTGATCTTTTGTCTAATCTCATCTAAACCACATTCTCTTGCATTTTGCCCAGAGGTAAGTATGGCTGTCATCTAGCTTGAATTATATGCTTGTTTCTTTTCCAAGATGACTCTAATCTGCCTCCTCCCTAACTGGGTGGAGAACTGGCTTACCTGGTTGTAATTATGCAGTAGTCAGAAGACAGGAAAAAACACTCTGGTAAAGATTCTTATGAACACTGAAATAGTAACATTAGAATCCCTAGATCTGCACAGATTGTCTCCCTCTAAAAACGAGGCAGTGGAGGAGGTGAGGGCGGTTGAGACTGCTGGGATGGGTGTCGATGCTACTTTCTTTTCTAGACTGTCTTTCCCCAGTCTCCACCCAGCCCATCTCCCTCACATTGTACCCCCAGTACTAGCTCTAACTCAGCCTTGCCTCCTCCCACCACAACAAGTGAAGCAGTCTTGGGACTGAAGTTCTTATGTACTCCCTGTTAAGTCGCTCAGAGTGGGACGTGACTGAAGCGACGCAGCAGCAGCAGCAGCAGCTGTGTTAAGTACATACTACATTTCGTTTATCTGTGCATCTGTTGATGGACATTGGACTGGTTCCACCTTTTGGCTATATGAACAATGCTGTTATGAACTTGGGTGTACAAATACTTGTTGAAATCCCAGTTTTCAATTATTTGGGCTATATGCCATAGAAATTGATCATATGGCCTGTGATTAGCTTATTTTTTTATCTTTTTTTTTTTATGATTAGCTGTTTGAGGAACCACCTACTGTTTTCCACAGCAGCTGTAACATTTTACATTCCCACCAGCAATGCACAAGGGTTCCAATTTCTTCATATCCTCACCAACACTTGCTATTTTCAGTTTGCCTTTTTTAAAAAAATACTAGTCATTCCAAGGTGCATAAAGTGGTATGTCATTATTTCAATCTGTATTTATTTCCCCACTGGTAAGTAATATTGAGCATCTTTTCTTGTGCTTATTGGCCATTTGTGTATTTTCTTTGGAGAAATGTCTATTTGACATCTTTGCTGCTGCTGCTAAGTCGCTTCAGTCGTGTCCGACTCTGTGTGACTCCATAGAGGGCAGCCCACCAGGCTCCCCCATCCCTGGGATTCTCCAGGCAAGAACACTGGAGTGGGTTGCCATTTCCTTCTCCAATGCATGAAAGTGAAAAGCCAAAGTGAAGTTGCTCACTCGTGTCCGACTCTTTGCAATCCCGTGGACTGCAGCCTACCAGGCTCCTCCGTCCATGGGATTTTCCAGGCAAGAGTACTGGAGTGGGGTGCCATCGCCTTCTCTGATTTGACTCCTTTACCCACTTTTAAAAAACTTTATCCATTTATTTGGCGGCATGGGCTCTTATTTGTGTCATGCCAGACCTTTTTTTTGCAACTCTCTGGATGTGGTGCATGGGCTCAGCAGTTGCAGCTCAGGGGCTTAGCTGCTTCGAGGCATGTGGGATCCCAGTTTCCCAGGCAGGGACTGAACTCACGTCCCATGCACTGCAGGGCAGATTCTTAACCACTGGACCACCAGGGAAGTCTTCTTTGCCCACTTTCTTTTTTTTATGCCAGTATAAAGTGAAGCTTTATTCTTGATGATGTGGTCAGGTATCTTGGGTCAGAAAACAAACAGAAACATCCTCCTTCATCAATTTTTGAAATTATATTTTTTTTGTTTGTTTTGTATTACCATTTTAAAATTATATTTTTAATTGGAGGACTGCTCCCTTTTTAATCAGGTTGTTTCTATGTTGCTGAGTTGTAGACACTCTTTCTATATTCTGGATATTAATCTCTTATCAGATATAATTTGCAAATATTTTTCCCATTCCATGACTTGCCTTTTCACTCGGTTGACAATTGTCCTTTAATACATGAAAGTTTTAATTTTTTATAAAGTACAATTTATCTATTTTTTTCTTTCGGTGTCATAACCAAGAAATCATTACCAAATCCACTGTTATATAGTCTTTCCACTATGCTTTATTCTATGTGTCTTACAGTTTTAGCTCTTACATTTAGGTCATTGATCCATTTTAAATTAATTTTTGTATGTGGTATAAGAAAAGGATCAAACTTCATTCTTCTGCAGGTGGATATGCAGTTTTCCTCTTCCACCCTTCTGTTTCAGCTTTTTATATTTAACTCTGGCTTATTTCAAAATGATTTCGAAGTTTAATATTGATTAAAGGTCTAAATAAATTTTCTTCCAAAGCAATATACTTGCCTTCCTCAGCCATTATTTTGTAAGAGCTTTATTGAGATATAATTCACCTACCATAAAATCTACCCACTTAAAGGATACAATTCAATAGTTTTTAGTATATTCACAGAGTTTACAACGATAACCACAATTTTAGAATATTTTCATCACCCCAAAAAGACACCGTGTATACTTTAGCAGTCACCCTCATATTCCCCCAGCCCCTGAGTCTCAGGCAACCACTATCTCTATAGACTTGCCTATTCTGGATAATTCATTATTATTTCGTACTAAAGAATATGTTGGGTTTTTAGATAACTGACTTATTTCACTTGGCATAATGTTTTTAAGGGTCATCCATGTTGTAGCTTGTATAAATATCTCACTCCTTTTCAAGAATAATTATTTTATTTATTATCGTTCATTTTTGACTGCGCTGGATCTTAGTTGTGGCGTGGGATCTAGCTCCCTGACCAGGGATGGAACCTAGGCCCCCTGCATTGGGAGCACGGAGTCTTACCGCTGGACCACCAGGGATGTCCCTCAACACTTTACTCCTTTTTCTAGCCAAATAATATTCCATTGCAAAGACACAGCACATTTTATTTATGCATTCACCAGTTGATGAGATATGTGGGTTGTTTCCACTTTTGGGTGCTGCTGTGAACATTTGTGCATAAGTTTTGTGTGGACATGTGTTTCCAGTTCTTTGGAGTATATACCCAGGAGAGGAATCGCTAAGTCGAATGGTAACTCTATATTTAACCTTCGGAAGAACTGCCAGACTGTTTTCTAAAGATGGTACACCATTTACATTCCCACAGTGTTATTTCTCCACATCCTAGCTGACGTTTATTATTATTTTTATTATTATAGACCTGCTAATGGATGCAAAGTGGTATCTCATCGTGGTTTTGATTTTCCTGATGGCCAGTAATGCTAACTATCTTTCCATGTGCTTATCGGTCATTTGTACATTTTCTTTTACCCAATTATTTTTAATGTCTTCTTTATCATATCTATCCTGTTCTTTTTACCTGTCTATCCTCTCACCAGAACCATACCTTTCTTTCTTATCCTATATGTTTTAATATCTGGTAGGACTATTCTCTGAACTCCACTCTCCTTCCATTTCCTTTACTTTTTCTGAATTGTGTTGGGTATTGTCTCTTATTAATTTATGGCGAGAACTTTAGAAACTGACACATTACCATGCTAACAAAAGAGACAACTTTCTTAACAACCATTCTTTATATATTTCCTTACAGTATTCTGATGCCAATCATATGTGCTCTAAACATCCATGGTGATTTACACCAGAAATAGTGTATATGCAATTTGTGACTTTAATGAAATACTATTCCAATAGCTTTAGAAAAGTAATTGACACAAATGAAGTGTTAACTTGAGTCAAGTGATACCAAGAGATAATGCTTGATTTTAAGAAAGAGGTTTCCTTGAAATATTTCTCCTAGCTGTCCCTTAGCAAAGTAAGACTTAGTAAGCTAGTCTCTTTGCATAAATTTCAATTCTCCAGCATTTGATTAAGCATGACAATTGGGATTCTCCATGGAAACAGTGGAGCAAAATGCTATACCTTCCCAAAAGCATAAAAATAATGCTCTCTTATTTGTTGCCTGGCAACAATACTCCTTGCACTTATTCACAGGGAAATTTATTTTTGCTGCTTGGTATAACTTTGGCAGGGAAAGGAAAGGAAAAAAAATAGTTATTTCAAGAATCAAACATCAAGAGGACAGTTTAACCTTTCCCTTCTTTTAAAGACCCATGTGAGGTCTTCATAACTTTAAATAACATAAAAGGCATATACTATACAAAAGCATAAGGCATAGAAATATAAAGGCAGCGTGAGCATGATCAGGGAGGAGCCTTCATGAAGAATCTTGGAGGGACTTCCCTGGTGGTACAGTGCATTAGGATTCACCTGCCAGTTTGATTCCTGGTCCAGGAAGATCCCACACACCCAGGGCCACTTAGGCGTATGCCACAACTACTGAAGCCCGCACGCCCTGGAGCCCAGCAA
This sequence comes from Ovis aries, assembly GCF_016772045.2. Lineage (NCBI taxonomy): Eukaryota > Metazoa > Chordata > Mammalia > Artiodactyla > Bovidae > Ovis > Ovis aries. The sequence continues at coordinate 7,102,173 of NC_056072.1, forward strand.
TCAGAGAAGGCACCGCAATGAGAAGCCGTGCACCACGACTAGAGCGGCCCCAACCCGCGTTAACTAGAGAAGGCCCGCACGCAGCAACAAAGACTCAGTGCAACCAGAAACTAATGAATTATAAAAAGAAAACAAGAATCTTTGAGGACAAAAGGTCTTTGATTAAGGGACACACTAGATGAAGCCCTTGAGGTTCTCAAGCGGCATGGGTTCAAACTGCACTTCTAAGGCTTATTGACAATGAGGCTCAGTCTCGATTTCACATACCTCCCATCCCAGTTGGTCCCGGTGGTAGATAGTAATTTTGTTCATGATTCTTTTTTCCCTCCCCATCCTCGCTATGGCTTATCATGGAAGAGAGTCGGGCTGAGTAAAAAGTTCTGACCTTACATTTTTATACTACTTTAATATAACTGAAAAAAACTCCCAGTGAAAGATATGAAAGAATTAGTTAGACGGAAGCTGATGAAGATGATGTGGAAACTGTAAGGTCCCACACTCCCAGATAGTCCCTGGCCCAGACAATGTCTATATTAAGTGTATCTATAAATACACAGAGAAGGGCTGGAAGCACAGACACCGAAATGAATGAGAGTTACAAATAGAAAGTGGAATCTGAAAGAATCCTGACCTTCTTCTTTATATCTTTCTGTATTGGTTGAATTTTTTGCATTGAATGTATAGTCAGTTCAGTTCAGTTCAGTTCAGTCGCTCAGCGTGACCGATTCTTTGCGACCCCATGAACCACAGCACGCCAGGCCTCCCTGTCCATCACCAACTCCCGGAGGCTACCCAAACCCATATCCATTGAGTCGGTGATGCCATCCAACCATCTCATCCTTTGTCGTCCTCTTCTCTTCCTGCCCTCAATCTTTCCCAGCATCACGGTCTTTTCAAATGAGTCAGCTCTTCGCATCAGGTGGCCAAAATACTGGTTTCATCTTCAACATCAGTCCTTCCAATGAATACCCAGGACTGATCTCCTTTAGGATGGACTGGTTGGATCTCCTTGCAGTCCAAGAGACTCTCAAGAGTCTTCTCCAATATCACAGTTCAAAAGCATCAATTCTTCAGCACTCAGCTTTCTTCATAGTCCAACTTTCACATCCATACATGACCACTGGAAAAACCATAGCCTTGACTAAATGGACCTTTGTTGGCAAAGTAATGTCTCTGCTTTTTAATATGCTATCTAGGCTGGTCATAACTTTCCTTCCAAGGAGTAAGCGTCTTTTAATTCCATGGCTGCAATCACCATCTGCAGGGATTTTGGAGCCTAGAAAAATAAAGTCTCTTACTGTTTCCACTGTTTCCCCATCTATTTCCCATGCAGTGATGGGACCGGATGCCATGAACTTAGTTTTCTGAATGTTGAGCTTTAAGTCAACTTTTTCACTCTCCTCTTTCACTTTCATCAAGAGGCTCTTCAGTTCTTTTTCACTTTCTGCCATAAGGGTGGTGTCATCTGCATATCTGAGTATATTACTTCCCCCTAAACCAATGAAGTTATTTTCCACACAAAAAGTAAAAAGAATCCCACTGACTTCCACTTTTTAATCAACTGGTACCCCCGAATTCCCCAACTTCAGTTCTTCACTATGTCTTCCCCACTTTTTAGCTTCAATCAGTCCGTGAAAACAACCAAGTGTCAAAGAAACAACATGAGAGATCTTGTCTGGTGGTCCAGTGGTTAAGACTCTGTGCTTCCACTGTAGGGGGCCCAGGGTTCAATCCCTGCTTGTGGAACTAAGATCCCACAAGTCACATGATACAGCCAGAAAGAAAAAAGTAAAAGAAGGAAAAATAAAAACGAGAGAGAGAGTTCTGCTCTGATTCCAGTTCCAGCCCTTCACCTCTCTGTTAGGACCTCGGCCTCCAATCTGCAAAGGGAACAGCTGGTCTAACTAGGAATTAGGAAGTTATATACCTAGAGAAGCCAAGGAGGGACAAGTGACGGGAACCACTGGGGCTGTTCTGGACCCAGGAGCCTGCCCAGCCTCAGGGAGGCACCACTGCAGGCCCCGGTTTCTCCAGACTGGAAATCAGGTGTCTATATGAAATCTGATTTTTTAATATTAGCAAATACATTTTTAAACCTTTTGGCAGTTCCCTGCAGGCCAAGTCAACCTCACCTATGACTCCATCTGGCACGTGGTGAGCTGACTCTGAGTCAGAAGCTCTTTAAGGCTCCTTGTTTCACGCTCAGTCCACTCGGGCGCCATCTAGTGATGGTAACTGTCACAGTTCCCGAGAAAAGGACTTTTTTTTTTTTGTGGCTACACAGCGTGGCATGCAGGATCCTAGTTCACCGACCAGGGATCAAACCCACTCCCCCTGCAGTGAAAGCACGGAGTCTTCACCACAAGACCACCAGGGAAGTCCTGAAAAACCTTTTTAAACAGATTGATTAGAAGATAATTTACTTGTGTGCCCTCAAAATTAGTTTTTCTAAGTGATTTCTTAAATGGTCTCTCAGGTATAGCTAGAATATAATCAGATAGATCAAAATCATACATGACTCACACTTCATGGGGAACACAGGATTATGCAAGTGAAGAACATTTATTTACCACATTCCAGGTGCTGTTCTGTTTTAAAGTATTTTATTTAATCCTCCCCATAATCCTATGAATTAAGTACTATTACTACCCTGATTTTTCAGATGGAGACACTGTGGCCTAGAGAGATTGTGTAACTTACATGAAATCACACAGCCACTTACTAGTGGAGCTGGGATTAGAAAGCAAGCAGCCTTAGTCAAGAGGGTGTGTGCTTCTAAACAGAAGCTAGATTAGGGCATCACCATTGTAATAGACACTTCAGCTGCAGATGACAAAAACAAGGCATGGTGGGGGTGGGAGGATTTCTGGCTGTGGAAATATCTGGAGCTCAAACAACAGCATCTCTCCCCACTCCCCCACACAGTTCTGCCTTCTTCTGATTTGTCTAATCTCAAGAAGACACAGGACAAACATGGTACCTTCCAGCTCCACAAAGCAATGGGGAAACAGTGGCTATTAAGCAAAAGGTCCTGGGGATAAAAAGGCTCATGTTTTGGAAAATAAAAATAATAACTGGATCCTTACCTTACATCACATACAAAGATGAACTCCAACAGACTAAAGACCTATATGTGAAGATAAACGTAAATATTTAAAATGAGAAAACGTGAGAGACTATGTTAAGAAGGACTTCAATGAAACTCAAAAGCACGAGCCATGGGAAAAAACTGATAGAACTGATGACCTACTTATGGTCAATGAAGAAAACTACAGAAAAAGCTAACAGACAAATAACAAGACTAGAAGACAACTGTAACGTCTAAACCAATGGGTAACTAATATCTAGGAGGCACAAGAGACTCCTGTAAATCAACAGGAAAAAGAGAAGGAATCCCACAGGAAAATAAGCAATTTACAGGAGACAAAGCAAAAAGGCTAACAAGCCTGTGCTGGATGATCAAGCTCACTAGGAACTAGAGAAATGGGAAACAGCACTGAGAATTCACTTCACATTATTTTAGACTGGCAAAAATTAGAAAGATGGATAATGCCCCATGTTGGCTGGGACTGGGGGCATAGGGTCCTACAGGCCCTGCTGGCAGGAGGGGTACAGACCTTCTGGAGAAGAGTCAGGCACTTTTTAGTGACATGAGAATATACACACCTTGAAAGTCAAAGTGTTAGTTGCTTAGTCACGTCCAACTCTTTGTGACCCTATGGACTGTAACCTACCTGGCTGCTTTATCCGTGGGATTCTCCAGGCAAGAATACTGGAGTGGGTTGCCATTTCCTCCTCCAGGGGATCTTCCTGACCTAGGGATCAAACCCAGGTCCCCTGCATTTCAGGCAGATTCTTCGCCATCTGAGTCACCAGGGAAGTCATACACACACCTTCAGTTCAGTTCAGTCGCTCAGTCGTGTCCGATTCTTTGCCACCCCATGAATCGTGGCACGCCAGGCCTCCCTGTCCATCACCAACTCCCAGAGTTCACTCAAACTCATGTGCATCGAGTTGGTGATGCCATCCAGCCATCTCATCCTCTGTCGTCCCCTTCTCCTCCCGCCCCCAATCCCTCCCAGCATCAGAGTCTTTTCCAATGAGTCAACTCTTCTCATGAGGTAGCCAAAGTACTGGAGTTTCAGCTTTAGCATCATTCCTTCCAAGGAAATCCCAGGGCTGATCTCCTTCAGAATGGACTGGTTGGATCTCCTTGCAGTCCAAAGGACTCTCAAGAGTCTTCTCCAACACCACAGTTCAAAAACCTCAATTCTTCAGCGCTCAGCCTTCTTCACAGTCCAACTCTCACATCCATCCATGACCACAGGAAAAACCATAGCCTTGACTAGATGGACCTTAGCCAGCAAAGTAATGTCTCTCGTTTCGAATATACTATCTAGGTTGGTCATAACTTTTCTTCCAAGGAGTAAGCGTCTTTTAATTTCATGGCTGCAATCACCATCTGCAGTGATTTTGGAGCCCAAAAAAATAAAGTCTGACACTGTTTGCACTGTTTCCCCATCTATTTCCCATGAAGTGATGGGACCGGATGCCATGATCTTCATTTTCTGAATGTTGAGCTTTAAGCCAACTTTTTCACTCTCCTCTTTCACTTTCATCAAGAGGCTTTTAGTTCCTCTTCACTTTCTGCCATAAGGGTAGTGTTATCTGCATATCTGAGGTTATTGATATTTCTCCCAGCAATCTTGATTCCAGCTTGTGTTTCTTCCAGTCCTTGGGCTACAGCATATATCCCCAGTTATATGTCCCAAAGGAATTTTCATCTTGGCCCATGTGGAAACCAAGATGAGAGTATTTATCATAGTCGAGTTTGTGCTCACGGGTAGCTGAACACGATTTGAGTGTTCAAGCTTGTGGGAGTGAAAACACAAAACACAGTCAAGGACTTCCCTGGTGGTCCACTGGCTAACACTCCACGCTCCCAATGCAGGGGGCCCAGGGTTTGGTCAGGGAACTAGATCCTTCATGCCCCGACTAAAGATCCTACAGCCACAACTAAGGATCCTGCCTGCTGCAACAAAGATCAAAGATCCTACTTGCTACAACCAAGACCCAGCGCAGCAAAATAAATAAATATACTAGAAGACACACACACACACAGCAGAGGCCCACCCAGCTGACGCCAGGGCAGAAAGCAAGAGAGACCCACAGGGCAGGAGAAGTGCTATCAGGCTGCACTTGCTGTGGCAACTGCTGGAAAGATGGGTGGAAAGGGGGAAACCAGGACAGCAGGAGGGGGCAGCCACCATCTGGGGTTGCCAGACTGAGTGAATTGAGGTCCCCTTGTTTTCACCGCTGAAAATGAACTCGGAGCTGTGGATTTTTAAAACACTTACTTATTTATATCTGTGTTTGTATTACATGGCTTGTAGGATATTAGTTCCCCAACCAGGGACTGAACCTGGGTCCCTGCCAGTGAAAGCGTGAGTCCTAACCACTGGATCACCAGTGAATTCCCTAAACCTTTTATTTATTTTATTTAAAAAAAAAGAAAAAAAAAGGACCAAGGAGCTCTATCCCCCTGCCTGGAGAACCCACACAGAGGAATGATATGTAATATCTGCACAGAGGCTCCCTCTTGGACAAGCTTCCCTAGGTGGTAATTGAATTCCCAGAATGCTAGGCCCCTGGAGCGAGGGCCTGGGCTGTGATGATCCTGCTCTTTAGTGACGTTGACTCTACCTTCCTTGTGTTTCTGGATATATAAATGAAAAGCATGAACTTGCCTGAGTTTGAATCAACTCCACCCTTCACCAGCTGTGACCTCTCTGTGCCTGAGACATCAAGTCTCTAAGACAAAGATCAAAACACAACCTACATCATAGGTTTTTTCATGAGGAGTCATGAGTTGGTGGTGCTATAAGTATTTAAACAGTTCCTGGCACCAGGTAAGGGCTATAAAAAAAAATACTGGCCATTGTATCAAGACCACTTGGGATTTCTGCTTCTTGGTCCAGATTAAGCCAGATCTATTCCATATCTGCCAACACCAGCTATCTCTGGTCCTAATCTACTTCCAAGTTGCACACACATGCAGTTCAGTCGAGCCAGCCTCCTTGGATGGGAGGGAAAACTAGTGTGCGGCCAGTTCCTGAGGATTTAACAAAGCCAGAACCTGCTGCCTTTTTCAAATTCCCCCCAGGACAACGTGTAATAAATACTATTATTAATATTATTCCTTTTTAAAAAATGGGAAAACTGATGAAACAAAGAATGACATACATAACAAAACTCAAAGCATTCTCTGACATAAATCATTCCACTATTTTCTTGGGTGAGTCTCCCAAGGCAATAGAAATACAAGCAAAAATAAACACATGGGACCTAAACAAACGTACATGCTTTTGCACAGCAAAGGAAACTACTAAAAAAATGAAAAGAAAGCCTATAGAGTGGGAGAAAATATCTGCAAATGATGTAACCAACAAGGGCTGAATATGCAAAATACACAAACAGCTTACACAACTCAACAGCAAAAAACACAAACAACCCAATCAAACACATGGGCAGAAGGCTTAGACAGACATTTCTCAAAAGAAAACATACAGACAGTCAACAGGCACATGAAAAGACAATCCACATCACTAAGTATCAGAGACGTGCAAATCAAAACTAAAACTCTCACATCAGTCAGAATGGCCATCATTAAAAAGTCTGCAAATAATAAATGCTAGAGAGGATGTGGGGAAAAGGGAGCCCACCTACAGCGCTGACGGGAATGGAAGTTGGTGCAGCTACTACGGAACACAGAATGGAGGGGCCTCAGAACACTAGAATCACCATATGATCCAGCAATCCCACCCCTGGGTATATATCCAGACGAAACTATCATCTGAAAAGATACATGCAACCCTATGTTCACAGCAACACTATTCACAATAGTCAAGAGATGGAAGCAACCCAAATGTCTATCAACAGATGAATGGATACAGATGTCGTGCACACTACAACGGAATACTACTCGGCCATACAAAAGAATGAAACAACGCCATCTGCAGCAACGTGGATGCGACTGAAGATTATCATACTACGTGAAGTCAGATAAAGACAAACGCCATATGACGTCACTTAGATGTGGAATCTAAAATAGGACACAAAGGAACCTATCTATGAAACAGACTCGCAGCCACAGAACAGACTCACAGTTGCCAAGGTAGAGTGGGTGGGGGAAGAATGGGTGGAGAGTTTGGAGCTGGCAGATGCAAACAATTATATACAGGATGGATAAACAACAACTTCCTACTGGATAGCACAGGGTACTATATTTACGTCCTGGGATAAACCACATGGAAAAGAATACATATATATAAATGGCCGTGAATGTCTCTGGGGCTACTGGCTTCCTCAATATCTGAACCCACCATCACCAGGACTACCACAAAAGGAAATCAAATGATGGGCTTACTAAGACATCCAAAGCATTATTTTCCATTTCCAAAGTTGCACTTGTTCCAGTCGGTGCTGAGCGGGGAGGAAAAACTAGCATTACCCTCTTCATTAGTCAATCCTCCCCCACCAGCCTGATTCAGCCCCCTAAACAACGGACATAATTACACTGAACAATTCTGTGTTTGTTTCCATGTCTAGACACAGAGCTTGCATTTGAAAACAAAAGAGAACAGGAACAGGAAAGCACCCTGCTGTTTTTTAATTCTTTGTGTCAAACTTTTTCTCTACTTGGATGCCTTTCTTGTGATCAGGAGATATATACTCAGAGTATCATGCCTCTAAAAATAAAACAAAACCTTTTTATAGAGGGATTAGTATTAATTTAGGATAAAACAATATATTTAAACAGCCTCTAGTCTGAGTGGAAACAAGTCATTTTAAACCTTGGATTCAGAAAATGATGAATGGGGACTTCCCTGGTAGTCCAGTGGGTAAGACTCCACAGTCCCAACGCAGGGGGCCTGGGTTAGACCCCTGGTCAGGGAAGTAGATTCCACATGCTGCAACAAAGATTTGGTGTAGCCAAATACAAAGAGAGAGAACAAACCACTGGTTACCAGCGAGGACAGGGAAGGGGGCGGGATAAGATACAGAGAGGGGATTAAGAGGTACAAACTACTATGTATAAAATAAAGCTTCAACAATTTATTGTATGGCACAAGAACATAACCAGTATTTTTATAATAACTATAAATGGAGCATAACCTTTAAAAATTGTGAATCGCTATATTGCATACCTGAAACTCCTTGGAAGAAAAGTTATGAACAATCTAGATAGTATATTCAAAAGCAGAGACATTACTTTGCCGACTAAGGTCCATCTAGTCAAGGCTATGGTATTTCCAGTGGTCATGTATGGATGTGAGAATTGGACTGTGAAGAAGGCTGAGCGCCGAAGAACTGATGCTTTTGAACTGTGGTGTTGGAGAAGACTTGAGAGATCCAAGGAGATTCAACCAGTCCATTCTGAAGGAGATCAGCCCTGAGATTTCTTTGGAAGGAATGATGCTAAAGCTGAAACTCCAGTACTTTGGCCACCTCATGTGAAGAGTTGACTCATTGGAAAAGACTCTGATGCTGGAAGGGATTGGGGGCAGGAGGAGAAGGGGACAACAGAGGATGAGATGGCTGGATGGCATCACGGACTCAATGGACGCGAGTCTGGGTGAACTCCGGGAGATGGTGATGGACAGGGAGGCCTGGCGTGCTGCGATTCATGGGGTCGCAAAGAGTCGGACACAACTGAGCGACTGAACTGAACTGAACTGAACTGAAACTTATTTAATACTGTACATCAACTATGCCTGGGGGAATTCCCCGGCAGGCCAGTGGTTAGGATTCTACACGTTCACTGCTGTGGCCCGAGGTTCAATCCTGGCCAAGGAACTAAAATTCCACAAGTCTCAAGGCACAGCCAATCATCTTTTTTATCAAATTAAATTGAAAACAATTATGCCTCAATAAAAAAAATTTTTTTTAAGAAAAAGAAATGGAGGCCTAGATGAAAATAGCAATTGTTATATTTGCCGCAAACAAGGGCAACCATGTCTCAGGCACTGCTGGACTATGCTTTTGACCTTCTCATTGCTTCCTTCTGTCACTGTGTTCCTTTATTTCTGCATGAACTCTGATCCCTCCCACTGACTTGTCCCTTTTCATTTCCTAATATCATCAATTAACTTGCTTCCTTCTTACCCTGGGTCAGGATGACAGTCTAGTTCACCTGGTGACTTCACATGGCTAAGCTCAGCCACCATCATTTTCATTGCTAACCTCTGGATAAAGCCAAAGCCTTATGTCATTTCTGCATTGTGCGTATGAATTACTATCTGCAGATAAACCTGAGTTTTACGATCAGGAAACAAAAATTGTTTTTAATGCTACAAACCAGAAGTAGGGTAGCCCTCAGTATCTTTTCACACCTTGCTGGCTTCTCACTTTTTATTTTCTCTCAAAATAAACAGATTTATAAGCAGGTTTATTTCTCTCAAGATAAACCAGCAGGGAACACTCACAGTAGTTAGCCTGACTGCTATCTCTCACTGTAACTAACCTGTCAATCTTCCCCTCTCTTTTCCCTACTTTAAAATCCTCTGCCTTCTATAATATCCTTCTGGGGACCAAGTCCTTCAGAGTGTCCAGTGTCCAGTACAAACGGAGCTTTGACACACACTGGATGCTGAAAATGCTTTGAATCAAGAATGGTAGGGACATGAAATGCCAATCAAAAGCACAGTGAGATAGCGCCTCGCCCCTGTCAGAATGGCTATCATCAAAAAGACCATAAATAACACATGTTGGCGAGGATGTGAAGAGCTGGAATTCTTGTACACTGTTGCTGGGAATGCAAATTGGTGCAGCCACTGTGGAAAACAGCATGGAAGCTCCTCAAAAAGCTAACAATAGAACCACCATCATGATCCAGCAAAATTGCACTCCTGGGTGTATACCCGAAAAAAATGAAAACACTAATTCAAAAAGACATAGGCACCCCAGTGTTCACAGCAACATTACAGCCAAGATATGGAAGCAAACTAAGTGTTCATTTAAAAACGTAATGGATAAAGAAGATTTGGTGTATAAATATAATATATATGCTTATATAAATTATATAATTATATATTAAATAAATACAATGAATTAAACAATATATTATAATATAAATTATATACATATACAATAGAATATGACCCAGCCATTAAGAAGAATGAAATTCCGTCATCTGCAACAATATGAATGGATCCAGAGGGCATTATTCTAAGTGAAATAAGTCAGACAGAGACACATACTGTATGTTATCACCTATGTGTGGAATCTAAAAACAAACTAATGAACATAACAAAACAGAAACAGACTCACAGATACGGAGAACAAACTAGTGGCTACCAGTGGGGAGGGGAGAGAGGCGAGATGGGGGCTGGAGATTAAGAGATACAAGCTAAGATGTAGAAAATAAATAAGCCACAAGAATATACTGTATACCACAGGGAATACAGCCAATTAGTTTTAGTAACTTTAAATGGAGTATAATCTATTACAATTTTAAGTCACTATGCTGTCAACACGTGAAACTAATATAGTATTGTAACTCAGTGAAGCCCCTCAGTCGTGTCCAACTCTTTGTGACCCCACGGACTGGGGCCTGTCAGGCTCCTTCGTCCACGGGATTTTCCAGGCAAGAATATTGGAGTGGGTTACCCTTTCCCTCTCCAGGGGATCTTCCCAACCCAGGGATCAAACCTGGGTCTCCCACATTGCAGGCAGACGTCTTACCGTCTGAGCCACTAGGGAAGGCACTGTAGCCTATCAGGCTCCCTCCGTCCATGGGGTTTTCCAGGCGAGAGTGCTGGAGTGGATTGCCATTTCCTTCTCCAGGGCACTGTAAATCAACTATACTTCAACTAGAAAACCATTTCCTAATGGCAGGGACGTGAAATAAAGCAAGCCTCGTCTGCTTGCAAGTGCACGGGACAAGCTAAAGAGAGAGCAGGGCCTGACTTTCCAGCATTTGCTGCAACTGAGTGAAGTTCAACTGCTACAGTCACCACAGGAATTAAGCAGTAGCCAAGAGCCAGAACAATCAAAGTTACCCACAGGAGAAAATCCCTTGACTTATCTGCATGTGCATGACTTCCTATAGTAACAGTGCTGTCTTGGCCTCCTTGTACACTAAGTCCCCTACGAAGGAACCTTCAAGTTGCAAACTTCCAAAGATGCAAACCTGCATCTGGTTCCCCTGCCAGTAACATACAGGCATGTGTGAAACTGCAGCCTGACGACCCTTCAGCTCTACCATCTCCCACCTCCTCTCCCTCCTCCAGGCAGTAACTCTTCTTGCCTGTTCACTTGATGCCAGCCCCTGTATGCCAGGTATTATAGTGTCTTACTGTACTTTTCAAGATATTGTACTATAAAGTTAAAAATGTTTTATTTTTTGTGTGTCTGTTTTTTTATGCATTTTTGTGTGAAAAGTATTGTAAACCTATTACAATACAGTACTGTATAGTCAATTGTGTTAGTTGGGTACCTAGGTTAACTTTGTTGGACTTACAAATGCTTTCTTCGAATGGAATCCATTCATATGTAGGGGACTTACTGTACCGCCGAAGCAAAAGGACTTGGGGTCCTATTGTTCTTCCCCCTGTTTTACTGATTAACGAACAGGCAAAGGTAGAAGGCGTACTCCAGGATGGCAAAGCTCTGAGACCGAACCGTCTGGATTGAGGAGGAGAGACAGGGGGAAGAGACATGAGGTTGGCATCCACCAGCGTCTCTGGAGATTCAGAGAGAAACAAGTCACAGAAGGGACATTTCTACAGAAAGACAGTGGCTAATACTTTCAACAAATACAGACTGAAAGAGCAGAGCGACAGGTCGCAACCAGACTCACTACACAGTTACTTGTGTTTATCGTTCACCTAAGCTCTTGAAATTCACCTTGGAACTGGACCCACAATGTTTAAACCTGACACTCCAAAGGGAGGTATGACCTTGGTCAGATCACACATTCTCAAAGCAACTGGTCTTAAAATGCTGAGCCTAAACATACAACAGTATAACTTGTGCTGGGGTGCCACCTAGCGGTCAGCTGTAAATTTATGTTTTCAAGTTAGCTAATAGGCATGCGAAGTTGCTTCAGTCACGTCCGACCCTTTGCCAGATTCCTCTGCCGGTGGGATTCTCCAGGCAAGCATACTGGAACGGCTTGCCATGCCCTCCTCTAAGGGATCTTCCTGACCCAGGGATTAAACCCGCGTCTTTCACATCTCCTGCACTGGCAGGCGGGTTCTTTACCACTAGCACCACCTGGGAAGCCCGGGATGTAGGTATACACACCTGTCCCAAAGGTCTAAATTCACTCTATCTAATACATCTGTAATGACAGCCACCTATGTGGGAGATGTATGGAGAGTCGGGGACCAGGTTCAATGCCAATTCTGAGGTTTAGTGTAATAAGATCTTGGAATAAGCATAGCAGTGGCTGTAGACATGGGCATAGGTTCCTCAAGAATGGACGGTGAAAGATGCTGTTAGGTTTTGAACTGGAATGCCTGCACCCAGGCCGCTGATCAGGTCTAAGGAGTTGGTGAATGAATGATCCCCGAGACTACGAGGCACTGAGCCTTGTTCTGCAACCACAGCTCTGAGTTCAGGAATGTCACGGACCAGGCTGTGTTTACTGAGATTCAGCAGGGTGATGACCAGTCACGCTGAGGGTGCCCCACAGTGAAATCCCATAGGATTTATCTGGTGTGTTGGTGAGAGTCACCTGGCCTAGCACATCCCAGGCTGATACACACACACACAGGAGTCTAGGCCCAGGAGGGGCTGCTGACTTCCTGGAGGCTGAACGTGACCCTGGATACCCAGACGTTCCCATCTGCACCTCACTCTGCCTCCAGCACACACATCTATGGTGAGACTGTTTAGAGTCTGACGCTTGCACTTCTCTTCCTCCCACAGAATGCTGCTGATCAACTGGTTTTCTGGATGCTCAGTTCCTTCTGAATCCCCCAGGTATAAAAAACACATTGGGTTTACCCAGTGGATGACTGGGCTTGGCTTTCCTTCCCTTGGCGCCAACTAATAACACTCAGCAATGCAGCCAACAAGCCCCAGGGAGAAAATGAGGCTGTCCTACTTGCGTGGGGCAGAACAGCCTCCTCTCCATCACAGAAGGTCCAGAGACATTTAAAACAGTTGTTTACAGACTTCCCTGGTAGTCCAGGGGCTAGGACTCCTAGCTCCCAGTGCAGGGGACCCAGGTTCGATCCCTGGTCAAGGAACTAGATCCCATACACTGCAGCTAAGAGTCTGCATGCCACAGCTAAAGATCCCACATGATGCAAGAAAAAGAGAAGCTCCCCAGTGCCACAACTGGGCCCGGTGCAGACAGAGAAGTAGATATTTTATATTAATCAATTACAAAATAAAACAGTTGCTTAATGTTACCTCTTAATTGGCAATGGCCGAGCAGTCCTAAACACAAAGAACATGAAACAATTCATAACAGGGATTTACAGGTACTGACCTCCCTAATAAACTGGGCATTCCTGAAGGAGGTTGACTGGAGTGACAGACAGCAGTTCTGGAAAGAAAAATGACCATAAGAGAGAAGTCTTATTTAATTTACCTAAAGAGTATCCACATTTGGCTTTTCTTCCATCGGCCCCTTCTGTTGACAAACTGTGTCTGCACAGCTACTGTGCAACGGAAGACAAGGTTCATGTGTAAAGATGTTAGTTGTGAGACTTGGGTGAAATACCAGAAAATCAGAAAATGTCTCAACGATCTTTGTGAAGGATTTACTAGATAAATCAGGACACACTTGATACCATGGAATACTAAGTCACCATTGAGGAAAAGGTAGAGAAAACAACAGAAGGACAAAAATACATGAACAAGAACAGGTTTTAAAACACTAGACGAGCATGCGTGCTCAGTCGCTTCAGTCGTGTCCGACTCTTTGCAGCCCACCAGGCTCCTCTGTCCATGGAAGTCTCCAGGGAAGAATACTGGGGTGAGTTGTCATGCCCTCCTCCAGAGGATCTTCCCAACCCAGGAATCAAACCCACGCCTCTTACGTCTCCTGTACTAGCGCCACCCGGGAAGCCCAAGCAATCAGGTGATACAGGACAGTGATCCCTGGGGCACAGGAAACAAACAGAACTCTTAATACGGCCTGTCTGACTCCTCCCTGCCCCTCATTCTCTCTGCTCAAGCCACAGGGAGTCTATGTCCATCTCTCACACTCAGTAGGATCCCTCCCACCACAAGCCTTTGCATCTGCTCTTCCCTATCCTTGTTCATTTCTACCTTTCAGATCTAGCTTCTTCAGGCTTTCTCTGAGTCTGACTCCTGGACTAGGTCACATCCCCCAAAGAAGCACCCTTAGAACAGTATTTTTCTGCTCCTTCTGCTTCTCGTTTGTTACAAAATATTATATAATACACATGAACACACACATGAACACCAACATATTAGCCCTGATGATATCACAATACCAAAATTTCTAACATAAACTTACAGTTTTCATTCTATGTTATTACAGGATTTACGTAGGACTGTACATAATGAAATAGTAAATTTAGATGACACAAGCGAAAATCAAATCAGATTTATTCCTTAGTTTCATGTAGAAACTGAAGCAGTTAGGATTGGCATTATGTGATTCAGCATTATGTTTACGAGCATTATGCTTCAGCATTGTGTGATAGAACATTCAGATTAACAGTGAATAAATCTTGCACGTGGCATACACACACACACAGTCTGGAGCTGTCTGGAACTGGTATGGAGTGTCTAAGATATCATTAGGAATGCAGGTTCTTTAAGCTTTACACTCCTCTACCCCAAAGACCTTGGCTTCAGGGTCTAAGATAGCTGCTGGAGTTCCAGCCATCACATTTACAATCCAGACAGGATTGGGAATGAGATGGAGAATTGGGAGAAAAGAGAAAAAGACATGCAACAACCTTTTAAAGCAGTAGTTATGTGGTTATACCTGGCTGCCACGGAAAGTACGAGAAGGGAGTGTTTGACAAGTGAAAATTACCTACTGTATGACTTTGGGTTTTTTTTTGTTATATTCAATGTTTTCTTTTTTATTGGAGTATAGTTGATTTATAATGCTGTGTTAGTTTCTACTGTACAGCAAGCAAATCAGTTATACACATACCCACACTTTTCTAGATTCTTTTCCCATAGAGGTCATTACGGAGTATTGAATAGAGTTCCCTGTGCTATACAGTAGGTCCTTATTAGTTATCTATATTTGGGGCTCCAAAATCACTGCAGATGGTGGCTGCAGCCATGAAATTAAAAGACGCTTACTCCTTGGAAGAAAAGTTATGACCAACCTCGATGGCATATTCAAAAGCAGAGACATTACTTTGCCGACTAAGGTCTGTCTAGTCAAGGCTATGGTTTTTCCTGTGGTCATGTATGGATGTGAGAGTCGGACTGTGAAGAAGGCTGAGCGCCAAAGAATTGATGCTTTTGAACTGTGCTGTTGGAGAAGACTCTTGAGAGTCCCTTGGACTGCAAGGAGATCCAACCAGTCCATTCTGAAGGAGATCAGCCCTGGGATTTCTTTAGAAGGAATGATGCTAAAGCTGAAACTCCAGTACTTTGGCCACCTCATGCGAAGAGTCGATTCATTAGAAAAGACCCTGATGCTGGGAGGGATTGGGGGCAGGAGGAGAAGGGGACGACAGCGGATGAGATGGCTGGGTGGCATCACTGACTCGATGGACGTGAGTCTGAGTGAACTCTGGGAGTTGGTGACGGACAGGGAGGCCCAGCGAGCTGCGATTCATGGGGTCGGAGGGAGTCGGACACGACTGAGCGGCTGAGCTGAACTGAGCTGATGTGATACTCAGTAGTGTGTACACGTCAATCCCAACCTCCCAGTTCACCCATCCCACCCTCCCCTGACTGTATGGCTTTGGAAGATGCACGCATTTGGGGTAAGTGGCTAAGAGTCTCTACTTCAGACATGTCCACGTTTTACATGCTTTTAAAGGTGGGGGAATGTGTGATTCTCAGGAACTTAAGAAACTGATTACCAGGGGTAAGTGGTTGGAAAAGGGTAAAAAGAGAGGACACTGGGGAATGGGGCAGTGTGAGTGAGGCGAGAGCTACCTCCTCTGAGGGTGGCTTCTTGTTCCAGAATCAGGGTAACGTGGGTTGGGAGGAACTGAGAGTGACTAGTAAAGGGTACAGGGCTTCTTTTGAATATGATGAAAATGTCCTGGAATTAGATTGCGGGGGTGATCGCACAACTTTGTGAATATATTAAAAATCACCAAACCGTGCACTTTAAATAGACGAACTGTGGGACTTCCCTGGTGGTCCAGTGGCTATGACTCTGTGCTCCCAATGGAGGGGGCCTGGGTTCGATTCCTCGTCGGGGAACTAGATCCTACATGCGGTAGCTAAGGGTTCACAGGCCTCGAAGAAAGATCCCACGGGCTGCAATGAAGATCGAACATCCCGCATGCTATAACTAAGACCCAACGCAGTCAGATAAATAAAAATAAATATTTTTTTAAATAATAAAATAAATAGATGAGTTGTATGGTACATGAATTATATCTCAATAGCTACTTAAAAAAAGAAGCAAGGATAAGCACTGAAGCCGATGAGCATAAAGGTGTATCTGAAACACAGGCACAGTGACAGCAGCCAAGCTGGGGACTGGGAGCACAGCTCTGCTGACACTTCTGCTTCGTACCAGTGCGTGCTTAGCTGCTAAGTCGTGTCTGACTCTTTTTGACTCTATGGACTGTAGCCCTCCAGGCTCCTCTGTCCATAGGATTCTCCAGGCAAGAATACTGGAGTGGGTTGCCATTTCCTCTTCCAGGGAATCTTCCCGACCCAGGGACTGAACTGGCATCTCCTGCACTGGCAAGCGGGTTCTTTACCACTGAGCCACAGCAGAAGCATAATAATGGACAATCACCAGGGCTGTGTGCTCCCACGGGCACACATGGAGTAATTTTGCTTTCAGGAATATGAAGGCATGCCGTTGATTAGAACATACTGAACATATAAAAAATGAATTCTGAATAATTTTTTAGAAAAGAAATAGCCATAGAGATTGTCGGGATATCAACTGACTCCTTGGAAAATTGATAATTATAGGGAAAGAACTAAGTATTCCTCCTGCCTTTCTGATATACATTGAATTTCAGTGTAACCGAATATCTCTGTGGACAAGGGAAAGGTTGTCAGTGAGGAAGAATTCTAGCCAGGGCTAGGACCAGGGAAAGGCGAGGGAGATCCTAGCGTGTGAAATCTATGGATTCTAGTTAAGAGATGCAGGAGTGTCAAAATTTGAAAACTGTTTCAACTATTAGCGAAATAACTGATTAACACAGTGGTCACTAGTGCTTCTGAAATCCTTAGGGAAAAGGCTGACATGAAATGTATAAAGGTCAGACAGGTACTATACAAACTCAAGGAACAGTCTTTTTTTAAATTTTTTGGCCATGCTGCAAGGCTTGTAAGATCTTATTTCCCTGACCTGGAATCAAACCCAGGCCCTTGACAGCAAGCTTTGAGTCCTAATGGCTGGACTGCCAAGGAACTCCCTAGGATCAATTCTTTTTTTTTTTTTTTCTTTTAATTTTTTTAAATTTAGTTTTTAATTGGACAAAAATTGCTTTACAATGTTTTGTTGGTCTCTGCTGTACAATAACACAGATCAGCCATAATTATACATATACCCCCTCTCTCTTGAGCCTCCTCTCCCCCTTCCACCCTTCTAGGACACCACAGACTGGGTAGGATCAGTCAGATTCTACCACACTGGGTAGAATCAATCTTAATGTCACACACACACACACACACACACACACACACACACACACGAGATAGCAGGACTTCGCTGGTTACCCAGTTTTTAAGACTCTGCACTTCCAGTGCAGAGGATGCAGGTTCGATCCCTAGTCAGGGAACTAAGATCCCATATGTCACCACTATGGCCAAAAGCTAGACTAAACTAAACTGAACTAAACTAAACTAAAATAGACATTTAAAAAAAAAATGAGAGAATTCCCTGGTGGTAGCGGTTAAGAATCCACCTGCCAAGGTAGGGGACATGGGTTTGATCCCTGGTCCAAGATGATTCCACATGCTGTTGGGGTAACTAAACCCATGCACCATAACTGCTGAGCCCACGCCCTAGGGCCCCTTGCTCCCTCCACAAGAAAAGCCACCACAATAAGAAGCCTGTGCACCACAACTAGGGAGTAGCCCCCAGTAACTGCAACTACAGAAAGCCCACGTGCAGCAACACAGACCCAGAGCAGCCCAAAGTAAATAACAACCCTTTTAAATGAGATAGCAAATATCAGACACCTCCAGACAGTGATGCAGAAAGTACACAGCACCACCCAGGAAGGATTCTCAAGGGAAAAGAAAAATTGAACCATAATATAATCAAGGCTTTAAAACTGATCTCGGGCCAGCTACCAGGAAAGATGGCTCAGCGGTAAAGAATCCACCTGCCAGGGCAGGTGACACAGCCTCAGTCCTCGAACTGGGAGGGTCCCACGTGCCCCGGGGCGGCTAAGCCCTTGCACCACCACTGAGCCTGCACTCCAGAGCTCAGGAACCACAGCTACGGAAGCCCAAGCGCCCGAGAGCCCATACTCCACAAGAGAAGCCACCGCAACGTCGCGTCAGGCGTGTCCGACTCTTTGTGACCCCATGGACGGTAGTCCGCCAGGCTCCTCTGTCCACGGGATTCTCCGGGCAAGAATACTGGAGAGGCTTGCCATGCCCTCCTCCAGGGGATCTTCCCGACCCAAGGACTGAAACAGCGCCTTTTACGTCTCCTGCATTGCCAGGTGGCCTCTCTACCACTAGCGGCACCTGGAAAGCCCCAGTGAGAAGCCTGCACACCACAATTAGAGAGTAGCCCCCGCTCGCCACAAGCAGAGAGAAGCCTGAGCAGCTATGAAGGCCCAGCACCACCAAAAATAAATAAATAAAAATTTAAAAATTACAAACTGACCTCTAGGGCACAGGAAATACTGAGCATAAACGAAGCAATACACTAGATCTCAAAGGAGGGATCTTATATTGGACTCTAGTTTCATCAAGCAGTCAGTGAAAGAAAAAATAAAAGGGGAGGAAACTGCTCTAGATTAAGAGAAACATAAGACTTAAAAGACTTATAAGAAACACAAGAGACATAACCAAATAAAAGGGATCTTGTTTGATCTTGATTTTAAACAGAAATTATAAAAAGCGTATTTTTATACAATAGGGGAAATTTGAGTACAGCTTGGTAATTGAATATTAAGGCATTATTTGAAATTTTGTTACATGGGATAACGGCATTGTGGTTAGGCAAGCAAGTATTTGGATATTCCTTTCGAGGTTGCATACTGAAGTGTTTAGAAGTGAACGGGTATGCTGTCTGGGTCTTGCTTTAAAATATTCCAGCAGCAAAACATCAAAAGAGGAAAAGAGTAGACAAAACAAGTCCATGATGAGATGAAGCTGGGGGCGAACATGCAGAATTTGTTACATTTTCAGCAAAATCCCATCTTACAGTGTGCAGCCTAGAGAAACTCTCATAACCGTACACACTGGCAAGGGTGGGCTCTATGGCTATGTTTGTACTTTTTTGATTGCACCTTTTGGGTTAGCCAAAAGGTTCATTCGGGTTTTGCCAATAAAATGAAAATTGGAAATGACTTAAGAGTCTTGTTAGTCAAATCTGCTAACGTGATGAGATGGTCCTGTCAGCAGTCATTTCCTCCTCCTCCTACTTAATGAAACCCTGATTTTATTGATCCCCCACATCAATGTTTTGCGGCTGCATCACAATGAACCCAAGGCACACACTGGACTCTCTTTTGCCAGTAACTGCTCCAGTGGTGGGCAGGCAACCGATTTGACCAAGGAGAACCAAGAGAAGATTTTGGTGAGAGGCTTCTGGGGACAATTCACTACTGCATTGATTCTGAGACACATTCATTCATTTCTGAAATTGGCAGGCTCCTCACAATCAATCTGTCAGAGGACTGCTGTAGTATGTGAGTCATTCCCCATGTGTGTCCAAACTTGATCCAAAAGCCTACTGGTTTGTGACATCTTCTGGTAAGATCCAGAAAGTGTCAGAACTAAAACCTACAGAATGGGACTCCTTGAGATAACTGTGGTGATTCTGTGAGGAGACTGCTGTCCTGCCAGTGCTCCTGGGAGAACAGAGAGTAATGTCTTGGGGAGGAAGACAGACAGGGAAGGCACTGAATTGAAAAGCAATTTAAAGTGGAACACTGGTGGGAAGATGTTCTGAAAATGCCATAGCTAATTTATATCATTTCTGTATTCTTGTTTTGTATGCTCAAGAGTAACATATAATATTTTTAAATTTTATGTTTTTGTCTCAAAGAGGTATTTTATAAGCATCAAATAAAAATTCTAAGGGATAAGAAAGCATTAAGTCAGTTTAACTGTCGGCACTCTGTATTTTTAGTAGTAAATTGATAGCATCTTGGGTTTGATGAAATGTGGTACCTACTTGTTAGAGAATAAAGCTAGAAAAGGAAAATGCTTTGCCGTCTTTGTCTGCTTCCTGCTTTGGGTACCAAGACAGGCAAGAGTACGATGCTCAGAGTTGCAGCGGCTATCTTGGGACCACGAGAGGAAGACAGACAGAATCCCAGGGATGCCAAATTGCATCTTGACATTGTGAGTCACTGATCTACTGGAATAGTCTACCTACAGATTACTCATCAGTGAGATAATTAATGCCTTTTCCTGTCTTTTAGTTTTTTTTTTTTTAATTTTGGCCATTCTGGGTGGCATGCATCATCCTAGTTCCCTGACCACACCACCTGCAGTCCCCCTGCAGTGGAAGCATGTAGTCTTAACCACAAGACCACCAGGAAAGCCCCTTATCATTTATGAGACTTTTATGTAGGGATCATACCACCAAACTATACCTAAATGATAATGATTTGGTGGAATACTGCACAGTAGTTAAAATAAACTGTACATGTTGTTTAATATAAGTATATATTACATGTTTATGATATACTTTGTATAAATATTATATATTATGATACATATTTTTGCAGGTTCGAGCCCTGGATCTGGAAGATGCTCTGGAAGAGGGCATGGTAACCCACTCCAGTATTCTTGCCTGAGAATCCATGGACAGAGGAGCCTGGTGTGCTGCAGTCCAGAGTTGGGCACGACTGAGTGAACCGAACTGATGAACATATATTTAAATCTTAAAAAATGCAGTGTTGGATTAAAATAGTTTCAGAATGGCCCTATCAGTGTGATGTTTATATAAAGTTTAATGAATGAAAATAAATGTTTTCTATGCGTGATCCTGCTGCTGCTAAGTCTCGTCAGTCGTGTCCAAGTCTGTGCGACCCCATAGACGGCAGCCCACCAGACTCCCCCATTCCTGGGATTCCCCAGGCAAGAACACTGAAGTGGGTTGCCATTTCCTTCTCCAGTGCATGAAAGTGAAAAGTGAAAGTGAAGTTGCTCAGTCGTGTCTGACTCTAGCGATCCCATGGACTGCAGCCCACCAGGCTCCTCTGTCCATGGGATTTTCCAGGCAAGAGTACTGGAGTGGGGTGCCATTGCCTTCTCCGTTTTTATGTGTATATTATGTTTTAAACATGGACTTCAGGGACACATACCATCTTTAGAACAGTGGCTACCTCTGGGAAGGGAGTAAGGGAAATAAAATCAGGAGGGGAATATAAACTGGACTCATCTATACCAGTGACGATTTTCAAAAGAAAATGTGGTTAATTGACACTGGTCAAATCTGAGTGGCAAATAAACATCATAACATAGTCTGTACTTCCCTATGTTCTAAAATCTCTCATCATCATGATCAAATTTTAATTACTCAATTTTTCCATATGTATAGTTGCAATAATCTTCCAGAATTCATGTTTCAGAGTAATAAAAATATGTTTAATATATTTTTTCTTCACCTGTAAATTGGAAATGTCCTCAAGGAGAGGAAACCACTGAGTCACCAAAAAAATTTCTACCTTGGCAGTTTGACACAGAATCAGATATTGGTAATGTTTGCACAACTTTGTGAATATACTAAAAACCATGAAACTGCACATTTTATTGGGTTGGCCAAAAAGTTTATTCAGTTAATAATGCATTGTTCAATAAGGGTCTTGGTGAAAATAAAAATGTGCCTTTTTCACTTAAAACTAAGCGATCTTTTTGGCCAATCCAATAAAAGGGTGGATTGCATGGTATGTGCTTATATCTCAGTTTTAAAAATTAGATGCCAAAAAAACCCAAAACCAATGACCTCTTATCTTTCACGCTTCTGGGGGTTGACAGCAGTTTTTCTGCTTCATATGATGGGAGCTAGGATCACTCACTGGACTGCGTTGATCTGGCAGCTGGTTAGAGTTGGAAGGTTCAAGAAGGCTTCATTGTTATGTCAGGAACCTTGGTGCTGGCTGTCAGTTGGGGCACCTTGGATCTCCTTCCCATAGTCTTTAGCAGGACAGCCTTGCAGGATGGCAGGTGAGTACCAGAGTGGAAAAGTGGACGCTGCCATGCCTTTCAAGGGCTAGAGCCAAAACTGGCTCAGGATCACTTTTGCATTTGGTTGGTCCAAGCAAGTCACAACTCATCTTCAAAGCGGGGAGCGGGGGGAGCAGCATGTGTCTACTGGGATGGGAGGAACTGTTGGCAACCATCTTTGGAGACAGGCTTCCACAAGCGGCAAAGACGACAGAGGTTTGAGGCACTGTGGGTACACAGTCATACCATCACTAGCTGGATGTGAACTGACTCGTCATGGCTGGTGACACAGCAGAGACCACTGACACTCTCCATCTCCCACTTCTGAATTAACACTTCTCCCTCTCTATAAACGAGGGAGAGCTGCCAATATTGAAAGATGAGAGAAAAGACCCGAGATGTCTTCAAGACAAGCGAGTTCCAGAAACTTTAAAGCTGAATGTAGTGGTTAAGGTAACAGTTGCTTATAGTCTTGTTACTTGGGAAAGTGAGTTAACACCTGGGTCTCATTTTCCTGATCTGTGAAACGGATAAGGACCCACAAGGGGGATCACATTCTGCTAGCAGAAGGTCCCCAGCTGGACATACACAGCGTTCACAGGATATGAACATATTCAGAGAAGCTTACGCCATGATTGTTGCGGCAACAAGACAGAAACAAAGCCCTCCACAAGCACAACAATGATGGAACACCTCCTTCTTCTGACATGAGTGGTACTCCCCCTTGACCAAGGATAACTCCAGCCTTGCTCTAATCCTCCTGCCCCCTGGATGAAAACTAAGACACTGGAACTCCGATTGTCTGCTTCCTGAATGCATCCAATTCCAAACTGCCAACCCCCAACTTCCCTAATCCCTCTTTAAAATCATCCAGCAAGTACCCAAATTCTATTAATTTGCTGCTAATTCCTTTTTTATTGAGAGTTTCCTCACAGCAGCAAGGTCAGTAAACACTTCAGGTGTCTTTTTATGTGGGTTCTAACATACTCATCAAAAGACATACTATAATATTCATATTGGCCTTATCAGGCATAGACAAAATACCCAACTACTCAGCAATAAATGAATCCCTCAATTATGATACATTTGTGTAATGGTACATTACATAACAGTGAGAAACTAACTGCTCAACAACATGGACGAATCTTGTACGACGGACCAAAAGAAGCCAGATTCTCAAGAAAATATACTGTGATCCACTCTGATTAAGTCTGAAAACAGGTGAATAATCAATGGTGTTAGCCCTCAGTTAGGAATCACCCTTGTTGGGGGGATGGGAGGAGGCACAAGGGGGCTGCTGCAGGTGGGTAACCTGTCGTCCTTTCTCTGGGTGCTAGTTATGTGGATATGCTGAGATGATGAAAATTCAAAAATCAGTGTTTATGCTTTGTGTACTTCTCTGTGTATATGTTAATATTAATTAGAAGGTTGTTTTCTTTTTTAATGGGCAACTGTGTTAAAGGGACATGGAGCCTGAAAAAGCTCCCAATTAACAAAGCTGAAAGAATTTGAGCAACAAAATCATGTAATATTGGGTTATAACCACAATATAAAATAAATGACCATGTAAAGAGGATGTGGTTTATATAAGCAATGGAATACTATCCAGCCGTAAAGAAGAATGAAATAACGCCATTTGCACCAACACGAATGGCTAGTCACTTCTGTGGTCTTTCTCCCTAAAACCTATTACCCTAGTCTCACCATGAAAAAACACTGCTGCTGCTGCTGCTAAGTCTCTTCAGTCGTGTCCAACTCTATGTGACCCCACAGACGGCAACCCACCAGGCTCCGCCGTCCTGAGATTCTCCAGGCAAGAACACTGCAGTGGGTCACCATTTCCTTCTCCAGTGCATGAAAGTGAAAAGGAAAAGTGAAGTCGCTCAGTCGTGTCCGACTCTTCGCTACCAGGCTCCTCCGTCCATGGGATTTTCCAGGCAAGAGTACTGGAGTGGGTTGCCATTACCTGTATAAACCCAAATCCAGGTCCATTCTTCAAAAGTCCTGACCAGCACTCTTCAAAGCTGTCAAAGTCATCAAGAACAAGGAAAATCTGAGAAGTGATCGCAGTCAGGAATAGCCTGAGGGAACTCCCTAGCGGTCCAGTGATTCGGAATCAGATAGCCGCCTAGGTTATATACCTAGCGAGGGAAACAGATCGCACAAGCCGCGGGACACAGTCAAAAAAATGCCTAAGGATACATGAATAAATTTAATGTGGCATCTTGGACAAGATCCTGGAACAGAAAAGGGACACTAGCTGAAAAAAAATTTTTTTTTAATTTTTTAGACGCTGAATTTAGTTAATAATAATATACCAACCGAGGTGGTTTCTTATACGTGACAGACGTACCTCAGTAGGGTAGGTCTTGAGTAATTATTCAAGATGCTCACAACGAGGGAAATTAGGTGAGGAGTACGCAAGAGCTCCAAGTATCATCTGCAATTTTTCTGTAAATCTATAACTTCTAAAATAAAATGTTTTATTTTCTTTCAAACACGGACCCGCAACTGGGCTTTCTCACAAAGCTGTGAGAAATTACAGGTGTACAAGTACAAGCTCAATGCTTAACACATAGATATGAGGTGTAGTTGTGGTTTCATGTGCAATAAGGGACAAGAACTCGAATACTCAGCAATTCTTACCAGCTGTTATCAGTGTAAGCACAAGGGACCCTGTTCAGCCCAGCCCGGCCAGCACACGCGCAGATGCGCGAGCGAGGGAGCGCACGCCGGCCGGCGCGCTCACGCCGTGGGGGCGGGGCACCGAGGACGCTGGCGTAGGGCGGGGCCAGGCGCGGTTCCCACGCTGGCCTCGGCGCCCGGAAGTAATGTGTCAGGGGGCTCCGCGGGGCGGAAGCCGCGCATAAGTGGAGGCAGTGGCGCCGCCCGGGCAGTGGACGCTGCTGTTGCTGTTGCTAGACGACGCGAACTAGCCTTCGTCACTTCCTTAGCCCGCCGTCTGCCCACTCCCCAGGCCGGAACCCAGGGGCCCGGAGCCGGGGTGGGCGCAGGCTCGTCCTCCGACGTCCAGGACAGCAGCCAGCTGGGCAGCTGGAGTGCAGGCCACGCCACCTGCAGGGAAGCATCCGAGCCGAGGCGGGAAGATGGCTGCAGACAAGCCTGCAGGTGAGGCGCCCGCGCGCTAGAGCGGGCAGACCCTGCGCTGCTCCGCGGGGCCCCAGGTGGGGACTTCGGGGCTGCTCTCTTTGGGGCGTGCATTTCTCTCCCTTAGACCCTCCCTCGGCTGCCGCTAATGTGAGTCTTTGGGCCCCAGGTCCAGTAGTTTCTTAGCAAGTGTAACATGATGCCGCTTCTGTTCGCCTTTGCTTTGCTCTTCGGAATTTCTTTGGTTTAAAAAGCATGAGTCTAGATGGCCGTTTCACAGACTTTTCGACTTCCCACTGGGGAAGGCAGAGCAAGGAAAGTTCACCCCGGAGACGCAGTGCCGTGATGCCCGTGGCTTCGGCCACACCAGCCTGCCTGTGGTCAGCGACGTCCTGTGTAATTAGCTTTGTCGAAATCACTTATTGAAAGAGACATAACGTTATCGTGTCTCACTTCGGTCTGTGCTCTCTAGTGCCTTGGTATTTAGAACCTTTTTCCCTCTAGTTCATCAAGATTAACTAATCTCGACGGTTTTCTTTATGGATTACTATTCCATTCCTAGAATCTTCTCCATTTGAGGAATATAAAATTCTTTACTGCCTACCTCTGGGACGGTCTTGATACCTGTTTCCTGTAAGATAATGATGTTCTCTGTGGCATCCATCCAAGTTTTGTTGGAAGGCGCTTAAATTACAGGTTTTAGAAGTGGTCAAAACAGACTTTTTACAATAAAATTTATGTGTTTTTTAAGCAGGAAAAGAAAATCTTAATGTGCTCCAGGATTTTTTAATTAGATCCTGATCTCAATAATTGACAAATTAGATTTGAAATTAGACGGTAAAGCATCTGCCTGCAATGCGGGAGACCCGGGTTCGATCCCTGGGTCGGGAAGATCCCCTGGCGAAGGAAATGGCAACCCACTCCAGTATTCTTGCCTGGAAAATTCCGTAGACTGAGGAGCCTGGTAGGCTACAGTCCATGGGGTCGCAAAGAGTCGGACAGGACTGAGCGATTTCACTTTCACTTTCGACTTCACTTTCAATCCTCATATATGCGTGTATGCTCAGTTGCTGACCCTTTTCAACCCCATGGACTGTAGCCCGTCAGGCTCCTCTGTCTATGAAATTTTCCAGGCAAGAATGGTGGAGGGCGTTGCCATTTCTTACTTCAGGGGACCGTGCCAATCCTAATACAGGTACAGATAAGTAAAATCATTAGAGCATCTCTTCAGTCATCTAAGAAAAACAAGAGAAAAGATCTAGAAAGTGGGGCTAAGCATTTAGAGCGTGCTAGAGAATTTTAGGTAGGCTGGTCAGGAAAAGCCTTTGGTGAGGTAATAGTTGAGCCCAGTGAAATGGAGTGAGCCTTATGGAATGGGGAGGGGTGGGTTGAGAGAAAGTTCCCCGCAGGGAATAAGCTTGGCCTGTCCAAGTCTGAACCAAGGGGACCAGCATGTTGTTGTTGTTCAGTTGCTAAGTCATATCGTACTCTTTGTGATTCCATGGACGGTAGCCTGCCAGGCTCCTCTTGTCCTCCACTCTGTTTGCTAAAATTCTTGTCCATTGACTCCGTAATGCTATCTAACCGTTTCATCCTCTGCCGCCCCATTCTCCTCTTGCCTTCAATCCTTCCCAGCATCAGAGTGAGTTCTAGTGAGTTCAGTCTTCACATCAGGTGTCCAAAGTATTGGAGTTTCAGCAACAGTTCGCCAGTGAATATTCAGGCTTGATTTGCTTTAGGATTGACTGGTTTGAATTCTTTGCAGTCCAGGGGCCTCTCAAGAGTCTTCTCCAGCACCACAGTTTGAAATCATGAATTCTTAAGCGCTCAGCCTTCTTTATGGTCCACCTCTCACATCCCTACTAGAAAAACCATGACTACTAGAAAAACCGTAGCTTTGACTATTCATACCAGTCTATCGCTGCTTCCACTTTTTCCCCTTCTATTTGCCATGAAGTGATGGGACCAGATGCCATGATCTTAGTTTTTTGAATGTTGAATTTCAAGCCAGCTTTTTCATTCTCTTCTTTCACCCTCATCAGGAGGCTCTTTTGTTCCTGTTTGCTTTCTGCTATTAGAGTGGTATCATCTGCGTATCTGAGGTTGTTGATAACTTCCAGCAGTCTTGATTCCAGCTTGTTACTTCATGCAGCCTGGCGTTTCACACGATGAACTTTGCATAGACGTTAAATAACCAGCAGGACAATATACAGCCTTGTTGTACTCCTTACCTAATTTTGCATGTCAGTTGTTCTACATCCAGTTCCAAGTGTTGCTTTTTGAGCCACATACAAGTTTCTCAGGAGACAGTTAAGGTGGTCTGGTAATCCCATCTCTTTAAGAATTTCCCACAATTTGTTGTGATCCACGCAGTCAAAGGCTTTACTGAAGCAGAAGTTTTTCTGGAACTCATTTGCTTCTTCCATGTTCCAAAGAATGTTGACAATGCCATCTCTGGTTCCTCTGCCCCTTCAAAACCCAGCTTGTACATCTGGCAGTTCTCAGTGCAGGCACTGTTGAAGCCTAGCTTGAAGGATTTTGAGTACTACCTTGCTAACATGTGAGATGAGTGCAGTTGTACAGTAGTTGGAACATTCTTTGGCATTGCCTTTCTTTGGGATTGGAATGAAAACTGACCTTTTCCAGTCCTGTGGCCACTACTGAGTTTTCCAAATTTGATGACCTATTGACTATAGCATGTTAACAGCATCATCTTTCAGGATTTGAAATAGGTCTACTGGAATTCCATCACCTCCGCTAGCTTTGTTCGTAGTGATGCTTCCTTCCTAAGGCCCACTTGACTTCGCATTCCGGGATGTCTGGCTCTAGGTGAGTGATCACACCATCGTGATTATCTTAGTCATTATGACCTTTTTTGTACAGTTCTGTGTATTCTTGCCACCTCTTAATCTCTTCTGCTTCTGTTAGGTCCGTACCATTTCTGTCCTTTATTGTGTCCATCCTTGCATGAAATGTTCCCTGGTATCTCTAATTTTCTTGAAGAGATCTCTAGTCCTTCCCATTCTATTGTTTTCCTCTATTTCTTTGCACTGGTCACTTAAGAAGGCCTTCTTGTCCCTCCTTGCTCTTCTCTGGAACTCTGCATTCAGTTGGGTATATCTTTCCCTTTGTCCCCTGCCTTTCATTTCTCTTCTTTCCTCAGCTATTTGGAAAGCCTCCTCAGACAGCCACTTTGCCTCATTGCATTTGTTTTTCTTTGGGATGGTTTTGTTCACTGCCTCCTGTACAGGGTTAGACACCTCTGTCCAAATTCTTCAGGCACTCCAGATCGAACCCCTTGAATCTATTCATTACCTCCTCTGTATAAGGGATTTGATTTAGGTCATACGTGAAAGGCCTAGTAGTTTTATCTACTCTCTTCAGTTTACGCCTGAATTTTGCAGTAAGGAGCTCATGATCTGAACCACATTCAGCCCCAAGTCTTGTTTTTGCTGACTGTATACAGAGTCTGCATCTTTGGCTGCAAAGAACATAATCACTCTGATTTTGGTATTGATCATCTGATGATGTCCATGTGTAGAATCTTCTCTTGGGTTGTGGGAAAAGGGCGTTGGATATGACCAGCATGTTCTCTTGGCAAAGCTCTGTTAGCCTTTGCCCTCCTTCATTTTTACTCTGTGGCCCAACTTGCCTGTTATTCTGGGTTTGTCTTGACTTGCTACTTTTGCATGCCAATCCCCTATGATGACAAGGACGTCTTTTTTATTTTTTGGTGTTCATTCTAGAAGCTCCTCCATCCTTGGAATTCTCTTGGCAAGAATACTGGAGTGGGTAGCCATTCCCTTCTTCAGGGGATCTTCCTGACCCAGGAATCAGTCCCCGGTCTCCTATGTGCAAGCAGATTCTTTACCATCTGAGCCACGAGGGAAGCCCATAGGTCTTCATAGAACTGGTCAACTTCAGCTTCTTCAACATCAGTGGTTGGGGAATACACGTGAATTACTATGATGTTGAATGGTTTGCCTTGGAAACGAACCGAGATTATTTCATGGTTTTTGAGACTGCATCCAAGTAATACATTTTGGACTCTTTTGTTGACCGTGAGGGCTGATCAGTTTCTTCTAAGGGATTCTTGCCCACAGTGGTAGATGGTCATCTGAATTAAATTCGCCCATTCCCATCCATTTTAGTTCACTTATTCCTAAGATGTTGATGTTCACTCTTGGCATCTCCTGCTTGACCACATCCAATTCATCTCGATTAATGGACCTAACATTCCAGGTTCCTATGCAGTATTGTTCTCTGCAGCACCAGACTTTACAACCGCACTCATCCATAGCTGAGTGTTGTTCGCATGTTGGCCCAGCCACTTCATTCTTTCTGGAGCTGTTGGTAATTGCCCTCTGCTCTTCCCAAGTAGCATATAAGACACCTTCCAACCTGGGGGGCTCATTTTCCAGTGTCACATCTTTTTGCCTTTCATACAGGTACTCATGTCCGTGGGGTCTCCAGGCAAGAATCCTGGAGTGGGTTGCCAGTTCCTCCTCCAGTGGACCACATTTTGTCAGAACTCTTCGCTGTGGCCCACCACCTTTGGTGGCCCTGCATGGCATGGCTCGTAGCTTCACTGAGTTGCAAAGCCCCTTCACCACAGTAAGGCTGCTATGCAGGAAGGGAAAGGTGGCCAGCGTATTCCCTCTCGGTGTAGCACGTTGTCTCTCCCCCAGCTGTACCCCTCCTCCTGTCCATGCCAGTGCCCTTGCCTGGAATGACCTTTTTAGCTCTGAAGTCCATCTAGGTTTCAAGTCTTGCCTCCGTCACTCTCGTACTTCATCATTCTTCGGTTTGCCAGAATTGAGTGCCACGCCCTGCCTTTGATGTTGAAGAAATGGATGTGGCGCAGTGTCTGCTTCTGACGACCTGCTCCTCAGTCTGTTAGAGACATCCCTGTAATGGTGACCCTCCCACTTGGGAAGAGCTGTGTAATACGTGTCACAGAGGAACAGGCTTTAGGGTGATTGTTGCTTTGGTTGGCTTAAGCTTATAGCCCACACTGTAGGAAGCTTCCTGCCTGGACAATCAGGTTGACTTTGTATTAAGTAAGGATAGAGTTACATAAAACAAAACTGGAAGCCCCGAGGCTGAAACCAGCCAATGTTGTGGATTAATTTATTCAGTAAATATTCACTGGTTTAGCCTACCCTGCCAGGCACTGCAAAGTCTCTGTCCTCATGGAGCTTGTAATATACCTGAAAGGCAGATAAATATGTAAACAAAGTAAGAAATAATTAGGATTTCAAGCTGTGATAAATTGTGAAGAGGGACTCTCCTAGGGATTCAGTGGTTAAGAATCCACGCTTCCTCTACAGGGAGCGTGGGTTCCATCCCTGGCCAGGGAGCTAAGATCTCACATGATCCATGGTGTGGCGCTCCGCCCCCCCCCCCAAAAAAAATGTGAAGAGAAAATAAGAGGATAAAGGATAACTGAGAGCAGGGATCCTACTCTGTGTGGATTGATGAGAGGAGGAAGGGCTCTCTTAGAGACGACATTTGAACAAAGACCTGACAATAAAGAGCCAGCGGGCCAAATGGGGGAAGAGGGATACACGGGGGAGGAGTATCCACTGTGCAGACCCCTTGGACAGCAGGAAGACCCCTGGCGCCTAAGCACCGTGAGGACAGGCACGTTTGTCTGTTTAGTCGTGTGCTACCTCCAGCTCCTAGACCAATAGCTGGTGTATCAAAGCACTCAGCATGTTCATAGCCTAGTAAGCAGAGGAAGCGTGGCAAGAGGCGACGCTAGACTTGTGGCAGAGGTCAGCTTCTTCCAGCCTTATACAGGCCATGGAAGAAGGTGGGATTTCTTTCTAACTAAAGAGGAGCCTTAGAGAGTTCGGCAGGGGCATCCACGATCTTCTAGTGGCAGCGTGTGAGATCTAGTTCCGACCAGGAAGAGAACCCGGGCACCCTGCCTTGAGAGCTCGAAGTCTTAGCCACTAGTCCGTGAGTTCATGTTTTAAATGAGCCAGTAAGTGATGAAGAGTTAGGAGCCTGGGGTGTGAAATCAGGCAGCCTAGGTTCATCCTGCTTGTGCTGCTTGTTATTTGTGTGACCTTGGGCAGATTTTAAGAAACCATTTTTTTAAGCTCAGTTTTCCTGTGTGGAGAAAGAGAATGATTATATCTACCTCATAGTTTGGAAAGGGGTTAAATGGGCTCAACGTAGGCCCTGGTGTTTAAAAATGCTGAGTAGTATTACTTTAGGGTAGGGGTTGATGGAGAAGAGGGGCAGGTGTGAGGGTCTTTAAAGGAGTGAAATTGGCAGAACCTGTGGATGATTGGGAATAGTTGGTGAGCATGAAGCCTCGCTCCTTGAGAAAGGTTCTAAATTGAGCCTGTTTCCTCATTTGTAAAATGGGGGTCCTAATAGTCTTAATTTATTCCTAATAGCTTCCTGATTTATTTACCTTACCTGGTTATAGCTTGTGAAGATCAGCTAAGGTGAGGTGTGTGTTTGCTGATTACGTGAAAAAGGGAAAGACGACCGGATGAGTAATAGGAAGTCAGGAGAAGAGTATTTAAAGATGGCTTTGAAATCTTGAGCCAGGATAACTGTAAAAATGGCAAGAAGACATGAATGGACCTGGTGACCGTCGTACAGAGTGAAGTCGGTCAGAAGGAAAAAGACAAATATCATGTATTAACGCATACATGTGCAGTCTGAAAAAATTGGTATAGACGATCTCATTTGCAAAGTAGAAATAGACACACAGACATAGAGAACCAATACATGGACACCAAGGGGAAAGGAGGACTGTGGGATGAAGTGGGAGACTGGGATTGGCCTATATCACCACTGATACTATGTATAAAGTAGAGAGCTCACGAGAGCCTGGTGTGCAGCTCAGGAAACTCCACTCAGTGCCCTCTGGTGACCTACGTGGGAAGGCAATCCCAAGACGAGGGGATCCCAAGTACACGTGTAACTGGCTCACTTTACTAACACAACGCTGTAAAGCCACTATACTCCGATAAAAGGTTTGTTTTTTTTAATGGTAGGAAGAACAAAATGAGAGAACTTTAAGCCTAGGCTACTTTTATTTTATTTAAAACACCCCCAACATTTTGATTGTTATTAAGTATATAAGGTAAAAAAATATAAAGTCCTCTATCACTTCTGCCCAGTCGTACTCTCTAGGTAACTGAGTGTGTGTATTCTTCCAGACTATCCAAGCTCACATCAAATATATATTCACACACACACACATACACACACATCCGACTCTTTGCGACCCCGTGGACTGTAGCCCTCCAGGCTCCTCTGTCCATGGGATTCTCCAGGCAAGAATACTGGAGTGGATTGTCATCCCTTCTCCAGGGGATCTTCCCCACGCAGGGGTTGAACCTCAGTCTCCCACATTGCAGGCAGATTCTTTACCACCTGAGCCACCAGGGAAGACCATGTATGTGTGTATATGTATGCCAAAGAAGAAATAAACTGTGCAATACTGTCTTGCCATTTGCTTTTTATAGGGTCCAATAAGGATCTGTGTTTTTTTTAAACCTTTTTATTTTTTACTTAAAGTGTAGTTAATGGAGTCTGTACATAAATTATCTTTAAGTGACTTACATAGAATATTTTAAGTGTTTTTAACATTAAAGAATTTAGTCTTATAATTCCAGTTTAAAATGTATAATTGATTAAATAATTGACTTAGAGTTGTGATTGTAAATTGAAGCCTTTCTATATTATTGCATGGACACAATTAAAGAGTCACTGTTTTCATAAGCTTAATTTTTTAGATTTATAAGCTATTTGAGTTCTTAGGAAATTTTGTATTTTTAAGTGGAAGGTTGTTGCTAAAATGGGTTATATTAAATTATTTAAAGTGGTTAAAATTTTATGTTTGAAAGCGTAAGTGAAATCAAACATTCATCACAGCCCTTTAAAATGAAAACTCCAAATAGAGTAAGATGTCTAAGTTGAATGTAAAAGTTTGAGGAAAAATCTCAGCTTTCTGAACTCATAAATTAATAAGTATTAATATCTGAAAACTATAGTAAATCTATGCCCCCAATACTCTGAGGTATGAAAATAAAAATGCTTATCCACGCTGGCAGTGTTCTGCTTTGCCTGTCTTCCCTGGAGTGTGCTGATATTCCTGGTGCTTGCTGTTCTGTTCTTTATCTCTTCTGTGTTCAATACTATAGCCTTGCTGGTCACATGGTACTCCTCTTGAGCTGTGGAGAAATCAGCCAAGGCTGTTGCTGAGACAGGTATGCTTGGTCCAGTGATAGAAAGCCACATGTGAGGTTTGTGAACCTTAGCTGGATGGTGGCTTTGGTAAACCTGAATTATTTTTCTTTGAAATGGCATCCTTCTTATTTAAAATTTTCCTTCATAAAGGCATCAACATTGTTTTGCAAGGATAGCTGCAGACTTCGTGAGGCCTTCATTTCTTTTGTCTTGGGGGAAAATTTTCTTTCCTTGAACCTCACTGGAGCTCTCTTTGGAAAAGTGTCACTTGTATGGAAGCTCCTCCTCCAATCAGATTTGAATTGTTAACATTCTGTACTGGAATCTGTCTGGGCTTTCAGTTAACTGACTTTTTTCAGTTTGGGGAAAGTGGTGTGTTTCTTTTCTGCTTAGTTTAAACCTAATTGTTTGGTTAGAAATGAAGCCTGTTGGCTTAAAAAATGTCAAGGCTTGTGTGCCAAAGAGCTCTGTGCGGCTCGGTGGTCAGTCCTGTTCACTAGGCCAGAGTAGAAGGAAGGTCAGGCTTAGGGACGAACGGTCATATACGCTCTCAATTGGCAACGGAGACTATTTTTGGACCAATAAAGACACATTGTGGAATTATGTGCAGACTCTTTCTGGTAAGAAGTCAGTTACCTCCAAAATGAATGTTTTAGAGACTGTTCCTTGGAGAAAACTTGAAAAGTGCATAAAGATAAGGAAAATAAAAATAATAATCTCATTGAAGTAGGATTTTTCTTCCCCTTAAGTTTTGTCTTGAAGTGAAAGAATGTAGGTAGAATAGTGGCTGGTTAACATGTAAGAGGCTGTTTCTGAGCTCAGTTCTCTAAAATGCCTGTTTCAGAATCTCTTGTCAGCCTTAGAGTCTAGCTTATCAAAGTGCTTCTGTCCTTATTTAGAGGATTTTAGGCGATTCACTTTCCCTTTTCACTTTCATGCATTGGAGAAGGCAATGGCAACCCACTCCAGGGTTCTTGCCTGGAGAAGCCCAGGGACGGGGGAGCCTGGTGGGCTTGTGGGCTACAGTCCATGGGGTCGCGGAGTTGGACACGACTGAAGTGACTAAACCACCGTCGCCACCGCAGTTTCTGGAGGATAATGATAGCAGTGGCCGCATGAACCAGTCTGCTTCTGGTGGGAAGCAGAAGCTTAACTCTTCAGTGCCTTGGTGAATTGTCTTGTGTTTCCCTCTGCCCTGTATTCAGAAATCATAATTTATAAATGACATTTGGACCCAGAAGCCCTGTTAAAGAATGCCATCTAATGTAGAGAGGCTGTATTTTGAGAAGAAGCTGTGGAGATAACTTGATGGCAAACTAAGAATTTGAGGTGTTTGGTTTCAATTTAGTGCACTTCTGTATGAGGGGAGATACATCAGGTTTCCTTTAAGAAT
Source organism: Ovis aries (assembly GCF_016772045.2). Lineage (NCBI taxonomy): Eukaryota > Metazoa > Chordata > Mammalia > Artiodactyla > Bovidae > Ovis > Ovis aries. The sequence goes on from NC_056072.1 coordinate 7,137,400, forward strand.
TTTTAAGTATTAATATCTATGTTCATTGATAATATGTTGACTATACTTAGAGTTGAGGTTCCATCTCAATCTAAACTCATCCTTTGCTTTTTGGGTATCCTGAAATCCTGTGTCCTTATTTTTACACATTTTAAAGAAATTGGTCTTTACTGTAATTGTGCGTTTGAAAGTTTTGCCAGGCAGGTGTATTGTGTAAGCAGTTGACTTAACAGAAACTCATTGTTACTAGCTTTTTAAAGAAAAAGCTGTTTGACAGAGTCTTAAACCAGTGAGCTCTCTTCATCAAACTATTCGTTTTTCCTCCCCGTTAGGACTCAGTTCTTATCTATCTGTATGCTAAGTGGAAATGAAATACTAATTTATGTAACTTTAATTATCAGAAGTAACACTTCTTATAAACCCAAATACCAGAATACCTTTTTTTTTTTTTTTTGGTAGCAGATCTAAGTCTTAGATAAGTTCACAAGTTGTATTTTGTTTTAAAGTATGTGGTGATTCTCAAGAGTATTCAGTCTAATAATAGGGGTTTCACAGTGATCTAAGGAGGTGCTCACACTAAATCTAATTTCATTGTTTGTTTGTATATGTAAAGTGCAGAAATACGTATTTTGTTTAAAAAAAAAAAAGCCACAGTGGAGTCCTTAGTTGTTCTGTGATAGGTAAAGTGGGAAGGAAGCTAGTATTTAGTTACATCTCTAAGCAAAGAGACAGGTGGCCAAGGGGAGACCAGACTGGAAATGTGACTAATTCTAAGACATGTGCTTTCATTGTACTGTGGATGATAGGGACACTGGGAGTCTTAACTGACTGCTGTTACGTGCCTGGCCAGGGAGGGCTTCCACACGCTCATCTCACACACCAGCAAAGTCATGCTCAAAATTCTCCAAGCTGGGCTTCAACAGTATGTGAACCAAGAACTTCCACATGTTCAAGCTGGATTTAGAAAAGCCAGAGGAACCAGAGATCAAATTGCCAACATCCATTGGATCATCAAAAAAGCAAAAGAATTCCAGAAAAACATCTACTTTTGCTTCGTTGACTATGCCAAAACCTTTGACTGTGTGGATCACAACAAACTGTGGAAAATTCTTAAAGAGATGGGAATACCAGACCACCTGACCTGGCTCCTGAGATCTGTATACAGGTCAAGAAGCAACAGTTAGAGCTGGTCATGGAACAAGAGACTTGTTCCAGATAGGAAAAGGAGTACGTCAAGGCTGTATATTGTCACCTTGCTTATTTAACTTATATGCAGAGTACATCATGCAAAATGCTGGATTGGGTGAAGCACAAGCTGGAATCAAGATTGCTGAGAGAAATATCAATAACCTCAGATATGCAGATGACACCACCCTATGGCAGAAAGTGAAGAGGAACTAAAAAGCCTCTTGATGAAAGTGAAAGAGGAGAGCGAAAAAGCTCACAAAGATCATGGCATCAAGTCCCATCACTTCATGGCAAATAGATGGGGAAACAGTGGAAACAGTGAGAGACTTTATTTTCTTGGGCTCCAAAATCACTGCAGATATTGACTGCAGCCATGAAATTAAAAGACGCTTACTCCTTGGAGGAAAAACTATGACTAACCTAGATATCATATTACAAAGCAGATACATTACATTACTGACACAGGTCTGTATAGTCAAAGCTATGATTTTTCCAGTGGTCATGTATGGATGTGAGAGAGTTAGACTATAAAGAAAGTGGAGCGCTGAAGAATTGATGCTTTTGAACTGTGGTGTTGGAGAAGACTCTTGAGAGTACCTTGGACTGCAAAGAGATCAAACCAGTCAATCCTAAGGGAAATCAGTCCTGAATATTCGTTGGAAAGGCTGATGCTGAGAATGAAGCTCCAATACTTTTTGGCCACCTGATGTGAAGAACTGACTCATTAGAAAAGACCCTGATGTTGGAAAAGATTGAAGGCAGGAGCAGAAGGGGAATATAGAGGATGAGATGGTTGGATGGCATCACCAACTTGATGGACATAAATTTGAGCAAACTCCAGGAGTTGGTGATGGACAGGGAAGCCTAGTGTGCTGCAGTCCATGGGGTTGGGAAGAGTCTGACATGACCGAGCAACTGAACTGAGGGCTTCCTAAAATCAGCTCTTTTTGACACTGGGTTCTTTGACATGCTCCTGGAAAACAGTTTTCTAGGTCATTATCAAAAAATACCAGGACTTCCCATGTAGTCCAGTGGTTAAGACTCCACACTTCTGCTGCAGGGGGCACAGGTTTGATCCATGGTCAGGGACATAAGACCCCACATGCTGAGCGGTACAGCCCCACCAAAAAATGCCCAAGCCATAAGGGTACCTATGGTTTAATGAATTCTCACAAATCCAGAAGCAACCCGCTCCCCCCCCCAGCCCCACCACAGTCTGTATCTGATAGATCTTGCAGTCACTAGACCCCTTATCTTACTTCTAAACCTTACATTAGTTTTAGGCAGACACTTACTTATTTAATATTTGTTTATTTGGCTACGCTGGGCCTTAGTTGCAGCATGAGAACTCTTAGTTGCAGCTTGTGGAATCTAGTTCCTCCACCAGACATCAGGTTCCTCCACCAGGCCCGAAACCCAGCCTCCTGGATTGGGAGTATGAAGCCTTAGCCACTGGAACACCGAAAGTCCCTAGGCAGGCATTTAAAAATAAAACTTAAAAAAAAAGTGATCAGTGATCATTATAAAAATTTAGACAGTTGTCAAATGCAAGTTTGTGTTCCTGAGGCACAATGAGGCCAAACCAAGATGTCAGAGTTTGGAGCAGAAAAGGGTTTATTGCAGGGCCAAGAAAGCAGAATGGGTAGCTTGTACTAAAAAAACCCAAACTCCCCCACTGTTTGCACCAAAAAGTTTTTGTAGGCAAAACCTGGGTTGAGAGCTGCAGGGTTTGTGGCTTTCCTCTGATACGCTGGTGGTGAGGTAACCAGAATCTTGTGCTTAGCCTGAAGTAGGGGCCTGAGTTCCTGCAAAAGAACTCAGAAATACATATATTCCTTGAGCAGGAGCCAGGACCCTGCCCTGCTGTTTCTCGACTGCTCCATCTTCCCTGTTTACTGTTGTAATCTGCTCTTTGAACTTAAGGAAGATCTAGGAGTCTGAAGCTTTTTCCTACAAGCAAGAAATGGGACAGGGCAGGAAATGGGTGGGGAGATGAGGAGGAGGGGTCAGAAAGTTTTGTATCCAGGAAAGCACCATAGACAGAGCCCTCCTGGGTCTCACAGTTAAGAGCAATAGGAAGGAAAGTAAAATCTCTCTTCTGTCCCACTCCCTGAAGGTAATGACTACAAACTGGATGTTTATCCTGCCAAATGTTATTCTATACATATTCAGAATATCTGTATTTTTATAAAACGTGGAGCTCTGTTGTATAAAACTGTTTGCAGTCTGCTTCTTTAAGATGTTGAGGGTGTTTCTCCCTGTCAACACGTTGCAGGGACTCAGCTTTTAACAGTTGTGTAGTGTGCCATTGTATTTCCATACCACAGTTTACTCAGCACTTTTCTTAACTGAAGGATGTTTATTTCTAGACATTCACTATTATAAACAGCGCTGCAGTGAGCATCTTTATGTATTTGTAGAGTGAATACCTGGAAGTGGGGTTGTTTGGTTAAGACGTTGTACATGGACAGGTGTTGGTGATTACTTCCCAGGAGGTCTGAGTCTGACTCGGACTCAACAGGTGTTGTCCTTAAGTAGTTTAAAACTTGCATCAGCTGAGATTTTTGCATTTATTTGGGATTTTTTTAAAATAAAAAACTAATTTTTAAAACAGTAAATTGTAGGGCAGAAATAATATATACGGAAACTTCTGTTAAGGAAGCTTTTTAAATGTATTAATCCTGCCTTTTCGATTTCTAAGCCTATGAAAGCCTTCATTGGTTGGTAATTACCTATGAATTCTCATCAGTCGTCATTTTCTCATTGTTAAATGTTACTGCTTTCTAACTAGATTATAAACTTCTTGAAGGCGTCTCACATGTACTTACAAGTTCCTTGCGCCTCTAGCGCCTGGCGTGGGTTCTTGAATATGTGACATTCGGGGTGTATTGCTGTGGTGGGAGGCAGAGCAGATTCTCTTTTTTAAGACAGGAGTTTCTTGTTTCTCTTTGCTTCTTTCCGGCTGTGCGGGGTCTTCGTTATTGCGTGCAGGCTTGGTCTGGTTGCAGCTCGTGGGCTCCAGCGCACTGACTCAGTAACTGTGGTGCGCGGGCTTCGTTGCCCCATGACATGTGGATTCTTCCTGGACCAGAGATCGAACCCATGTGTCCCCTGCGTTGGTAGGCGGGGAGCTCCCAGATCTGATATTTTGAAGAGAGCACGATATTCTCAGCCTGAATGTCCTAATGGACAGAAGTGTAATCCTTATATAAAGATTTCCACAGCGAAGGGAGACATTTCCTAAGTTTTTGAAAGAATGCTTCATTCCTCACTTATAACATTAGTTAGCAAACTTCCCCGATGGTTCAGTGGTAAGAATCTGCACTTCCAATGCAGGGGAAGGGTTTAATTCCGGGTCTGGGAACTAAGATCCCACATGCCGAATGACCAAAAAATACTAATTATTCATTGTAGTTGAGAAAGGTGTGACTTTGGCAACTCCAGCAAAAAGAAGACAGTTGAGAGGAAAACTCGGGACACATTCACTGGACAGCTGTTATTCTAAAGAACTCTCAAACTTGTGTATTTGCAGATCAGGGAGCAGAGAAACATGAAGGGACAGGTCCGTCCTCTGGGATCACTGATCAAGAGAAGGAGTTGTCCACCAGTGCTTTCCAAGCTTTCACGGTAAGAAGTGGTTTCTCTTAATCTGTTCCATTTTTAGAATCTGTCAAGCATGAATATTTTCACCGTGAATTCGTGACCTTTGTTCTCTACTAATTTAAGAGTTAGCTTCAGAGAGTAGGTTTAGGTTTAAATTTCTTCAATTTTGGAGTTTAAATGTTGTGAAAGGAATGGGAATAATCTGAGCCATTGCCAAGTTTTTGTGTTTCCAAAATCATATCACAATTTTTTAATTGATGGGACTATTACTTCATCTAGTGACTTTAGTATATTTAGGGGAATTATATCTTTGTAAAAGCTTTTAAATAAAGATGAATGTAAAGTTCTTAAAGTTGGTATGTGATTTTGTGTATTTTTGTTTTAGGCTGGAAATTACGATGTCTGTCTGCAACATCTTGCCTCTCTACAAGATATAAACAAAGATGATTATAAAATAATTTTGAATACAGCAGTAGCTGAGTTTTTTAAAAGTAACCAGACAACAACAGATAGTTTGAGACAAACACTTAACCAGCTGAAGAATCAGGTAATACCATACACATGAATTTCATTATAAAATATTGTGGTGCTCTCTATGAAATGAAATTAGTTGAATAGAATGAATGTGACTTTTTATTTGATTTCAACAGCACAATTTCTAATGTGTCTGCAACATTTGCATTAGTTTTATTTGTATACAGTTCATTTTTTAGGAAATGAAGGTATTATGCTGTGTGATTTTACATTCTTTTGGGTTTCAAACTTGAACAGAAGAAGCTAATATACCAAGTCTGAATGAGCTTTGGAGTTTTGCGAAAGAATTAGAATAGAAATACATGAAAAATGTAGCTGCTGAGATTACAGTCTTACTTATAATGGAAAGATCTGATTTGAATAATAACGTCATTGTTTTAGCACTTGGGGTCAGGAAATGATTAACTTTGTAAACAGCAGATATAATTCATTTACGCTTTGGGACTTGCCTTGTTCATTGGTCTGGTCATAACACCACCACGAGGTTGGACCTTTGATACTGAAGAGGGCTGGTGGCAGACCTTCAGTGCCGACCACACAGTAAGACCTTATGTAACTGAGAACCTCTGTCGGACATCTCACTTATTCTTCCCAGTAGCCTGATGAAGTAGCTACTACATTTTTTTCCTCATTTAATAGACTTGAATGCTAAGGTACAGATGACTTGTGTAAATTGTCCAGAGACACAAAGGTTTTACGTAATAAGAGCTACGTGAGCCCAGTTCTGTCTGGCCTTTGAGCCCCCGTGCTAAATTCATGACAGCCACCATACTGTAGTGTGTGCATGCCCAGACACTCAGTCGCGTCCCACTCTTTGAGAGCCCATGGACTGTAGCCCACCAGGCTCCTCTGTCCATAGGATTTTTCCAGGGAAGAATATAGGAACAGGTTGCCGTTTCCCCCTCTAGGGGATCTTCCTGACCCAGGGATCATCCAAGGATCCAACTACTAGAACTCTCATCCCTAGAGCCTGTGCTCGACGATGAGAAGCCCCCGCTCTGTGACTGGGCAGTAAGCCCCGCTCTCTGCAGCTGGAGCAGGCCTGTGCACAACGGTGAAGACCCAGCACAGCCAGGAATCTACAACAGAACCTATAGGTCCTATTGACGGTGCGGGAGACTTTAGATGAAAAATGTTGGCCTGTGCTCCTGCTTATTCATTCAGACTCTTGCACCTTTACTCTGTATTTTCTTGCTGTTAGAACACAATCTCTTTCGACTGTTCTATAGGTACACTCGGCTGTTGAAGAAATGGATGGGTTGGACGATGTTGAAAACAGCATGTTGTATTACAATCAAGCAGTCATCCTGTATCACCTGAGGCAGTATACAGAGGCCATATCCGTTGGCGAAAAACTTTATCAGTTCATAGAACCTTTCGGTATGTCATCTGTCAAGAAATTAGCCTATCTCCTCATACTTGGAAAGGTCTGTGATACTTGTGTCTAGATAACCTAAATCAGAATCTTTTATGAGTGTTTAAAGAAAGAAAAGGCAGTGTCAGATTATCTTAATGGTTAGAAGAAATAAAAATTCTATCACTTTTAGATGAATCTGGGTTTTTTCTTTAACATCCTGCTGTTACCCCCACCCGTTTTTGAAGGTAGCTGTTGAAAATGCTGTTTCTGATGGGAAAGATTCACTGATTTTTTTTTTTTCCTTTGCTCTTTAAACACTGCCTTCGTGTACCTGATTCTTTCTTTCTTGACTGTTGTATTAAGGAAGGAGTGTTTCGGAAGTGAGGGGGACAGGGTGGTGTTTTATTTCGTATATTGCCTAATTGAATTTCTTGTAGGTGATCGTAGAGCAGATCGTGTAGAATACAGTTAGCCTTTTGTTAACTAGCTCACAGTTACCCGCCTCGAATAAGAATGCTGAGAAAAGTAAGGACCACCCTTCTGTGGTGACCTGAATGGGACAGACATCCAAAAAATAGGGGTACATGTTTAAGTATAGCTGATTCACTTTGCTGAACAGCAGAAACTGACACAATGTTGGAAAGCAACTATATTCTGATAAAAATTAAAAATAAAGTAAGGACTTGATTAAAGTGAAAAGAGGAGAGTGAAAAAGTTGGCTTAAAGCTCAACATTTAGAAAATGAAGATCATGGCATCTGGTCCCATCACTTCATGGGAAATAGATGGGGAAACAGTGGAAACAGTGTCAGACTTTATTTTGGGGGGCTCCAAAATCACTGCAGATGGTGAATGCAGCCATGAAATTAAAAGACGCTTACTCCTTGGAAGGAAAGTTATGACCAACCTAGATAGCATATTCAAAAGCAGAGACATTACTTTGCCAACAAAGGTCCATCTAGTCAAGGCTATGGTTTTTCCTGTGGTCATGTATGGATGTGAGAGTTGGACTGTGAAGGCTGAGTGCCGAAGAAAGATGCTTTTGAACTGTGGTGTTGGAGAAGACTCTTGAGAGTCCCTGGGACTGCAAGGAGATCCAACCAGTCCATTCTGAAGGAGATCAGCCCTGGGATTTCTTTGGAGGGAATGATGCTAAAGCTGAAACTCCAGTACTTTGGCCACCTCATGTGGAAGAGTTGACTCATTGGAAAAGACTCTGATGCTGGGAGGGATTGGGGGCAGGAGGAGAAGGGGACAACATGAGGATGAGATGGCTGGATGGCATCACGGACTCGATGGATGTGAGTCTGAGTGAACTCCAGGAGCTGGTGATGGACAGGGAGGCCTGGCGTGCTGCAATTCATGGGTCGCAAAGAGTCGGACACGACTGAGCGACTGAATTGAACTGAACTGAAGGGCATGGAAAGAAGAGGGCATGAATAAAGCACCAGCAAAGCTGGACCTAAGAAACGTGTAGAGAGGGCTGTTGGCTTCCAGCCTGCAAGCAAGCAGATTTCAGGTGTCTTGTTCTCCACGGGGTCTTTCTTTCAAATTCAAAACACGTCTATGGGGTTGCACAGAGTCGGACAGGACTGAAGCAACTCAGCAGCAGCAGCAGTGCTTATTCTTGATGGATGAACCCCTGATTGCTGCTGTGGTCACTGCAGGATGGATGCTGCTTTGGGAAGATTCCAGGTCCCTGTGCTGACGGCTGGCTGGACAGCTCTCGCTGTGGCTCCAGGGAGGCCTTTTCCAGGCACTCTTCTGCCCCTCAGCCCTGAGGACACCGTGCCTGGCAGCCAAGGCAGGAGTGGTGAAAGATTGTGTGACGGGGGACCAGATCCTTTGCCCTGTAAAGCTGGGAGTCACAGTTCTATTTCTAGGATGGCATGGGTGTGTTTTTTCTCTAAAGCTGGTTTTTAGGATTTCTGAAACAGTTGTCATCTGTACTCTGTGCTGTACTTACGAGCACAAAATAGCAGAAGGGGATGACAAAGGATAAGGTGGTTGGATGGCACCACCAACTAAATGGACATGAGTTTGAGCAAACTCCAGCAGATAGTGAAGGACAGGAGAGCCTGGCATGCGGCAGTCCATGGGCTCGCAAAGAATCAGACACAACTTAGCAGCTGAACAACAAACACCAACTCAGTATTCAGATGCGTTTTCCTTCTTTGAAATTTCTTTTTACTTTATTACTTGCCTCTTCATACAATATAAGTTTATTGAGCAGATGCTGTTTTGGAGTCAGAAGATAATAGTGAATACAATCGAGTCTTCGCTTTCATTAAGCTTATCTTCTAATGGCAGAGAGAGCAATACAACAAATACGTATCGTGAGGTAGTTAAATCCTGGAAAGAAGGCTAAAATGGGGTAAGAGGATTGACTGGGGCTGTCATTTTTAGATAAGGCAATTGAGGAAGGCCTGGAATAAGACCGTATTTGCAAAGTGGCTTGAGTGAAGAGAGAGGTAAGCCCTGCAGTTGGCGGGGAAGTGTCAGAGCCAGAGGTTGTAGTGTATGCAGAGGCCCTGCGGTGATGGTGGTTCCGGGGAGGGAGAAGACGGTGTCACCGGGACAGGAGGAAGCGGGGCCCCAGGGGAGCAGCACAGATCCAGCACTGTGGTCTGGGTAAGGACTGGCGGGCTCTCAGCTGAGCTGGGTAGCCCTTCTAGACGTGCGACCTTGGCATGTCAACTGCATCTCTTAGTCTTCAGTGGATTCCACCGTGGCCGCTGTGTAAGCGCAAGCCTGGAATCAGGAAGGCTTGTCAGGCCCCGGATCGCGCCCCAGCCCCATCACTGGAAGCGTGGCGTCCTCACCCCTGGACCACCAGGGGCTTCCCCTGAAATGGTCAGTTCTTGATTATAGCAGCCTTCTTTTCTTTTTGGCATGTAGTAAATTTTTATTGGAGTGTAACTAGCTGCTTTCCAGTGGTGTGTTAGTTTCTGCTGTACAGCCGAGTGAACCAGCTATACATATATCCCCTCGTTTTGGGACTGCCTTCCCACGTAGGTCACCTCCGAGCACTGAGTGGAGTTTGCTGTGCTGCACACCAGCTTCTCGCAGTCCTCTGTTTCGCGCACAGCAGTGTGTAGGTGTCAGTCCCGGCTCGCAGTTCGCTCCACCCTGCGTTTTCCCCTCGGTGTCCATATTTGTTCCCTGTGCCTGTGTGTCTTTCTGGCAGCCTCCTCTTAGACCCTTTCCGTTTGTCTTCTCTTCCGAAAGGAAAGGAGAATGGTGTCATGTCGTGTACCGACCGGGTCACCCCTCCTTCCTTCACTGGTGGTTCTTCTTGGGATTTTTGCCATTGGGTTTTCCGCTTGGCTGTTTCAGCTTCTGGTATACTCCGTTTGGGTCTCTGATCCCCTTGCTTATTTCTCTATCTCAGTGCCTAGAAAGGAAGTCTGTTTTCCTAGAGTCGCAGACCTTTTTAGGATTAGAAGGAACAAGTCCTCCTTGTTCACCTCGTCCACCCCCTGCCGTCAGGCACGTGAAGTGTTCTGTCCACGTCTCAGGTCAATCAGCTGAGCTTGAACAGTTCCGTGATGTGCAGAGGCTGTGCATCTATTAAGTAACCAGGCTCTGGAATTAGGGTTTCCTTCTACCTAACATAATACTCCTCATTAGAAGTGCTGATATTTGGTAGATACTTTGCCAAAGGAATTTCAGGCACTAGAATCCCTGATGTGCGAGGCCTTGGGAAGCCTAATAGGATGACATAGTTGATCCTTCACTTGGCTTCCACACATGGCTCTGGGGAATGAACACTCCTTTAAGTAAAAGACTCAGGCTTTGCTTTTTAGAGCTTTCTGTGGGGGGAATGGTCTGAGATATTATTTTGGAATGTGACTTTTCTTGTTTTTTCTTTTTTTCTTTCCCCCCCCCCCAGAAGAAAAATTTGCCCAAGCAGTGTGTTTTTTGCTCGTAGACCTGTATATATTAACCTACCAAGCTGAGAAAGCTTTACATCTTCTTGCTGTTCTAGAAAAAATGATTTCACAAGGAAACAATAACAAAAATGGAAAGAATGAGGTGAGTGTTCTGAGGTGATCAGACTAAACTGTATAGTATGTTTAGTATTTGTGGTTACTAAGTATTATTTTAATAGGTTTATTGAAAGATAATTCACATACACAGAATCTGTCATTTTAAAGTGTGCAGTTCAGTGGGTTTTAGTGTACTCACATAATTGTGCAACCATTACCACTACCTGAATTCCAGAACACTGCCGTCACTCCAGAAAGAACCCCTGTACCTGTTAGCAGTCATTCCATTCTCCCCTCGCCTCCGCCTCTGGTACCCGCTGGTCTGCTTGCTTGCTTTCTCTTTTTTAGTGATAGCTTTGCTGTTACTGTTTTTTTTGCTGCACTGGCTCCTAGTTGCTGTGTACAGCCTTTCTCTAGTTTCCATGCCTAGGCTTCTCATTGTGGTGGCTGCTCTTGTTGCAAAGCACAGGCTTTGGTATTTGTGGTGCATGGGTTTAGTTGCCCCACAGCATGTGGGATCTTCCCAGACTCTGGATCGAACTGGTTATCCCATGCACTACAAGGCAAATTCTTAACCCCCCAGGAAGTCCCAAAGAAAGTTTTTTCTTTTTTTTTTTTTTTTAATAAAAGATTTATTTATGTTACGTTTAGACTGTGGGGCTCTTCATTGCTGCGTGCAGGCTTTGTGTAGTTGTGGTGAGTTGGCTTCAGTAGTTGCAGCACGCAGGCTCAGTAGTTGGGGTGGGCAGGGTTAGTTGCTCCAAGGCATGTGGGATCTTCCCAGACCAGGGATCAGACTGGTGTCCCTTGCATTGCAAGGCAGATTAAGAGGGAATGACATGATCTGTTCTGTGTTTTAGGAAGATAATCAGTTTTGCCCAAGTAACACCATGCTTTTTAAACCTAGCCCGTCATTGTACTCAACTGTGAGCTTCTTAAGAGTTTCCTGTCACCCACCCAAATGGGACCTGGGATTCAGAATTTTGAAAATGTTCTCTAGGTGATTCAGATTAGCTCACTTTTAAGTCAGTGATTGCAGTTATGGTCAGAAATATTCAGTCTTGGTTAACTTTGTTTTACCACCCTACAGACTGGTAATAATACCAACAAAGATGGATCTAATCATAAAGCTGAAAGTGGAGCGCTAATAGAAGCTGCAAAGTCAAAGATACATCAGGTAGCGTAAAGTTTAAGAGAAGGTACACCTGTCACATTTACTTGTAGTTATGAATAATGAAGGATGTGATCATTGAAAACAGTAATTAAAGGCATGTATGTTTATTGGTTTTGAAGTATTAAAGTTTAGGAACACATTTATCTAAGTATATTTTGCTTAAGATGATAATGCAATATTATTTCTTTTAATTCACTATAGAAAATTGAGAGAAATGGCCCGGGAACGTATTGGATGATAAAAATCAGTTTGTCGAATTTGAAAATGCATTGTTAGTTGGTCATATACAGTTAAGGATTGATAAGACTTTTCCTTGGAACTTAGATATAAATTTCATTCAACCGTGTTTTAGTTTTTAAAAGTGTATTCCAAGAGAGAAAATTTTTTTTTAATGTATATTCCAAGAGTACAGTAAAAATAATCAAAAAAAGTTTTTTTAAAACCCACTTTCACAAGTACCTGGTATAACTATGTTGTGAATAGATTGGGTTTAATTTTCTTAACTAGAAAGTAAAACTTCAGCATGTGTAAATCCACCACGGTTCCTACATACTAGTGTTTTTCCTTTGACAGTATAAAGTAAGAGCGTATATCCAAATGAAGTCCCTCAAGGCATGCAAAAGGGAAATCAAGTCCGTCATGAATACAGCGGGGAATGTAAGTTTCTTGACTTTTCTGTTTTTTTTTTTTTTTTTTTTTAATGAGTAGCTTTTATGTCCCAAATTTTCTTATTTGCACTGTAGGTATTTGTCAGTTTTAAGTAATTTACATTTATTGTAGTATATGTATACTGCCAGATAAAAACCTTTATATTGAGTTTCGAGCTACTGATCATTCTGTGTCTGTAATTTATTATAGTGTTTTTCTGACTTAAAACTGCAACAAGCATTTCCCCCTTAGGTTACAGCTGTCCAAAATTCTGTGAGTGGCTTATCACGATTAACTTAACATTGACTGTTATTAGATACTGTAGTATTTTTTTTAGATTATACCCAAAACATTTATTAAAGGTAAATAATTTGGTTGTTGCCCAAACCTGCCCCTTCCACATAATCTTTGGCTTGACAGAGAGTACCTTCAGTTTGATTGGTGCCAGAGTATTTCGAGTTAAAAATACCCCTTCCTTTCCCTCCACTCCAACCCTGCACTGATAAGTACCCTTAAGACAGTGAAGAGACAGATACTTTTAGGAAAACTGTAAATTAAAAGTGTGAAGTCATAAAGAGATACAGTTTATAGTAGGAAAAGTTCAGGAAAGTTGACTCTAGAGATCTCAGGCAGGATCCAAACTAGCCACTGGCTCAGTTTCAAGGGATTTCAGACCTGAGGGGTAGACTTGAGGCTATTATCAAGTCTTTTGGGGGAGAAAAGACATGATTCCCTTTCTTAGAGGATGCGATCATCAAAGGAAAAAGATGAACAGGAAAATAAATCATTGTTAGTCATACCCACATCAGGGAAAACTTCAGGAGCAGGTTTCAGAAGCGAAAGATGGTCTGTGATCCAAAGCATGATTATTCTCTTGATGAAATAATCGCCGTTGAAAACAGGCATTCTGTTAGGAAATTTTTCCATCCATAAAATGACACCTTTTCTCCCTTACTCGGAAAAGCATTTAATCATTTGTACTTTGGGTTCTAATGAAGGTGTATTTGTGTCCTAGAAGATAAGGGAGATCCCCAGTCTGTAATAATCATTAAGATGAAGGACCTAGTTCTGTTAACTTGGCTCTCAGTTAATAGTATAATAGATGAAGACGGTCAGTGCTATCTGCAAAGGATGCTTTGCAGACTATATTCATATTCATATATGTTGTATGTATTTTTTTAGGTAGCCATTTAATAATTCAGGTTGTGAAGTGCTGCCCGCCAGGTCTCATTGTTTTAGGTTGTGAAAACAGTAGGAAAGTCAGAGGCTAGTTTCCGTGACCTTGACTTAACGTGGCTTGGTTACGCTGTGAGCCGCGTGCCAGTGCAGTGGTGTGATTGTGACCTCGCATTAGGGTCTGAGAACAAACTGTAAGAAGCTTGTGTTTTCTTTACAGTCTGCGCCTTCCCTGTTTCTTAAAAGCAATTTTGAGTACTTAAGAGGCAATTATCGAAAAGCTGTGAAACTGCTGAATAGTTCAAACATTGCTGAGCATCCAGGATTCATGAAAACAGGTAAAAGAAAATTGTGAAGTGTTGGTGTTTTCTTCCTGATTCTTCTACGCCTTGTTGCTTTTTGTTCTACGCCTAGGCTGCTATTCAAGAGTGATTTTTTAAATTAAAATATTTTTTATTTCTGCTGCAGAAAATTCCTAGAATTTTCTTTTATTACTTGTTTCCATTTTAAAAGATGCCTCACTTGTCCTACTTGTCTTTCACCTCAGGGACTCTTGCGGTCATTTTGGTTTTAATACCAGCTTAGAAATTGTGTCCAAGGCATAAGGACTTTAGGCTTTTGTTTTGGGAAATGGAGAGACCTTTTAAGGAAATGAAATGACCGTGATTTTATTTTTTCCCTTAAAAGCAGTGATATTATGAACTATTTTTTAGACTATTATATCGAAAATATTTTTATAAACTAGGAATTTACTTACTGCTATCTATTTTTTCCTCTAAGCCTTAACAAATTGCTTAATATTAATAGTAAAATGAAAGGTAAAATTTGCAGCTCTCATTTAAGTTCATGTCATTGCTGTTTTATGGAGAAGGAGGAAGAAAATCGGTTTATTCAAGAAATGAGGTTAAACTAGTGAAAATATTTTGGACTAAGTTCAGAATGCAAACGATGAATAAATATTTGTTTCATCCGACATTCTGTTTAGACCAGTGCACAAAACACATGTGTAAACACACTCAGACCTCCCCCTATTTACCCCTTCAGTTCAGTGGAGTCATAAAGGAAAGAAAAAGGCAGTGTTTTCCATTATAATTCTCTCAGGTTGTCTGCTTCTTCTGAGTACTCATGTCTAATTCTGCTAAATTTTTATTTTTCATGTTTTTATTGTCATAATTTCCCCTCAGAGACCCTCTAACACCCAAACTGAAATGGTCTTTCAGACTAAAAAGATAATATACATTGCAGAAATTTTACCTAGGATTGTCTTGACACTGATTTCAGACTTGATGTTGTCAGTCTTTAAAATGGAGCCAGACATGTAGTTAACTAGTCAACACTTACAATCTAATAGGAAAGGTTTTATATATAGTTGTATACTTTATGTATTGATATTTTTCATTGTATTTATTTTAAAATCTTTCATTTGCTTGCCATATATAAAATTCAGTGTTTGCTGCTAATACAGTAGGACTATTAGAGAAGATTTGGGAATAGAGTTTTTCTTAAGTTGTTCATAATGCCACCACAAGAAACAACCTCCTTTAAAACATATTTCTTACTTTTTTTCTTTCTTAAATATTATCACTGCTTAATTCTAAGGTAAAATTTAAATTTAAAATAAGTTAAATATAAAGCAAAATGAAACCAGCCTTCATTTTTAGCATTAAGCATTGAATGAATATTCTGATTATTAATTTTATCAGTCTAGTTTGGTGTTTTATATCATTTAGGAAAAGACAGACTGTCAGCAAATTGTTTAGGAATGTTTGGGAAACCATTTAGAAAAAGAAAACTAAAGCTTGGATTGCTTTCATTACACCAAAATAAAATCCAGACACATGCAGGATTAAAATGTAAAAATAAAATCATAAAGACAACAAAAGAAAACTTGGATGACTATCTTATTTTTGTGGTGAAGAAGCCTTGATTAAACATTATCCAAAATCTCAGAACCATACAGTTTAGAAAGGATGACTAAGCTTGACCACATAAAAATGTGAAACTTTTTATGATTAAAAACACAGGCACGCGCATACACACACTCTAACCAGCTCTCAGGACAGACGCCAAGCTGGCAGTGGGGGGATAAGTGGAACTCACGGGACAGAAGGGTTCTGTAACACACACACTAGCGGGTAACCAGTAGGAGAACAGCTGTAACCAGCTCTTTTAAAGGGACTAAGAACTAGGAAGCGGCAAGGGTGCAGGATAAGAAATAGAAATGCCCAGCTCACGCAGGAAGGTAGATGCGCTGCCATCGTCATGTTTAAAGGAGGGTGAATGGAAAGAAGAGTAAAGACAGAGTTGAACAAAACAGAGCAGGGTTTATACGTTCCATTTACGTGTTCTTAATATACTTCTATCGCTTCTGTAACTTGCTTCTTTCCTCCCAAAACTGTTGTGTGGATGCAGTTCGTACTTATCATGTTACTAGTAAATACTTCTGCATTTTTGTATCATTTGCCTGTGGTTATTAAAGATGAAGTCAGAAAAAGATAAACAGGCTAACAAAATCAGTATGCTAAAAAAAAACCAATATACTAGATTTATTTATTTATCACCTTTAATAAGAGATTTTAAGAGAAAAGAGTTTATAGAATTTTCAGATGTTTTCCTAAATTTCGAATGCCTTGTAAACTGTTCTCTAGTGTCTGAGTGGCATTGAATACAGAATTAACTCAGGCCCCAAAAGCCTGATTCTTATAGGATGTGTATCAGCAGTAAAGTTTGTTTGTGGATAAATTTATGTTTTTCTCAGGTGAATGCTTGCGGTGCATGTTCTGGAATAATCTTGGTTGTATCCATTTTGCCATGAGCAAGCACAATTTGGGAATTTTCTACTTTAAAAAGGCTCTACAGGAGAATGACAACGTCTGTGCTCAGCTCAGTGCAGGCAGCACCGATCCAGGTAAGCCCTCGGATGGGGCCAGTTTGTGTTTCACTACTCGAGGCAAGCATGATTTCAGGGAGCAAGTATCTGGTTAAAATGCACATCATGTGTCCTTACATACACATGATCCCGCCCCAGAAATTGACTCTGGACTTTTAGTAAATATTGATACTTTGTGTAGCAAGGTGTTAGGGATAATAATCAAAAAAGTTTAAATTACAGTCACTTTTTCATGGATTTGAAATAGCAGTAATCTCATGTGGTAGTGTTATAAAGCAAAGTATTTTCCTAAGATTTATTAACTCTGCCAAACTAGTTTTTTTGTTTGTGGGTTTTTTTGTTTTTTTTTTAAATTCATTTTGGCTGCTCCAGGTCTGACTTGCAGCACTGAGGATCTTCTTCCTTGCAACATGAGGTATCTCTTTAGTGAGGCATGCAGGATCTAGTTCCCTGACCAGGGATCAAACCCAGACGCCCCTACTTTGGGAGTGTGAGGTCTTAGCCACTAGACCGCCAGGGAAGTCCCTAAACTAGTTTTATTCTAGCCTTTTTTTTTTCTTCAGAGGGTTTCATATGTGATACTGTTGGCAGTACCTGACAATCTTGAAGCAAATTTATGAAGAATATTCCTTTATATTCTTAGTATATGGATCCCTGATCTGAAATCCTTAACATCAGGTAATTGTGTAGCTTAAAGACTATTTAATTGATGAAAAATATATCCAAAAAAATCACACATAGTCTCTGTCTGTCCTGTTTTTTGACCACACCACACGGCTTGTGGGATCTTAGTTCCTCGACCAGGGATCAAACCTGGGCCCCAACAGTGACAGCGCCAAGTCGTAACCACTGGACTGCCAGGGAATCCCTCCTCTCGTTTTATTACAGCCTAGGAAAGAAAGGAGAAGAGGGAGGCCGAGGAGGAGGTAGTTGGATAGCATCACCACCTCAATAGATACGAAGTTGAACAAACTCCAGGAGGTAGTGAAGGCCAGGGAACCCTAGCATGCCGCAGTCCGTGGGGTCACAAAGAGTCAGACACACCTTAGTGACTGAACAGCAGCAGTGAAACTTAGAATACGTGAATGAACACTAGTCCCTGTAGGTATAGTACACTTTTGTTTCCATGGTAAAGTTCCCTAAAACCCTAACATCAGCCGAATACTTCTGGTTGAGAAAATACACGATGATAAAATAACTGTGCTGTGCTTAGTCACTTAGTCGTGTCCAACTCTTTGCAACCCCGTGGACTCTAGCCCACCAGGCTCCTCTGTCCATGGGATTCTCCAGGCAAGAATACCGGAGTAGCTTGCCATGCGCTCCTCCAGAGGATCTTCCCAACCCAGAGATCAAACCCAGGTCTCCCACATCGTAGGGGGATTCTCTACCATCTGAGCCACGAGGGAAGCCTAGCTGAACTGGAAGTGAAGAGGAGGGGCATCTTCTTACAGGCGCCGAGTGTGGAGAGGTCGTGTAAGGTTCATGGGAGTGAGAGAGGGTCCTGTCTCTGTCTTTGCCTTCCTGGAACATTGTTGCCTGAGGAGCTGGCACATGAGGAGACACATCTCTGGCTCCATGAGCACAGACAACTGAGATGCCTCTGGAGGATATTTGTTGGGTCGGGAGTGGAGATCATCATTGTGGTGGGAGGTGTTTACACCTTCAGATTGAGGATTGGGCTCCTCAGTGTCAGACAAGGTAGTCGTTGAGTACTTAGTGAAGAAATGTTTTCAGTAGAGCTGCTATTTTAAATCTAATGATTTGTTCTCATCTGCTTTTTATCATCAGGCAAAAAATTTTCAGGAAGACCTATGTGTACATTACTAACCAACAAGAGGTATGAGTTGCTGTATAACTGTGGGATTCAGCTGCTTCACATTGGAAGGCCGCTCGCTGCATTTGAGTGTCTGATTGAAGCGGTTCAGGTTTATCACGCAAACCCCCGGCTCTGGCTGCGGCTGGCCGAATGCTGCATTGCTGCCAATAAGGGAGTGAGTCTCTATCTTTTTGAACCCCCACCCCGACTTGCTGCCCTCCTCCCCTTGCTGACTCTCAGGGAATTTGTAAAGATGGTCTTCCGTTCCTTATCAGTTGGACAAAATTTAGTTTCGTGAAGTCGTGTTTTCACTTTCTGGCTCTTGGTAAGAGTGACCACATGTGTCAGCAGTCATGTTGAAAAGTTGAAGCCGTTCAGGAGGTCGTATCTGTTGCAGCAGTGGTCTGCTAGCTGCTGGGACAGGGGCCACGCCGCCAGCTGGCGTGAAAGTGCTGTATGCACCGGCTGATTAAATGAGGACTGCTGATAACACTGCGAGTGTGGACAGAACTCCTGAGTTTCCTCCCGTGCCCGCAGATTTACTTCTGATTCAGACGTTGTAGAGTTAGTGGATTACCAGGCTTTTTCTCTCTGACACGTGTCCATCCACAGTGGTTATGAGAAATAGACCAGTTTACAGTAGCGTCCATGCCTAGATTATCTCCAAACAGCCTGTGACGAAAGCCTTTTGAATCTCAGGTTGGGGAGGGGTCGGTGGGAGGTGGGGGAAAGACAGGTCGGATCAGATTCACCAGCTGTCTGTACCACCCTGTCTCCAAGCCACCCCCAGTCCTTGCTAGGCTCTAGGGGGTACGGCATCCAGAGGTTTTGCCTGGCATGTCTGCCATGGGGAATAGCACTTCCTGAAAAGCAGCTACAGGAGCTAAAGGGATTAAAGAGGTGTGTCTGCCTGGCAGTTGTCACACTTGATACAAGCAGTTTGATGAGAGTTTGCCACCACTGGAGGAAGAGGTGAATGTTGTCTTTGAAAGGTTTTAGGGGGTTATTTCATTGTTCTTTTCCTTCATATCAAGAGATAGCTTTCTTAATGGTTAATTAAGTGATAAACAATTCTAGGTATAATTTATTTTGTTTTGTTTTGTTTTTAACAAAAGGATCTCTAGAAATTGCTTATTCTCTTTAATGAGATGAATTTAATTAGTGTTGGAGGCTCTAGTGAGGTTTAATTATTTTCTTTTAAAATGACTTATTTTTAGAAATGGTGCTGTTAGGATTGTCTGTCTTCTGTGGATTTCATGAGGTTTTTTTTCCTCTCCCGTTTTCTTCTAGAAAATTGTAAATTTGTAAATATTTTTAAAGATGGCAAAAATGATTTGGTTGTGAAAACCTGATAGATACCAGAACACTCATAATCCTGTGCTACTAACAGGAAATTTGCCATAAATAATGATCTATCTTTGCACTTCTCCTCTGTCTAGAATCTGAGGTAAAATCAGCCCCAAAATACTCTTGAGTAACATGAGAGGAATATCCCAACAGGAGAAATTATGAACTCCAAATAAAATTGTGCAACATTTCTTTTAATTTACTCAGGACAGAAGGGATGCAGGACAGAGTTTACTTTCTGAAAATAAACTCCTTTATCAATAAGCAGTAACTTGGTGACACCAAGGAGGCATTATCAGTGCGTATCGTTGCAGACCTCTTTTGGCAGATCCAGGGTTTTTGTTTGCCTGAGCAATGTATTCTATATATAAGAAAATATTTACTAAATAAAAAATATAGACTCAGAGTATTTAAGAGAAAACTACTTTAAAAAATCACCACATACCATTTACTTTTCTGGATATGTGCCATTTATTTTTCTGAGTTCTGAAAATACTTCTTGAGTGTGGTTACTGCCAAACCACTCTAAAATTATGAATATTTTAATCACATGATATTTTACATTAAGACTGTTCCGGCACGCTCTCTGGCTGTTGGTGTCCTATTGAATCTGTGGTCTGTTTCGTGGATTTTTAGTCCCATCCAGATCTAGCCATCTGATCAGCTTCTACAAGCCTTAAGGATCAGAGAAGAGAGTATGGGCAAGCTGTTGAAAGTGTTTATCACCCCTACCAGGAAAAGAGGTCAGAAGAGAAGGCTTTCTAATCGTGGTTCAGAACATCTACCCTGTCTTTATTTTTCACTAGTATTCCTTAGCTGCCACCTCAATAAAAAAAAATTAGTTCCAGTCACTCAGTCACTTCTATTGTATTTTTTTATACGTCGTGTAATTCTTTCTTAAATGAAGATACATGTAAATCCTTGCTTTGTTAAAAGTCACACGTATATGGAGGTGGAACCATGAGGAAGTTGTATTAGGGAGGGAGAAGTAACAGCGCAGAAACAACGCGTTGAGAGGTGGGCCTTTTGCAGGGCAGAGTTTATCTCTGCAAGTTCCTGTGAGTTGTCTCCAGTCTGTCCCTGTGTATGAGAGCCTGCAGAGCTTGATAAAATGCAGGTAAATCAGAGACGTAGCATAAAGGGGGGGACGATAAAGGAAGTTGGCACCACTAAGCTCCTGTAATGAGATTAGGTATCATAGTGAAATATCCTAAACTATTTCTATGTGTGCTAGTAGCTTTTACTATTTTCAGTTTAATGTTTACAGGGCTGTAGGATTTTAATTTCCTGGAAGGTAAAAGTCGTGCCTATGATAAATTTTGACATATGCAGCTTGTTTGTGTATATGTTTTTGACGCTGTAATTTAATACTTGCAGTTAAGAAGGGAGAGATGTTTGTGTTAGGAAATAGAACTGCTTCCCTTCTCTCATTCACTGTGATTCTGTGGCTCTTACTTTCTTTAAGAAAGAAAATGCCCGTCATATCCAGCATAGTGCCTAGGGCACAGACTGG
The DNA here is from genome assembly GCF_016772045.2 of Ovis aries. Taxonomy (NCBI): domain Eukaryota; kingdom Metazoa; phylum Chordata; class Mammalia; order Artiodactyla; family Bovidae; genus Ovis; species Ovis aries. The sequence goes on from NC_056072.1 coordinate 7,158,613, forward strand.
TCCAGAAATCATTCTGAATAAACACTTGAGTCATTCTTTTCTTTTTAGATACATTCTTTTTTAATATTCTTTTCCATTATAGTTTTTCGTGGGATATGGAACATAGTTCTCTCTGCTGCACAGTGGCGCCTTGTTGTTCCTTGAGTCACTCTTGAATTGCTGGTTTGCCTCAGGTTTATCTCAGAGCTTATACTAGTAAAGTGTGGTCTATGTCACCGACTTTTAGCCTCATGTACTCTTCTCTTCATTACCAAACATTTATCACCCCAAACTCCACATTGATGGATCTTAGGAAGGTTCTTAGAGTAATTGTGAAAGGTCCTGTGTTATTTTTCATACCTCATCTTACAATTCCTTTAAATTAATTAGAAATGATTTGTGTTTTATAGACTTCTGAGCAAGAAACAAAAGGTCTTCCAAGTAAAAAAGGAATTGTACAGTCTATTGTTGGTCAAGGCTATCATCGTAAAATAGTTCTGGCATCACAGTCGATCCAGAATACCGTTTATAAGTAAGTATTTTGCAAAGAGAAAGCGTATACGTTTAATACTATTTCATAATAGTGTTATTTATTTTAAAATATGGTTGGAAGTTACCTCATAGGAGGAGCCACTTTGTAACTATATTTTATTGCTGCTTCAACAAATAGACTGCTATACATAGGTCAGTGGTGAATGTTATTTCATACATGATTTTGGTTCATTATATCCATGGGTGTTGAAGTTGTTGCTCTAAGAAACCCTGGTCTATTCAGTGCCATTATCCAGAATGTCCAGAAGAGGGCGTCTTGTTGTTTCCTTGTTATATAGTTGATCATTGATGCTTTTCATTTAGTTATTATTTTCTCATAGTCCCAAAAGCTAATTCCTTAGTACTAGGAGAAAAAAGTTGGAGAAGGAAATGGCAACCCACTCCAGTGTTCTTGCCTGGAGAATCCCAGGGACAGGGGAGCCTGGTGGGCTGCCGTCTATGGGGTCGCACAGAGTCAGACACGACTGAAGTGACTTAGCAGCAGGAGAAAAAAGTACTATTATATATATATATCAACAAAGGTAATATAAAGCTGTCTCATGTAGAACAGCTTTTCATTTGAACAACTTTTAAATAGGAACATCTTTATCTCTTACAAAGATTCCAATTTGGAGTTGCTACTATTTCTAAAGTAGTAGGCTTTCTAAAAAAATTTCTGCTTTTCTCTTCTGTCCCAAGTAAAATTGTTCAATGCCGTTTAAAAGTTTTCCCAAAGTTTCAAAAACGTATCTGGCACACAATAATTTGGTCTTTATTTCAACAGTAATACAGATTTCTTTCAAAGACAAGTTAAAGCATCACTTCCCTACCATTTTAAAAGTGTTACACCTTTTCCCTTCTTTCTCCCTAATAAAGCTGATTCAGCTTAATATATAAAGCCAACAGATAATTATATAAAATCTCAACAAAGTTATAAGACCAGTAACATTACTTTTTCCAAAGGTAACTGTAAGTAAGATATTTTTAAAAGCAAACATCAACCAAAACAAAGCTCAGATGTGAAAATCTACTTTTTCCCTCCTTTCCTGTTCTGATTGTATCTGTCCTGGGCTTCACTACAGTTCTTACTGTCTGTAACTCCTTTGTTAGATTAACACTGACATTGCAGGTATCCATCAGTTTGTCCCCGAGGTCCCATTCCAGGAGAAGCAACATCGTGTATAATGTATGTACTTGCAATCCTTTGTTTATACTTTTCACATCATATATACAGACATACCTCCCTTTGCTGCACTCGGCCATTTCTGTGTTGCGCTTTGCAGATGTTGCTTTTTTCTTTCTTTCTTAGAAATTGAAGGTTTGTGACAGCCCTAAGTGGAGCAAGTCTGTTGGTGTCGTTTTTCCAATAACAGCTATTCACTTTGTAATCTCTGTGTCACATTTTGGTAATTCTTGGCACCTTCTCAGACTTTTTTGTCATTATTTGCACTTCCTCAAACTTTTTCATCATTATTTGTTACGGTGATCAGTGATCATTGATGGTACTTTTGCAACAAGATTTTGACTCGCTAAAGGGTCATGATAGTTAGCATTTAACAATTAATATTTCTTAAGATATGTACATTGGCTTTTTTTTTAAGACATGATGTTGTTGCAAACTTAATAGACCACAGCATAGTGTAGGCATTCCTTATATATCCAGTGGGAAACCAAAAACTTTTTGTGTGACTTACTTTATTGTGATACTGTCTTTATTGTGGTGGTCTGGAACCGAACCCGTGATGTCCCCAAGGTATGCCTGTATGGTATTTAGGCTTTGGATTCTTTAGCATTCTCTTGTAACTGCTTGCATTACCATTTCTACCTGTCCGAGGGCAAAGCCTTTATTATTTAGCTACATTGGTTTTATTCCTGATAATAGGTCGTTTTGTTAGCTGACTTGGGTTTGTTCTTTTCAGTGACGGACAGTCTTCAGCCATTCCTGTAGCCAGTATGGAGTTTGCAGCCATTTGTCTCCGAAATGCCCTGCTGCTGCTACCTGAAGACCAGCAAGATCCGAAGCAGGAGAATGGATCTAAAAACAGTAACCAGCTAGGTGGCAACGCGGAGAGCAGTGAGAGCGGCGATGCTTGCAGGTATTCCGACTGCTCTGACCTCCCTCGGTCAGGTCTGCGGGGCTTCATTAGTCAGCTTCCGTGCCGCAGATGAGTTCCCAAAGTCTGCAGCCAGAGTTTCCAGTTTTGAAGTGTGAATGTGTAAGTATTTCTGGGAAATTGCCTGGCGGTCTAGTGGATTCCACGCTTTCACTGTAGAGGCCTGGGTTTAGTCCATGGTTGGGGAACTAAGATCCCACAAGCTACGCAGCATGTCCGAATATATATATATATATATTTTTTTTTCTTTTTCTACAAGAGAAAAATAAGGTAAAGGCTAAGTGAGGAGAGAATCTTGAAAGAGAAAAGTAAAAAGTAAGCTTTTCGCTGCCACGAGGAATCATTGCGAGAAATCCTGTTACTGTCAGAGATGGTTTTTTTTTTAAAAAACCTTTATTAAAATAAATACTTAAATCCCTAAAACTTCTCTTTTCTTATTATTTTCTGCCTTTTCTCGTAACATACTATAAACCACAGACCTTCAGGATATTTCTGTATATTTCTGATTTTCTACATTAAGTGAAATATGCCAATCTATAGAAACTGAGGGGCTTCCCAGGTGACTCAGTGGTAAAGAATCAACACAGGCTCAGTCCTTGGATTGGGAAGATCCCCTGGAGTAGGGAATGGCTACCCACTCCAGTATTCTTGCCTGGAAAACTCCATGGACACAGAAGCGTGGCGGGCTACAGTCCATGGGGTTGCAAAGAGTCAGACACGACTGAGGGGCTAAGCACTGAGTGCTCAGAAATTGGGAGAATTTTATCTCGTAATAAAACAAACACTATTATATGTAAAGAGCTCTTTTATACATATGGCACCTTTAAACTCCAGTTTTTCCATCTCAGCATCTTTTCTAAGATGCTAAAAATATAACATTTATTATAGAAAATTTGAAACAAAAATTGTGGAATTTTTTTCCCTCCATCACGGGGTTATGCTTTACTATAGTTGGTAAAAGACAACTAGAAGAATGAGAAATTTGTAAAAATACTGGAATGGTTTCCTTTGTATAGTAGAGATACTGTTTTCTGTTACAGATTTTTTAAAGCGGTAGGAAAAGAAGCTAATACATGGTATAGCTTTTTTTTTTTTTTTTTGGCTGCACTGTGGAGCATGTGGGATCCCAGTTCCCCAACCAGGGATCGAACCTGTGTCCCCTGCATTGGAAACACGGAGTCTTAACCGCTGGACCACCAGAAAAGTCCCTATGCTGCAGCTTTAACATGTTAGTGATGCTGCATTACTGAGTATTTTTCAGTTTGATTCTTTTACACTTTTTTCATAAAAGAATTGCATGAGAGTGGGGATAGGGAGATGCAATTTATCAATGTATTTGATTGCTTGTGCTCTTCATGATTAGGACTCTCATCTCTATTTTAGCAGTAAAAGCCACGATGGAGACAAATGCATTCCAGCCCCACCTTCTTCCCCGTTGAGAAAGCAGGAGTTAGAGAACTTGAAGTGAGTAGCTGAACAAAATTAGCCTTTCATTGGTCATTTACCTTGTTGATATTATGAATTGCATTGATTAAGTGTCAGATATTAAACCAACCTTTCAATCTTGTGATGTAACCCTACTAGGCAGGATGTGTTATTACCTTTTTAATAAGCTTTTGGATTGAATCTTTTTGTGAGGCGTGTTTGCTCCCATGCTCACAAGGAAAGGTGGTCCATGCCCTTCATTCCTGTAGATGTCTTGCTTAGGTTTTAGTTTCAGGGTTATGCTGGACATACGAATGAGTCGGGAAGTGCTCCCTCTGTTTTCTGAAACAGTTTATCTAATATAGGTGTTGCTCCTTCCTCAGATGATTGATAGAATTCACCAGTAAAACCATCTGGGCTAGAGTCTTGGTGGGAAAGTTTCAATAGTGAATTCAAGTTCTTCGGGAGTTAAGTGCTATTCAGATTTTCTATTTCTATCTCTGTCAGTTTGGGTAAGTTATATTATTGCCTGTGTAGATTTATAAACTCCATTATATTTGCTTTGAACAGTCATATATATGTTAAAGAAACAGAGCCGTCTTTTGTGTCTAACTACATTAGTACCATTTCCTGATGATTCTGATTTTTACAGAAAACCATTTGCCTTCAGTCTGAAGATCTCTCATCAGTTTTTCCTAAGGCTTTATGTTGTTTTGTGTTCCTTTTAAAATCTAAAGTTGTCTTCATTTCCTCTTCATTCTTGGAGGATGTTTTCATTGAATAAAAGTGTTTTAGGTCTTGTTCTGTTTCCAGGCAGCTTTTTCAAGACATCACCGCATCATCTTCTGGCCTCCAGTGTCTGACCTCAGCCGCTGTGTTAGAGGTGCTATTTTTCTGTCACCGTGGATTGTCTATATTTGATTCAGCAGTTAGACTATGATGAATCCAAGTGGGGTTTTCTTTGTTTTTAACCTCCCTTGGTGTTAGCTGCCTTTCTTAAATCTATAAATTTATCTTTCTTGGGATGTTTTTGACCATTGTCTTTTCATGTTTTGGAAATAGGGTTAATGGTTCAGCATCTCTTTAAGAATGATTTCAATAATAGGACTGCAAATTAAAATGGAAAGAGAGAGCCATCATTTTATGTTTTCACCTACTAAGTTGCAAAAAGTGACGAGAATACAGTTGAGACATTTATATACGGGTAGCATTGTAAATTTTTGGGAAGTATTTCATTTAATCACATTCTTTCAAACAAACATTAGTGCTAATCTGGTGGTAGCTGCAGGGGAATCAGGTAAAAGAAAAGGCACTGCTCTTAGTAGCAGATGGCAAACACTTAGGAGAAAACGGCGTTACTTAGTAGGCTAGTTACCAGGTGGTGGGATTTGGGGCGTGTCCTTTCTTCTTGTGATAATTTGATCACTCTAATAAGTGGGGAATGACTTCACATTAAAATTTTACATTTCTTTCAATCCAAGGTGCTCAATCTGATGCCAGAGTTTATTGATCACCTGTGTTACTTTTACTGTGAACCTCCTGTTGGTAGGATTTACTGTTTTATTAAGGAAATTGACCTTTATCATTTGTGTTATAACACTGTTTCTGGTGTTTAGTTATAAAACAGAGTTGCATTTATTAAGTATCATATTTATCAATCTTCTTTACTTTTTCTTTCCATTTTGTGCGATGTTTAGAAAGGCCTTCTTGCCTCCAATATTTAAAGAATAATTTAGCCACATTTTTCTAGCACTTTTTGTTACAGTCATAACCACCAATCTAAATTCTTGTTTCATCTAGAATTTATTTTATATAAGCTTAATAATTTAAGGCTGTCTCCATGTTTCATGTAATTTTTCACAGTACATTTGATTAATTTCATTTACCTTTCCAAATAAAGCTTTGGACAGAGCTATAAAGATTTGTGTCTAAATAGTTTATAGTTACATTTTTATAAAATAACGTATATGTGTGTCTGCATGAAAAAAGTCTGGAGGGATCTATGTCAGAACCTTCACAGTGGTGGGATAACTGATGATTTTTATTTTGTTACTGGAATATTTGTTTCTTCCAACTTTTAAAACAAGTTACTCCATTAATCTTAATGAATCTCTTTGGAGGAAAGACTGGCCATGTGCCCTTTCCTAGTCATCAGATCAGTGTGTTGATGGCATGGCATCGCTGTCAGTGAGCTTAGGCCTCCAGGCACGCTGTTCAACAAAGCAACAGCTTTTTTTCTTTTTGGTCTGCGCTAGGTCTTTGTCGCTGCCCTGGGCCTTCCCTGATTGCAGCGAGCAGAGAGTACGGGCTAGTCGTGTCTGGGCTTCTCTTGTGGAGCACAGGCTCGGTAGTTGTGGTGGACAGGCTTAGTTGCCCAGACCAGGGATCGAACCCATGTTCCCTGCCTTAGCAGGCAGATTCGTAATCACTGAACCCCCAAGGAAGTCCAAACAACAGCTTTTTATCTCTTTATTCTGTCAAATTCCCACTTTGCAGTAATATACCCTCTCTTTCCTGGGTTATATATATGTGTGAATTCCCACTGTATCTTATTTTTGGGAAGAAAGCATTAATCTTCTGATTATATGAGGAAAATCTAAGCTCTCAAATTTAGTTAGAAATAAGTTGGTCGTTTAAGGTTTTAAAAGCAGCGTTTTTGATTTTTTTTAACTCAAAGGTAATTAAATGTTTTTTTCCAAGGTTTTATTTAAATTTTCTTGAATTCTTATTTCTTGTATGAGTCAGAAGATAGCAAGAAAATAAAAAATACTATGACAAATTACTGGTGAAACAGTGACAAAATATACAAAAGAATATAGCTATGGAGTGAAATAAAATGAAATTTAAAAAAAATCAAATTCCAACCATATACCTAAAATAAACTCACTATATTGGATTTTTGTCCTGAGTCGAAATGTGAAAAAACAAAGCAAATTAAGTAAAGCTAATCTAGGTTTGGTATAAAGTGAGCTGATGTAAAGGGGTGGATTGTAAATTTCAGCCAAGGCTGTATTTGGGAAAACGCTTTAAATTTGCCCCGGAAATGTACAGGTAGGTCCCCAGCACGCCTGCTGTTTGCTACAGACATCTCTGTTTGTGGGACCAGGACATTTCGCATGCACCTCGGGGCTCCTCTGTCTTTAGGAGGTTACTCTGTAGGGTGAAGAGTCCAAGTACGGCCGAGGCTCTGCAGTGTAAAGTGAGTCTTGGCCTCTCAGGCTGCTTTCCTCCCTGTTGGGCGGCAGCTGCCCAGCGTCCTCTGTGTCCTTCCAATTAGATTTCTCGTTACCATCCCAGCATATATATATATATGGATTTTTACACTACAGTCATAGCCTTCCACACTGCTCTGTACCTTACAGTTGGCATTGCAATGCGTCTGTAGAGATTGTTTGTATCAGTACAGAGCTCAGTTTCATTCTTTCTAATGGGTGCATACAGTTGCATTATATGAATATAACTACTTAACGTTTTTATATTTAGTTACAGTGTTGTCAGTCTTTGCTGTTATAAATAATGCTGCAGTGACTATCATTGTACACAGTTAAGGGGAATCCTTCATGATGAAGGTGTTTGCAGCAATATTTAAGTTGGATTTAATTTTTACAAATTTATTTGAATGAGTGATAATCTTAGGATTGCTTTATGTGTGCATGTAACTTAAGACGTTTCTGATTCCACACTGGCTGAACAGCTACAGAGTTGTGTGATTTCAATTTACCTTCTGTAAGTGGCACTAAAAGACAGAAGGGTATGTGCAGGGCGGCATTCATCCTCTCAGAGAGTGTTGTGCCTTTCCCAACTGTTTGCTTTCCACACATTCTAGCAGGGGGATTGGTGGTTTTCAGAGAGAAAAAAAAATTACTTCCCTATTTTTGTGGAAAGGGACAGAGGGTCTCCATAGGGAATTCCATCATCATAAAGTGGGGTAAGATGGGTTTGCTGATACATAACTTAACCTTTTTTCTTATAGAGCAGATGGGAGAAGGGAAATGGAACAAGATGGAAGGAGCCTTAGGGTAGATTTATAAAAAGAACCGCTGGGCGGGACAGTAGTAACCGTTATGTGGAGACAAATGGTGTGGGGGAAGGAGTCGTGAAAGATTTGTGTCGTAATTTTTGAAGCTATAAAAGCTCCCAGCATAGTTGGGTGCGTTAGAGGGCAGTTCTGTGGCAGGAGCCAGCTGTCTTCTGCAGAAAGGAGGAGCCTGAGCACATTGGTTCTCCGCTGAGATCCTGGAATTGTCAGGGATTTTATCTGTTTCTGACCTGAATTCGTTTATGTGATTGGAAACGGGTGTGAGGAGTACATAGTTTAGTTTTTATGGACTATTATATTTGACCCCTCTGTGCTCTAATACCCAAGACACCAATGCAAAATCTCATTTCCTCTTTTCCAGCATAACTAATATGCAGTAAATTATCATGACTGTTCTAATGACCACTTCTTACTGTATGGATTCAGACCAAGCTTCTTGACTAGTTTCCTTTTTTTTTTTTTTTTTCATTTGTACATGAATGAAGATGGGTCCCAAAAAAATCATTCTAACCAGGTTATAGGTATGTTTTCAGAAGGTGTAGGATACCTGAAGCAATTGTGAGATTCTGTATTAAAATCAAGGTAACTTTCAGAAAAAAATATTCTCAAAATTGAAACAAATTTGTCCCCCAAGCAGGAAGAAGTCTCAGAAATTAATAGTTTAATCGTGAGGCTCAGATGAATTTAGAGATACTGATACATTGGGTCAAGAAGGCATGCATATAATGACACTGTAAGAATATTCCTTTATTTCCTGAACCACCCAAAGCAAAGCCATTGGTTTCATATGATTAAGAAAACACATGCGCAGACACACAAACCCAGTCTCACTCCAGCCTTGAGTTAAATAAATGCTCTGACTTACATTATTGAAATGAAAGGTGAATCTATGTCTCAGTTTTTGTCTGAGAGAAATGAACATTTGTCCACGTAAGAATTTTAAAGCAGCTTTACTTTTGATAGACAAAAAGTAGAAATAATAGCCTAGGCATGTATCGGGGGAGACTGGCTTAACTAAATTGCTGGCTAGGAATTCCCTAGTGGTCCGGTGCTTAGGACTCCAAGCTTCCATTGCAAGAGGCAAGTGTGTGATCCCTGGTCGGGGAACTAAGATCCCACATCCCACTCAGTGCAACCAAAAATTCTTTTTAACATAAATAGGGACTTCCCTGGTAGTCCAGCGGCTAAGACTCCACGCTCCCAATGCAAGGGGCCTGAGTTTGATTCCTTGGTCAGGAAACTAGGTCCTGTATGCTGAAACTAAAGATCCCACGTGCCCCAGGTAAGATCGAGTGAAGCCAAATTAAATTTTTTTTTAATAATTTTAAGAAATATAATAAATTACAGGCCACTCTGTATATTGGTATTGCTACTCAGCTGTAAAAAAGAACAAGCTCCTGATGCCCTAGTCAACATGATGCGAATCTCAAAACATTTTGTTTCTGCTTTTACTCAGCGTAAGGTCCATACTGTATGATTCTGTTTATACCATCTGTACGACAGGCAGAAGCTGTCCTAACTTATGTTCATAGAAATGAGAACAGTGTTTGGGGAATTGACTAGAAGGAATTTTTCTGGGTTGAAAGATATATTCTGTATCTTAATTAGACTGGCAGCTACATGTATATGTTCAAACTTACCAAACTATACATTTAAGATGATGTATTTTAAGATGATATAAAAATCATACCTAACTTTAAATGGTTTAAGAAATTTTGAAAATTTTCAAAATTCATATAACTCTAAGTATATTCTTTGGGGAAATACAATTAACCATTAATGATTCATAAATGGTCAGTTTCTCGGACATATCACTCATAGGGTGACATGTGGAAAACTTGGTGTTTTAACAGCAACAAAAAAACTCTCCTTGTATTTTACGTGTATTCCTTAGACTCTAAAGCCTCAGTATCTGAAATCATAATCACTCATCACTGGACCCTGAGCACATGGGACATGGCTGGTGAAAGGTACACACAGATGTATGATACACACTGATTTCAAGACTTCTAAAGCTGTAATATATGTCAGTAATGTTTTGTATTGATTATGTTGAAATGACATTGTAGATATATTGGGTTAATTTTAAAATATTGAAATTAATTCCACTGTTGTTTTTTTTAATGTGTCTGCTGGAAAATACAAAATTACACTCATGGCCCCGATTACATTTCTCTTGGATGGTGCTGCCTCTAAGGTTTTAGAACCATTTGAAGTGTTTGTAGTTTTTGATACCTGGTTTTTACCAGTGTGTGATACTGTTCCTATGCCAGCTTTCTCACATGCCACAAAATTTAGCCAAGTGTCTCATCAGAAAAATTCATCTTTAAAAGGCCTAACTCCCAAATGACTCTTAGCGTGCAGAGACATGTACAGGGTTGATATTTTGGCCATATGCTTTGATTTAAATATTAATGTTGCCACGTGCATTTGAGAGATAATGATTTTCTTACACACTATACACACCTAATATAAGGGTTGACTTTTTTTAAGTCAAACATTTATTGACTATCACTGATAATTTGGCTTAGCAGTAAAGAATCTGCCTGCAGTGCAGGAGTCGAGGGTTCGATCCCTGGGTCAGGAAGATCCTCTGGAGAAGGAAATGGCAACCCACTCCACTATTCTTGGCTGGAGAAGCCCATGGATGGGGGAGCCTGGCAGGCTACAGTCCACGGGGTCGCAAAGAGTCGGACAGGACTGAGCAACTAAGCAACAGAATAACTGGTCACATATTTTTAAAACAGCTGTATTGAGATATAATCCACATACCGCACAATTCACCCGTGTAAAGTGTGCCATCCCGTGATCGTTAGTTTATTCACAGCGTTGTGCAGTCATCACCGCAGTCAGTTTCGGAACCCTGCACCCTTTGGCCGTAACCCCTTTCTCTTCCATCTGCTCCCCAGCCTTAATCAATCCACTTTCTGTCTCTCTAGATCACCTGTTTTGCACTTTCCTGTGAATGGGATTATGCAATATGTGGGTTTTATGACTGGCTTCTTTCACTTATAGTAATGTTTTCAAGGTTCATTCGAGTCGTAGCCTGTATCAGCATTTCATTCATTTTTCTTTCCGAATAATACTCTGTTGTGTGGACATACCACATTTGGTTTATTCATTCATTTTAGATTGCTTTCATCTTTAGGCTACTAGGAACAACGCTGCTCTAAACATTCATGTATTTGTGTAGACATGTTGTTTGTTTTTCTACCTAGAAGTGGAATTGCTGGGCCCCGTGGTAACTATTTAATTGTTTAAGGAATTACCAGACTGTTTTGTAAAGTGGCTGCAGCGTTGACAATCCCACCAGCAGGTATGAGAGTTGCAGTGTCTCCACGTCCACACCAACACTTGTCATCCATCTATTCTATCATAGTGACACACTGTAGTGGGTGTGAAGTGGTGTCTCACGATGGCTTTGATTTGCATTTCCCTGTTCTGGGATTCTTGGGGTCGCAAAGAGTCGGACACGACTGAGCGACTGAGCTGAACTGAAACCTAATGATGTTGAACATCTTTTCATGTGCTTATTGGACACTTGTATCTTTTTCTTTAGAGAAATGTTTATTGAAATCCTTTGTCTATTTTTTAGAGGGGTTAGTTGTCTTTTGTACTATTGAGTTGTAAGAGTCACTTATATATTCTAGGTCCAGGGTCCTTATCAGATACATGACTTGTAAATATTTTCTCCAATTCCGTCTGTTGTCTTTTCGGGTTTTCTGCAGGTGTTTTTGAATCTCAGATATTTTTGATTTTGATAAAGTTCAATTTATGTTTTATTCTTTCATTGACTGTACTTCTCGGGTCATATCGAATCCTCTGCCAAATCCAAGGTCATGAGATTTACCCCTGTGTTTTCATCTAAGAGTTAAATAATTTTATTCAGCACTACATTTATGCCTTTGATCCATTTTGAGTTAATTTTTGTATATGATACGAGGTAAGGGCTCAACATATTAATCCTTTTGCACAGAAGTTTCTTATTAATGGGCTTCCCTGGTAGCTCGGACAGTAAAGAATCCGCCTGCAGTGTGGGAGACCTGGGTTTGATCCCTGGGTTGGGAAGATCCTCTGGAGGAGGGCATGGCAACCCACTCCAGTATTCTTGCCTGGAGAATTCCATGGACAGAGGAGCCTGGCGGGCTGCAGTCCATGGGGTCACAAAGAGTCGGACATGACCGAGCGACTAAGCACATCTTATTAATAGTAAAGAAAGAGGTCCACAAGGCTAGCCACACTAACATTTCATTGTGGTGTGGTATTTTAATAACTGTCATGGGTGTGTACAGTGTCTTATATGTTGCATATTACAGGACATCTTTGTTATTCATTCTGAAATTGTGATATTAGCGAACTTTTAATTTCTAAAGATAAATTAGAGGCTTCTCTAGAACCTGGAAAAGATATAACAGAACTGGAAAAGGGCAAGAAATAATGTTGGGGCCAATATGGGAAGTGTCTGTATGAGAAAGTCAGAACATACAAAATAAAAACAAAATTTCAAATTTGCTTTTTTTTTTTTTTTTTTTTTGCTGACACAGTTAATTTCAATATTTCTTTTATTTATTTATTTATTTATTTTAGTAAGAGGCTCAAAATGGATAAAAGGAAATGTTCGGACCAAATTTAACTCGGCCCAGTTATTCCACAAGTATACATTATGGAACCTTAATTGGTTCTTATAGACTTCTGATGGGACACCCAGTGAATTATTTCCCATTCACTTAAAAGGACCTCCCAAGGCCCAATGTTTATAAAAGAAGATGAGCCAAACAAATGGTGGATAACATAAATATCACAGGCAGTTTTAGTGTACTTAAGGAATCCTGTTTCTTTTGGTCTTAGCCAAGTACTTCTATTGTGGTTGGAGAGACATACCTGAAACAATACCCTGGCTAATAACCTCCTGGCTCTCATATTGCTCTTGTTAGGGACTCAGCCCCGATTCACTCTTTTAACCGGGTCTGATCCTACGGAAACGTGTTCATCTAGGAAACTCTTCCAGAAAAGGGAACCTGCCGTGGGATCCATCCTTCATCTTAGCAGCTTGTTCACATCTGAATCCCAGGACCGCGTTTAGATGAGTGGTGATGAGATTAATCACAAGCCAGGGTGGGGATAATTCTTCAGTGGTCTCCCACTCTGGAGAAACCCCACAAGGCTCCTGCTGACATTGGACAAATCGTTTAACCCATTTGGGCCTTTCTTTCCTCTTCTGTCAAGTCGGATCGAGTGATCTTACGGTCCTGCCCATGCATAAGATGCTGTGCCTGTGACGGCTGCATTTTATTTGCTGCCTGGGGTAGGACTGGATTCCTTGAGATGCTAGATTTGGATGAAGAGGAAAACTTCCTCAGCTTTTTTGAGCTGGTCCTCTCTTGGTATTGGATTTGGGGTGTGTTTATCAGTAAGGCTCTTGGTAACAGAACAGTTACTAGAAAGAGAAGTGTTTACAGAAAACATGAAGCTTTAAATTTTATGAGCTGGAGTTGACAAGTTTAACATTTTCTAGATTTCTGTAGATAAATGGAAACAGTTTTAAATGTACATTTAAAAAATTTTAAATCCAGTACCATATTTGTTAGAAGAAATTCTTTATAAGATGTTTTGAGCCAGTTTTTCAGATAATTTGTGTTACGAGGTCACTTTGTGAATTTATTTGCCTTTGACAAATGGTGACTGACTGGGCTTACCCTCAGTGTAGCCTCTTTTGATATGCGTTGAGCTGTTTTCCAGCAAAGGTCCATCTAGTCAGAGCTAAGGTTTTTCCTAGTCATGGATGGATGTGAGAATTGGACTGTAAAGAAAGCTGAGTGCCAAAGAATTGATGCTTTGGAACTGTGTTGTTGGAGAAAACTCTGGAGAGTCCCTTGGACAGCAAAGAGATCCAGCCAGTCCATCCTGGAGGAAATCAGTCTTGAATATTCATTGGAAGGACTGATGCTGAAGCTGAAACTCCCAATACTTTGGCCACCTGATGCAAGGAACTGACTCATTGGAAAAGACCCTGATGCTGGGAAAGATTGAAAGCGGGAGAAGGGGACGACAGAGGATGAGATGGTTGGATAGCATCACCGACTCGATGGACATGAGTTTGAGGTTGGTGATGGACAGGGAGGCCTGGCGTGCTGTAGTCTGTGGGGTCACATAGGGTCGGACACGACTGAGCGACTGAACTGACTTTGCTGTCCAGGCACTTGGTTCAGGTTCATTTCACCCACAGAAGATACGGCTTGACGCATTTTAACGCTCAGCCTTAAATGTCTTGTTGCTGTAGTTTGGTCCTTTAAGGAAACAGTTTTCCCCGTTTCTCTCCTTTCTTTTTTGTTCTTTTTTGTTCTGTTCTTTACCAGGGGTTGGCATTCTGTGGCTCTAGAGCCAGCTCCTCCGGCGTGTGGAGGGGCGGGCAGGGGTGTATGGGATCCCCCACGGTGGAGGGTGCGCAGCAGGGCGGGTGAAGCAAGCATGTCCCTTCCCCTGAGGTATAGTTCTTCCAGTCTGATGACCTGTCAGATCCACTGAGCAGTTGGTCAAGCAGATTGGACAGTGACTCGAGGAAATGGTGGGGCAGGTTGAGGCGGGCGGGGAGGGGGGGTCGGTATTTTAAGTAGCAGCTATCAGAAGTGAAGCGATTTCTCCAGAGCCAAGCGTGTTTCTAGCGTGACCAGTTTGCAGTGTGGAGTGTTGTTTCCCAAGAGGAAATAGAGGGTGAGTGAGAGGGTGTTAAGAGATGCCTTAGGGTGGATGGGAAGGCACTCCATCTGAGAAGAGGAGTATGAATGTTGGTTTTAGTTTCATGCGAGGAAACGTACTTTAATGTGATGACTCTTGAGTAGGGAGTTTTGCGTTCGCGTATTCAAGTATTTTTTAATAGGGAGCTTGCTTTAATAGTAGAATCTTTCACCCTCTTCTAATTTGACATGGTGTCTCATGGGGTAAAAGGTAAAAACTGAGGAAGACCAGTTTTTACCTCATACATAATTATAGTTTGGGAAGCAGAATCCTGCAGCAAATCTTACATGACTGATTTCTGGACCCAAAGTGGGCTTGACAGTGGGCTGGAGCAGTAATAGCCCCCCTACTGTCAGGAGAGGCCAGGGCAGGCTTTTCCCAGCAAGCCTGCCTGAGGCGAGGCCTGTCCTAGACTCTGGCCCTGGAGCCTGCGTCTGGGAGCCGGAGAGGAGTCGGCTTCTTCAGCAAGGTGGCCTGCCACCTGGGCAGGTGGGCATCTGGGTGCCTGGAGAAGCAGATCTGCGGTGTTGAAAGCTGTGACTCTTACAGTGCTGGCCCGTTAAACACCTACGCAGACACTGAGAAACTGCTCCAGCCTTTGTGTAGGAGACAAAAAAGGCGAGCTTCTGCTTTTAAGGAGCTTATGTTTTGCCCTGGCCTTTGGCAAGAGTCACAGATGGAAGCGAATATTCAGTTTTGTGACTGTCATTCAAGTGGCCATGAGTTGATGATGGCCTAGGGCCTCTAGAGACCTAGGCCTTTATTTTTATTATTTATTTATTTATTCCTGACTGCTCTGGGTCTCCGTTGCTGCACACAAGCTTTCTCTAGCTGCGGCGAGCAGGGGCTGTGCTCTGGTCGTGATGGGAGGACTTCTCTCTTTGCAGAGCACAAGCTCCAGGGCACACAGGCTTCAGGGGTTGTGGCACATGGCTTACTTGCCCCATGGCATGTGGCATCTTCCCAGGCAAGGGATGAAACCAGCGTCCCCTGCATTGCAAGGCAGATTTGTAACCACTAGACCACCAGGGAAGCCCAAGACCCCGGCCTTTAAAAGTCATTCTTCTTCTTCATAAGCAGTGCATATCTGAGTGATGAATGAATGTTTACTGCCATTCAGAAATAAAACTGTAAATAAACCAAAAGAGGAAATTAAGTCACCCGGATCTCACCACACACAGCTCACCATTGAAGTGCTCCTGAAAATGTGAGATAACCAGCCAGTGCCCCTCCCTCCTTTGGGCCCTGGAGTCTTTGGGTGTTGCTGCCGCGGGATGGCCTTGTTAGTAAAGACAGCTGTTGGAGACATGAGGATGACCGTAGGCTTGTCGGAAAATCCCTTTGTTAATGACACTGCTTGCTGCTCTTAAGTGACTCTCCTCTATGAGCGGGGTTCAGATTTTAAATTAGGTGCTCAGGAACAAAATTGACCTTGGAACGTTTCAAGTAAATTCTGTTTTCTTCCTGTTTAGAAAGGCAGACTATGGGACTTCCCTGCCAGTCCAGTCGTTGCGGCTCCATGCTCCCAATGCAGGGACCGCAGGTTCTAGCCCTGGTCGGGGAACCAAGATCCCTTGTGCCACACGACACAGCCAAAAAGTAAAAAGAACAGTAATAAATGATAAAAAGATAGGTTGCATGTGCGTGCATAGTTATGTATGCACTAGAAAAATCATAATGTAATCCATTCTTCACAGTTTATTTTTAGGGCAGTCTCGTGAACTGACCAAGAAGCAGTGTGATAGTGTGGGAAGAACCGTGAGTGGGGAGTCCACGGTGTTGACTGTTAGTCCCGACCCTGGTCGTATACTCCGAGCTAGAGAATATATTTAGTCACTTTGCTTCTGAGTTTCATAAAGCAAGGACCCACCCTAGGCAGTCTTCTAGCCCTTATCCTCACGGCCTCAGGCCACAGATCTCAGTTGCCTTGTGCCCGCCTACTCTTCTGCGTTGTTAGGGTTGAGGGGCTACTTTTCCTTTGCTGGACAGATTCCTAAGGTCCCAGCAGCCGGGAGTGAGGCAGTGAGGAGGGCACAGGCTGCTTCTGAATTTGCCCGCCTGTGGTTTTCACCAGAGGGGCATTTCTAGGCGGAGAGTTTCAGCGTATTAGAAAACTGTGTTGCTAGGATGGTCACATTCTTCCCAGACTGAAGTTACAACCCGAGTGCACTTCATGATATACATATGTATTGTAATTTGTAAACATAACTCAGAACCCTGCATCTGATGTCAGGCCATTTGTGGCTGGCCATTCAGACCTCATTTCTATTTGACAAGGGTTTATTTTAAGATTGCTTTGTGGAGCGGTTGTTTACCATTCAAATGATCTATTAGTGCCAAGTCTTTAGCTAGACTCGTTTTAAATGAGCTGCCCGTTAAGTAGAAAACCAAACAGAAGTTCACGTTTCCAGCCCAACCTAGCAAAATCAGTGAAACTTACATTTTTTATCTTCACATTTATTCATCCTGGGTTTTTTTTTTTTTTTAGCCTTGAATATTCATTTAGGATAATAGTACCTATGTGAATGAAATTCTTTTAGTTACTGTTGATACTGTGGCTTAGCAAAAGCTATAGACTTCTTAATACTTTCAGAGAAGAACGCTTTACAGTAAGCTGAAAAATGGATTTTTTTTTACATCTGAAAAAATGGATTTTTCGGTAAGTTAATTGTGTTTCTTAGCAGAGTCGAAAATGTGCTTCTATAGCTTTATTTCTAGGATATTAAAAGAAATGTTTTATGGGAGTAAGTTTCCACTAGGCAGTTAATGACTTTCTTTTTTTACAGGCTAAGCATGTATTGTTGACTCCAGAGGGTTGTTTTGTGGGGGGTGGGATGGAAGCTAAAGGTGATTTAGGTAAACAGCTAAACTGAGCCTCAGGTGGCGGTTTGTACACCCGTCAGCACTGTGGCTTCCCCGCTGCTTGCCTGGCGTCCAGATCGCCACAGCTGGCAGTCTGGGCCGTCCTTTCCTGTGTAGCCAGCGCCACCCTGGCCGCCCTGGGCCTCAGGCCTCCTCAGCCCTCGCCTTTGTGTTCCAGATGCTCCATACTGGCCTGCAGCGCCTACGTGGCTCTGGCTTTGGGTGATAACCTTATGGCTCTGAATCACGCAGACAAACTTCTTCAGCAGCCCAAGCTGTCAGGATCTCTGAAGTAAGTGTGACTCACCCTGTGTGTTTATTTTGTTTGGAGGGTTTCCGTGAGTCTGCGGTGCATATTGCCTCTCTGACTTCCCCAGTGGAATGTAAATTATCTTAGGGAAAGCAGAAAAGTTTCCTAATTTGCTGATTTTTTTGTGTTTGGCAGTGAAACTTCTTTTCACTTGTCGCGCTTCGAGGGTTATTGGAAACGGCATTGGCCATGCCGTGCATGAGGGAGCAGAGACTCTGGACTCTGGCTTCTGGGTCTGAGGGGGCACATTATCACATACTAGCTCCCAAAACAAGCTGAGTCCTCAGTGAAAAGACCCACGTGAAAAGGAGTTTGGTCAGCAGGATAAATCTGCTTTGAATTTAAAATATTTTCCCAAACGACTGCACCATTTCCAGAGAACATGAGTCTTATTTAAACTCTTCAGATGCCTCTTCAATATCAATGTCATTGTCACTCTAAAATTTTCTAAAGCACATCATCATCTCTTTCATGAACGTTGAGTAACATGCAGCGTTCTTTGAATCTTTGTATGATGCTGATGCTGGAAATTTTATCCGAGACCATGGGTACTCTGTATAACCTCAGGACAGTTGTTTTTACATTCTTCCTTTATGTACATAGTTACAATTTCCAAAATACGTTCCTTTCCCTTTCAGTGGCCTTTGTTTGTAACATGCAACACCTAGAACTGTGAGGTCATAACCCTGAGGAACAGTTCTGTAAATGTTTATTTTTGCCTTTTATAAAAGTACTACTTTATACAAGCATCTAAAGTTAACATTGATTGGGACTTCCCTGGCGGTCCAGTGGTTAACACCCCATGCTTCCACGACAGCGGGGGACGGATTTGATCCCTGGTCGGGGAACTAAGATTCCACGGGCTGCACGGCGAGGCACCCCCCACCAAAAAAAAAGAGCATCCAGGAACAGAGAGACTTTGTCACAATTCAAGTATGAGAGCTCCTGCTCTCCTGTGAGAAAATCTCCTCTACACTCCAGGCCTGGAGGGCCTTGAGATCAAGGCGGTCGGGTTGCCTCTAAGGCGCCTTCCTGTTGCCCAGCGCTGAGAAGTACGAGCCAGGAACCTTGGCCTGTGCCTGCCAGACGCCCGCTGCTCACACCGTGCTGTGCATGGCGAATGGTGGAACAGAGTTTTGTGTGTGTTTCTTTTTAACAAAATGAAATACAGATCCTTGCTGCTTTTTTTTAAATTCTCTGACTGACATGGTCATCACTGTTGTCAAATAATCCTAATTAGATTCTTTCCTTTGCATTTGTGGCAGGGTTTTCAACTGCCTTTATCAGCTTCTTCCCTCTGAACATCAAAGCAACAACATTCTTAGGCTTTGTGATTTCTTGAGAGATTGGCCAAGCCATGTCTGATCATTTCATCTGTAATTCTCTTTAACCATTCTACCCTCATCTCTGGTTTCTGATCACTAGCCAGAACCCCCATCTCTGCAAAGAGGATAAGCCTTTCTGCCTTAGACAGCCCAGGTACCAGAGCGGCTTTACCTTCGTGTACCTCCTCCAAAGGTCTGGGCTTTGAGTGTCATGAAGGCCTTTAATTGTTTCTTTCTTTTTAAAGTAAATTCACAGAAGTTGAAGTGGTTTGAAGTGATTCTCTGAATTTGTACGTTTATGGGTAGGAGGAGGGTTTTTTTTTATTTTTTTTTGGCCTTGCCAGGGCATGTAGGTTCTCAGTTCCCTGACCGGGAATCGAATCTGTACCTCCTGCTTGGAAGCATGGAGTCCTAACCACTGGACCACCAGGAAAGTCTAATGTGTCTGTGTTTTATAATGATTTTTGGCTTATGGATTCTGGTTTAATGCAACTTTTAAAATATCTTATTTCAAACTATGTTTAAACTTACTGATTTTTTAGGTTGTCATTTCTGTGAGGGTATCTGGTGGGGAAGCCAAATGGAAGAGCATTACATATAAAGTAGATTAGTAAGAACCTAATTTGTAGCACAGGGAACTCGATGCTCTGTGCTAACCTACCTGACTCTAACAAATAGTGGATATATGTATAACCGATGTACTTTGCAGTGCAGCAGAAACTAACACAACATTGGAAATCAACTATACTCCACTAAAAATTAATTTTAAAAAGTGGGGGCATTACAGCTCCTGGTAGTTAGAAGAAAAAAATTGCTTAATAAAGAGATAGGTCTTAGGGAAAAAAGAGAGAGAGAGAGGAGATGGCTCTTGGGAATTCCCGGATGGTCCAGTGGTTAGGACTCCATGCTTTCACTGCTGAGGGCCTGGATTTGATCCCCAGTCAGGGAATGGAATCCCACAGGCCATGCAGCAGAGCCAAAAAAAGAAAAGAAAGAGAACTGCTCTTGAGTGTGCACAAATCCCAGAAGATGGTCAAATTGGAAAGAGTCTTAAGGTTTGAGAACTCGAGGTCCATGTGGACAGACTCAGTTGTGACAGGCTGGCTCAAGGAGTTGGGAGCTGAACTGGCCTTTCAGAGGAGTTCAGTTTTGGCGCGGCTTTGCATCCCAGGAAGCAAGGCTGCAGGCAGCACAGTGGGGTGTCCGCCCAGGACAGTGATGGGAACAGAGCAACCTTTGGGGAAGTGAGACGTTGGATATAGGAAAGCAGAACCCAACTGTGGAGAGCTTTAAATCTACAAAAGTTTAGATTAGTTTTGTTCTCAAGCGGAAAGAGTCATTAGGATTTTGAGGAAAGGAGTATTATGTCTAAAGCTATTTTAATTTTGAGAAATCAGATGATCTTAGGGAAAATGGCTCAAAGGAAGACTCTGGAAGAACCAGGCTATTGTAAACCTGGAGGAAACACATCTGCCTGGCAGCAGCTGCGCCCAGGAGAGAGGATGTGAAGGGGAGGACACTTGTGCAATGCAAGTGAAGCTGATCCGGGGGCTTCCCTCACGGTCGGCCTGCCGATGGGGGGACACCGGTTCTATCCCTGGTCGGGAAGGATCCCGCGTGCCGCGGGGCAGCTCAGCCTGAAGCCTGTGCCCTACAAACCCTGAAGCCTGCGGCACCTCGAACCTGTGCTCTGCAACGAGAAGAGCCACCACGGGGAGAAGCCATGCCCCACAGCCTGAGAGCAGCCCCCGCTCGCCACAGCCAGAGAGAGCCAGCATGCAGCGGTGCAGACAGCCCCAGTGCAGCCGAGGTCACAATTGTGAAGAAACGGAGCTGGTCTGACCCAAATCGAACCTGCTGCCCCGGGGCCTTCTGGCTGAGGCGGCAGCACAGCCTGGAGAACCCTAACTCTGATCCTCCACCCCCAGGGCACACGTCCTAGGATCTGCCACTTCCTTTGGAACTTCGTCGCTTCCCGATGGTATTTTCTGTATAAATAGAACAGCAAACATTTGTCAACTGTATTTTAAATTTTTATTGAAATACAGTTGATTTACTGCCCACTTCTATTTATTTTTTTTACTGCCCACTCTTATTTTTATTTTTTTACTGCCCACTTAAACTGCTGTCTTGATGTGTGTCGTTTTTTCCTTCTTAGCTAACATGAAAATTATTGTATATCTTAAGATATTTTTAAAGAGAAAAATTTAAGTGATTCTTAACATATGTGAAATTTTTATGTATACACCAGATTTTATTATACATTGGGTATTTTTGTGATGACCTGCGTTTCAATTTGGAACCCATTTTTTTTTTCATTTCAGGTTCCTGGGTCATTTATATGCTGCAGAAGCCCTCATCTCTCTGGACAGAATCTCTGATGCTATTACTCACTTGAACCCGGAGAATGTCACTGATGTCTCCTTAGGGATCTCTTCAAACGAGCAGGACCAAGGTTAAGGAAGACATGTTTGATCAGAACTCTTCACCATTTCCACTGCCTTTCCGTTGTAACTCAGGACATATAGAAATTTAAGGGCACAGTTGTGAACGGAAGGGAGTTATAGGTCGGCAGTCTATAGTTTCGGCCATACTTACTATGTGCTAATTGCTAAATTCTCACTTTTGAAACACTGATGGGTGTTAAAGCGATTCATTTTGGGGGGGTTCTTTTATTTGTTTGGTTGTTTGGAGCCTTAGTTGCAGCATACAAACTCGGTTGCAGCATGTAGGATCTAGTTCCCTGACTGGGGATTGAACCTGGACCCCCTTCTTTGGAGCACGGAGTCTTAACCACTGGACCACTAAGAAGTCCAGAACTATTTGTTTTGATTCTTACACTGTGTTTTTTTCTCTGTGGAGGGATTCCACAATCCCAGGGAGAGTAAAAACACATTCAAAAGCCAGTTTTAAATCATGGCTAAAGTTTTGAGGGAGCAAGACTAGAATTCCCTTTATTCGAGGTTATTTCTCAGACTTGGGGGTGGTGGTGGGTGGGAGGTGGCATTCTCTGTCTTTTATTAGAACCTGTGTGCTTAGGCGCTCGGTCATGTCTGACTCTCTGCGACCCCATGGACTGTAGCCCTCCAGGCACCTCTGACCGTGGGGATTCTCCAGGGAAGAATATTGGAGTGGGCGGCCATGCCCTCCTCCGGGACATCTTCCTAAGCCAGGGATCGAACCCAGGTCTCCCACACTGCAGGCAGATTCTTTACCATCTGAGCCACCAGTGCTGTTAGAACCTCCACTACATAAAAAAGGAAATACTGTGACAAATTGCCTTAATAGATTTCCATTTCATAAAGAAAACTGTTTGGAAAATACACTCTTTTTGTCTGGCCTGCTCATATTTATGTTCGTGTCTTTGTAGGATCAGACAAAGGTGAAAATGAAGCAATGGAATCCTGTAAGTAAGACATTTTGTAAAGACTTCAGTAGCCCAGACTGCTTCCCAAAGACTCGCCCTCGAGCCTCCATGGCCTTCCTCTGCCGCCCGAGGAGGACAGCCAGGCTCAAGTTCTGGGCAGCTTTGCGGGCGGTGGACGGGTTGCCTCTGTGCCCCGGCCTGGCCTCCTCACGCGGGTGTGCTCTTCTCCCCAGCTGGGAAGCGGGCCCCTCAGTGCTACCCCAGTTCCGTCAACTCGGCCCGGACCGTGATGCTCTTCAACCTGGGCAGCGCCTACTGCCTGAGGAGCGAGTATGACAAAGCCCGCAAGTGTCTCCACCAGGTGAGGCTGGGCCAGGGCTGGGCGCCTCGTGGAGCAGCCGGCAGGGGGCTTGGAATTGCTGGGCTCTGTCATCATGTATGCATTCTGACTTCGGGTCAGTTTGTTAAACATTGGAATATGACTCTTCCAGACATACTCTTTTAAAAAAATATTTACTTGGCTGTGCCGGGTCTTAGTTGCAGCTTGTGGGATCTAGTTCCCTGAGCAGGGATAGAACTCAGGCCGCCCGCACCGGGAGCATGGAGCCTTAGCCACTGGACCGCCAAGGAAGTTCCAGACGTATTCTTGCAAGGTACACGACTGACTGTTGTTGCAAATGAACCTAGGCACCTAATGGAGAGTTTTCCTGAAGATTTTAATCATCAGTATTTCAAAAGATTGTTGACCACATCTGTATCAGTGCTCAGTCAAATCAATAATGGTGTTCTGTATAGTTGAACCCAAGGCAGCTGTAAACCTTGCATACTAAAACAGTAACATATCTGAGACGTATTTTAAGTGAAAAGAACAAATAAATGCCCAACACTTGTTATGTAATCCTGTGTGTGCATAAAGGATCTCTGGATGAGCACACCAGAAACTGCTAACATTGGCTCCCGGGGGTGACAGGAGAGGTGCAGTGTAGCTGGAGCACTGAGATGGGAAACTGTTCCCTGGATACCTGTCTGCTGTTAAGTTTTGAATTGCGTGACTCTCTGTCCACTCAAAAAGTTAAATTACAAATACACCTTTTTAGAAAGAAGTGTTCACAGAGTCAGTACCCAAGAAATTCTGCACACAATAAATGTTCCTGGCGCCGTGTAAGTGAACTAGACCTCTGAAGTCTCCCACCCAGAGGGGCCGCATCAGCCGGTCTTGGGAACTTTTGATCGGGGCTCTTTAGGTCCCCTGCCCGTCCTTGGACCAGTCACAGGCAGGGACCCAGAGGGGTTCCGCAGAACTCGAAAGGGCTCATCCGCAGATGCATGTTAATTCAGTACTTTCCTGGCGGTCCAGTGGTTAGGTCCACGCTTCCACGGCAGGGGGCATGGGTTCAATATCTGGTTGGGGAGCTAAGATCCTACAAGGCGCAGGGCATGGCCAAAACAAAACAAAAAACAAGCATAGGCAAGAGCTAGAAGAATCCCAAGCAGGAGAAGACCAAGAGAGAAGGAGCGCTCTCCTGTTAAGAACTCATTATGGACTAAGCAAGGGAAGATAAATATGTACTGAAAATCACATGTCTAGTTTAATTGGGAGGGATGAAGACAGACAGCTGAGGGCCATCCGAGCAGAACTGTAGTGTCCCGGTGAGCTCGAGTAAGTTTGCTGACTTGACATTGGTAGGTTGACATTCTTTTTCTTTTTTTGGCATTACTCGGAGTTTGTATCAAGCTACATGGGTCTCTTTTGTTTCTCATGGGTCTCTTTTGTTTTGAGTGAAGGCGGCCTCAATGATCCATCCCAAAGAGGTGCCCCCTGAAGCCATCCTGCTGGCCGTCTACCTTGAGCTACAGAACGGTGAGTGGTTCTTCTCTTGACTGTAGCCCTGCAAAGAGCCAGAGATTTTTGGCGTCTGCTTTTTCTCTTAGAAACGGAAGAGATATTGACCATCACATTCTTCTAAACAAGGGAGTTTCTGATATCTTGCAAATTCTTACTTCCTGCAGGTTAAGTGTATATCCTTTTATCTGTGAAAATGCAGAATAGCATGACTTCTGACAATTATAATTCATCTCTACTAATTAACCTTTCTCTTAGGCATCCAAATGACTCTTAATTGAGAACCTGAGACAGAATACAGTGGCTTTGGGTTGTACACCTTAGTGTTTTAAACACAGATGTCGTTAATAAGCTTTGCCGTAAGCCAGTTCCTGCTGAGGATTTTTTATTCAAGCCTAAATCCAGGTCATGCCTCTGGGGCCGTATATGACCTAGAAGAAAGGCTGTGGGCCCTACATGAGAGATGATGTGAAGTAGAAAAGGAGAGCTGAATGGGAGAGGTGAGGGAGCGCAGCAGCATTAAGAGTTGTTCGTCATACCCCCTTGCTGATCGTGGAAATCCTTACAAGCCTCTCCTCTTTTTATTGCTGAAGAAGGCGCCCAGCAGGCCTTGTCCTCCTGAAAGGCGTGGCCCGGTTCGTGCGCAGTCTAGAGCCCTTATAAGTTCTCAAACTGGGCTCCACCTTAAAATCAATACAGAGCTTCCAACAATCCTGTCCCCTAGCTCACACGCTGAGTTTCTTACATCAGAATTTCCCAGGATGGTGCAGGGGGCATTACGTGAGTCTAGTGTATAGCAGCGGTTGCAGACCACTGCTCTTCTCCATCATCTTTGCCTCCCTTTTGAGACTTGATGGGCTTGCTTTGTTAGGTGGTGCTATTGTTATATGCTTTTTTGTAATGGGAAGTGTTTTTATAGGTAATACCCAGCTGGCCTTACAGATCATCAAAAGGAATCAGCTGCTCCCTGCAGTGAAAACACTCTCTGAAATGAGAAAGAAGCCAGTGTTCCAGCCTGTCCATCCAATCCAGCCCATCCAAATGCCAGCGTTCACTGTGCAGAGAAAGTGATAGTTTGTGTGTGGAAAACTGTCACCTGAGACCCAGGGGAATATTTACCAGCCTTTTTAGTTGTATCACAGCAAAATGAATAAAAGACAGATGCTGAAGGGTGCTAGTTTTGAAGACACAATTTTGAAACGATTTTAACCCCTGATTTTTTTTTAATTTTATTTTTATTTTTTTTTTGGCTGGAAGCTTAATACAGTTAAGGATTCACAAACTCGTTTTCATCTGTTTTCCATATAATCTTTGCTAGATTATTCATTTTAAGCCATTATGTGATATATCTGTCAAAGACAATTAAAACAGTCTTATCAGAACAGTCTTGTTAAATACATTTTGTCTTTTTTGCAATGGTTACGGTATGTTGGCATTCAAGATTTCATGTTAAAGTTTCACCAATGGATACCGCATGGTGAGCAGATGAGTAGCCAGTCCAGAAGTTGCGCAGGGCAGAAGGCAGGGGAGGCTGACGCATCATAACCTAGTTGTGACTAAAGGGGCCAGAAAATGCATAGTAAGGCCTATAGGGCTAGTCAGGTTGGGTTAAGAAGCGACGACTGATAGGAATTAATTATGGCTTAAAAATTACAGATGACGACAAACAGCACTCAGGGCACTGGCCACGTTCACCCTCCTGTACCGTTGGGGAGAAGCACCAGGTAGGGAGTCTGTCAGCAGGGAGTTCAAGGCTCATCGCTATTCCCATTGCAGGCGCAAACGGGAACTTAAAAGCTGCTTTCTCATAAGAGACAGGTACGTGTTGCGGGATTGACCCGGCCAGAATGTGTCAGTAGGGCCGATACGTTAACCTTAAGAGCAGGAACAACAAAACACGCTGCGGACTGACTCTGGAGAGCCTGGGCGGCCCCCGGTCAGTATCAGGCTTGGACTCACGAAAGCTGGCCGTTCAGGATCGTCCCTGCCGCCAGCGTCTCTCCAGTTCCCGACCTGGAAGACCAGGTTCCCACTAGCCGAGTCTGCACGGCTCCTCGGTTTTCACAGATGGAGAGGGGAGTGTTTAGAGAAGCACGTGGTTCATCAGAAACTGCATCTGAATTATTCTGTTGCTGAAACCAGACAGTTTAGTTGGGGATCTACAGGAGCTGAGTGAGATGTGACCACACACTACCCACGAGTGACTCAGAGAAGGGGGCACGGTTTTCCTTCCATTTGAACGTGGGAAGGGTGTGCACGGGGCTCGCCTGCTCTTTGCCATGTGGCAGTTGCTTTCCCTGATGGCTCCACAGTAAAGTCCGTCTGCCCGTGCAGGAGACGCAGGTTTGATCCCTGGGTCAGGAAGATTCCCTGGAGGAGGAAATGGCAACCCATTCCCAGTATGCTTGCCTGGAGAATCCCATGGACAGAGGAGCCTGGCAGGGCTACAGCCCATAGGGCCGCAAAAGAGTCAGACACGACTTAGAGATTAAACAACAAGTTGTTTTATATACACAGTACATTCCTTCCTGGAGGACACAGAAAACAGAGGTGGCCTAGCTCCCTCAGGCCTCTCGAAGCCTTTCCCAAATGAGATGGGAGTCGCAGGCTGCACTGGTGTCGGTCGAAGTCTGCAGGAGCTGCTTCCCCAAGCCCCAGGTCTGCAGCGGCTCTGTGGGGCCCGCGTGTGTGCCGCAGGATGGTGGCAGCTTTGCCTGTTGCCGTCCAGTCACTCAGTCATTTCCAGCTCTTTGTGACCCGTGGACTGCAGCACACCAGGCTTCCCTGTCCTTCACTCACTCCAAGTTTGCTCAGACTCATGTCCATTGAGTCACTGAAGCCACATCTTCTGTCACCCCTCCTCCTGCCCTCTATCTTTCCCAGCATCAGCGTCTTTTGCAGTGAGTCAGCTTTTCGCATCAGGTGGCCAAAGGATTAGAGCTTAGCCAGGGCCTTTTCCATACAAAGCCCACACGCTTCATAAATTGCAAGCCCACCAGGTCTTGGGTGGCATATGGGTGGTAGAAGGCCTGTAGTTGAGCTCGAAGGCAATACATCTTTGGAGACATCTCAAGAAACTGAAACTTTCCGCACTTGCTGATTAGTTAGAGGGAAAGCAGGAATAGCTAAGAGGCAGATGAGGCCCTATGTTGCTGTTAAATAAGAATACCCTTGGCTGTGAGTAGCACAAAGTGGATCCGTGACTTAAACGCAGATAGTTTCTATCCCACTTGAGAAGGGGATCCATAGGCAGCTGGTGACCTTGGCTTTCGTGCTCAGCGATGCTATCAGGGACTCAGCTCTGCTTTCCCACAACATCCTCCTCAGCATCTGGACTTGTGTCCCCCTGGGCACAGGATGTTCCAGCATCACATCTGCACTGAAGCAGGAAGACACAGCAAGACTTCCCTGGTGGCCCAGTGGCGAAGAGTTCTCTTGCCAATGTAGGGGACACAGGTTGGATCCTTGGTCCAGGAAGATTCCATGCGCCACGGGGCAACGAAGCCCACGCTCCGCAGCAAGAAAAACCACCCCAAGGAGAGCCCTGAGTTCCACAGCGAAGAGTAGCCCCCACTCACCGCAACTAGAGAAAGCCCTCTCAAAGCAGCGAAGACCCAGCGCAGCCAAAAATAAAATTTGAAAAGAAGGTAAAGGCACACTGTCGTGATCAGAAACCATCAGGAACAAAGTTTCCCCAGAAACCCTCAGCAGACCTCAGCCTCCATCTCCTCTGTAATTCAAATCATGTATCCGCTGGTGAAGGGTTTTCCCAGCTGGAGCACTCTAGATCTGATGCATTTTTGTCAAATTCTGACCCCAGCAGTCCAGCTCTCCCCTCCACAGCCACCCTCAGCAGATCTGGGCGCAGTAAATGTAGGCTCTTTATCTCTATGACTTTGTCTTTCTGAGTCCATCAGCCAGGAAGGCTTCTCCCACTCATTTTTTCCAGCACAGTCTGTGAATGGTCACCATCTCTGCTATGGAGGAGCTTCCCTGGTAGCTCAGTTGGTAAAGAATCCGCCTGCAGAAAACCACAAAATTTTGTAAAGCAATTATACTTCAATAAAAAAAGAATCCTCCTGCAATGCAGCAGACCCCGGTTCGATTCCTGGGTTGGGAAGATCCCCTGGAGAAGGGAAAGGCTACCTGCTCCAGTATCCTTGGCCTTCCCTGGTGGCTCAGCTGGTAAAGAAGCTCCATATTCTGGCCTGGAGAATTCCATATAGTCCACGGGGTCACAGAGTCAGACATGACTGAGCAGCTTTCACTTACCGCTAATGGAGGTAACCCTAACAGTGCTGAGAGGTTTTAGATGCATGTCCTGGAAGTTTCTCCTCGCTGTCCCAATTTCTCCACCCCACCGCCCCCGCCCCGACCATTTGTGTCTCGGTCATACCTTTCTTCTACGGTAGATGATGTTCTGCAGTTTAACAGGTGTGGGGGCTCTCAAAGGGTGGTGTCATAGCTGATGGGGTTGTGAATTCTGAGACAGGCCTCCTTGGCTTTTGTTCAAGCCCCACCACCTGTTCAGCAGCCCAGTGGGCCAGAATTCACGGCATGGGTCCCTTCACAGATTGTGCAGGGGCAGAGCGGCCCCCAGCAGAGCCAATGCCTTCAAGGGTCGCTCCTGCCCGACTCGTACCCCTGCCCCCTTCTCAGAATAGCACTCTTGGTTTTCCCACCATGCAGAACCCCTCATGGGCCAGTCTGCTGAGAGCTCTGCCCCTTACTCAACCCAAGTGCCTTGATCTCTTGAGGTTTTTGACCCTCTGCACAATGAAGCTAACTACTCAGGGCCTCCTGTGAAAATTAAAATGAGATGCCCGAATGCAAAGACGCACTACAGGTGAGTGCATTTACCTCCCTGTTGCCCAGAGGACCTGCTCAGCCCAGTCCTCCTCGATGACTTGGAAGCCACCTGGAGGAAGGGGACCCTGGAGCCAGACTACTGGACGGGCTCCACATCTCAGCTCTCTCACCGGGACGGACTTGATCCGCAACACGGTATTTTGCCTCTTTATGCCTCAGTTTCTCTTTTCATCTGTGAAGTGAGGATAGTAACAGTACCTCTCTCACAGGCTTGGAATGAGGTTTAAAGCCCTGGCCATTGTTGTTGCTGGATAGGAGCTCCAGACGTTCAAAAGGACACTCTTAATTTTTTACTGTGTAATATATGAAGGATAATCAAAGCAGAGAGTGCTGAGCCACTGGAACTGGGAAGTTGGGTGGTAGAGAGCGAGGGGACCCTTCCAGGTAAATGACTGCCTCCTGCGCTCTGGCTGTGTCCAGTGTCTGGGCCATGAGGGGTGTTCAGTATATACTGGCATCATCCCATGTTCTCATCCTGTTCTTAACCTGCCTCACCCAGGCCCTCCTCCTCTGACAGGAGGCCCCTTCCCCACCCTTTCCTCCTCTCATCTGCCCCTGCAGCACAGCTCCGACTCCCCCCCAGAGGTCTCTGCACACCAGCCACTCCCCTCTCCCCACTGAACTCTTAGACCCAGCGTGTTACATCCAGACTGGAATCTGCTGTCCCCCAGAGCGGTCACCATTTCCCGTCCCCAGGACTTGGTTCCTGTTCCAGTGTGTACACACTCTGGCCCTTTCACTCGGCCCCTTGGTCCCTAAGTCCCAAGGAGATACCTGCTCTGTCCCAAGCCTTCATTCATTCCACACAGGCCACCCAGAGGTACTTATGGCATGGTGAGCTTTTCAGGGGAGCCCCATGGTAACCTGGTGGATTTTTCAGGCTGAGTCTGCTTCTGTTCTTCATCATCTTTTCTTCCCCTTCCTGGATCCTGAATACTTTGAAAACAGGGCTGAACCGTATACAGTGTGCGGATCGTTCTGTATAATAAAGTCTGCAGCACAGATTCGGGGTGCCTTCCTTTCTAGGTCAGGCAGTGTCACAGGAACTGCTTCTCTCAAGGTGGGGATGGCTGACTAACATAATCCCAGGGTTCGCGGGGGGCCTCAGCATCCTTGACCCTCTGAGCCTCATCAAGCCAGTTAAATAGTGACCCAGCATGGGTGGGTTACTGGTCAAACTCAGCCGGCCCAGCCTAAAGGAACCAAACCTATACCTTCACAGAGCAGTTTGCACACTAGGCTCGGCTTCCTCCCTGGGAAGAACCGGGCCGACGTGCCGGCTCCTGGGTGGGAGTGGGAGTGCCCCGGGAGGAGGCAGCGCAGTTCATTAGCCCCCTCATTTGGGGCAAAGGGGATCCGTGTGGTGACAAACAATTGTCCAGGAGGATTTAGGCGGATTTGGCCAAGTGTCCCTGTGGGCCCCAAGCCTCCTCCTAATCCAGTCCACATTTCTGGCTACTTAGGATCACATTAAATGTCAAAGCCGGCGTTTAGGGAAATATCTACATTTCGGATGCATCGCCCTAGTCAAAAGAAAAGCTGGAGCGAACCTTCGAGCATTTGGCGCGAGAGGCGCTCTGTGTGGTCCGGAGTGTGAATGGGGAGAGGGGGGCGGCGCCCTCGCGGCCTCCCCGCCCAGGAATGCGGGCTTTTCACTTGTAGAAAATGCTAATGCTTTGTCCCAGCCTCGGCCTCCCGGAGGCGCGGAGGCGCCCGGCCGGATTGTCCCAGCTGCATTTGCATGTGAGCGGCCCCTGGTCCCCGCGTCCCCACCCCCTGCGCCCCGCTGCCTCCCCAGCACGGCTTTCCCGGGGCTTGTGGGACTGCGAGCAGACCGCCTGCAAGCGCCCTCTGCCCTCACTGAATCCCTGCTAAAGCCACAGGTAGCTAGCTACTCTGGACGAATAGCCTTTCCCCGGAGGCAGCAGGCAGGTGAATTTTTTTTTTTTTACTCCCGTTTTAAAATTTTATTTCACACTTTCAGTTACTTTTTAGGACACAGTGTAGTCCATCGAGGCAGATCAGGAGTTTGCATGAACCATCCTTCTGTCCAGTCTCCCACTGATGGTCTTGTGGCAAGAACCCTGCGTTTGCTGTGACATTTTTTCCCCCAGGCGCTCCAAAGTCACCATTACGCGCGCGGCTCATCCTCAGAAGGAGCAGCCGAGGGCCCCCAGGTGGCGGGGGCAGGGGAGACTCCAACGGATTAAGCACGGGCCGCGGCGAAGGCGCGCGCGGTCTGGGAGGAACCTGCTCGGCCAGCGCGGTGCGCGGGCCTCGGGGCTCAGGGCGCCACCTACCGGCGGCTGGGTCGACGCGGCGAACCGGCCCAGAGGGGCCGAGGTGGTGCCGCCCCGGGGAGCCCCTCTTTCCCGGCCAGGCTCCACGTTTACCGGCTCGGAAAGCCATCCCAACCCGAGGGCCCCGCGCATTAGCGACCCAGCATTTCCCCGCGCCGAGCTTTCGTTCTGGCCGACCCCCGGGGGCCCAAATGCAGGCGGAAAACATAACGAGATCCTGCCCAACAAACCTAACTCTGTTCCCTCCAATCATTACAGTGTTTCTTTGATTAATTACGTTCCTTCTCATTTTACTAATTTTCTTATATTTATTGTGTTGGCTTTATTTTTAGTTGTTATAGTAATTTTCTTTTATTTCATTTTTGTTTATTATTTCATTTTATAGTCATTTTGTTTTCACTAACTTTATTTCATTATTTAATTTCATTTGTTCTGCTTTTATTTTTATTTTCTCTTTATTCTATTTTTTATTCATTTTATCTCATTAATTCATTTGTTTTTATTGTCTATTATTTTATTTGTGGTTGAAGGGGAAAGATGGATATCTTTTTCATCCTATCCTGAGCTGTATGTGTTTTCCTGCCTCTGAGTTTTAAGAAATAGTGAAAATGAATACTCTTCAGCTCATTATTTGCAGTTTGTCTCATCTCCACAACTAAATTGGAAGCACCTGGAAAGTCGGGAACAAGGTTTGCTGTCATCCTTGGGCCAGGGACATGTGTTGACCAAAAGCCATTAATAAATATTTCTCCAGTTGACACAATGTGAAACCCAGATATTAAATCAGATATTTAAATTCCATCAAGGTACCTGCTCTGGGCACAGACTCCCAGCCTCTACAGCTCCAAGCCAAAATTAGAATGGGAGACAAGGACCCGAGAACTGGAACAAAGCATCATGGAGGAAGTTTCACTTCAGGTGGTCAGGTAGAGGGGGCAGGAGACAGCTGCAGGTGACTGGACCACAGCGGGTATGTTTCAGATTAAACTAGGAAAGAAGTTCTAAGGTGTGTTTTGTTCTCGTTTTTCTTGTCACACTGCAGAGGGTCTTAGCTGTTGGAGAGAGAGTGGTCTGTAATTTGAGGTAGGTAAGGAAGGAGATCAGCTCTGGGATTTCTTTGGAAGGAATGATGCTAAAGCTGAAACTCCAGTACTTTGGCCACCTCACGCAACGAGTTGACTCATTGGAAAAGACTCTGATGCTGGGAGGGATTGGGGGCAGGAGGAGAAGGGAACGACAGAGGATGAGATGGCTGGATGGCATCACCGACTCAATGGATGTGGGTTTGGGTGAACTCCGGGAGTTGGTGATGGACCCGGAGGCATGGCGTGCCGCAGTTCATGGGGTCTCAAAGAGTTGGACACGGACACAACTGAGCGACTGAACTGATTGACTGACTGAAGTGTTCATTTGTCAGCTCTGAGACCCTATGGTTCTTTGAGTTCCACAGGGCCCCCCACTTCCCCGAAGACCTTGTGCAATATGGTGTATGTCTTATGTTATTTGGGGGAAAAGAAGAATGAGTCACTATTTGCCATCAGTTCTCTGGAAAGCACTGTGAATTGCACTTACGAATTTTCACCTTATCTTCCCTCAACTTAATATTCTGAAAAAGATGAAATTTCTGGAAAAGATGAAAAAGAGGTCTAGTGAACATGCTTATACCCTAGATGCAGCAGTTAACACTTTGCTAATATTTGCTTTGGGCTTTCCAGGTGGTACAGTGATGAAGAATCCCCCTGCGAATGCAGGAGACTTGGGTTCAGGTTTGATCTCTGAGTCGGGAAGATCTCCTAGAGGAGGGGCATGGCAACCCACTCCAGTATTCTTGCCTGGAGAATCGCATGGACAGAGAAGCCTGGCGGGGTATAGTCCGCGGGGCCACAAAGAGTCAGACACAACTTAGTGACTAAGCAAAAAGCTCACACAGGGCGTCTACCGCCTGGCATGGGCTGGGAAGGGTAGAAAGAGAGAAGCTTCCTTCCAGTCCTGGAGCCCGCAGCAGGGCCAAGGGTCCTTCTTGAACACCATTTCTGCTGTTCCCACAGGTAAGGGCTCCGTGGGAATGGCAGGGTTGACAAGAAGCCCAGTGAAGACACCGCCCAGATGTGACTTTCAGTGAGGCTCTTGGCATTCAAACTGGGCAAAAGATGGGTTTCTAATCCACGAATTTCGGGGAGGCGTCCCATTCTGCTTTTTCATTTGTTGGTGTAGCATCTCCTTGCCCCCCTCTCCTCCTGGATCTGGCTTCAGCAGCCCGGGTCCAGACGCCGGTCCCGCTCACCACTTCCTCTGTGCTGCTGTTTCCTCATTTGTAAAATGGCACCAGAGTAGCAGGAACCCCATGGGCCTGTTATGAAGCTCAAGTGAGCTGCTGTTTGTGAAGCTCTAGGAAAAGAGCCTGGCACCTAGTAAGCACCAGTTGGGTGAAGGTTAACCAAATGAGTGCAGAGGCTACTATAAAATGCCTTGTGGAGATCCCGAGTTGGGCTCTCTTCTGCATTCTGGGAAAGAAAGAAGGATGGGTTCATGGGAAAGTCCTGGGCATTGCTTTGCTACTTCCTGGCTGTGTGACTATGTGCAAACTGCTTGCTCTCTCTGGACCCCAGCTTCCACGGCTATAAAATGAGAGTAATGCTCACTTCAGAGGGCAGAATCAAGGAGAGTGCTTAGCAAAGCTGCTCAGCAGATGGTCTCTAGCTGTTTCAAGAGGGGTGTTCTGAGTTTTTGATTTCTGCTTGTTAAAAGCCAAGGTGCACTGCTGTCATGAATTAGGAGGAAAAGAACCTCCCTTGGCTGCCCGTTACCTTGAGTTGTTACTAAAACTTTTTCCACAACAGAAGGCAGGCTAAGGTTATGGGGGGAAATCAAGGGTCCCCAACCTCTGGGGCTGACGCCTGATAAAATGAGGTAGAGCTGATGTAATAATAATAGAAATAAAGTACGCAGTAAATGTAATGTGCTGGAAGCATCCCCAAACCATCCCCTCTATTCCTGGTCCTTAGAAAAACTGTCTTCTATGAAACCTGTCCCAGGTGCCAAAATGCTTGGGGGCTGCTGGGGACTAGGAATGCAGAGACGGGTCCTTCTCTGTTTCAATCCCCCTGCCCTCTTTTTGTGATATTCCTCAATCTTGAGGAGGAATGGGTACAGAACAAGAAAGGAAATAAAGTTTTAAACACAGAGGTTAATCATAAACTCAGCAGAGGAATTTGGATTTGGTTCCATTTCCATTCCAATTTGTTCCAACCCTTCCAGGGAATGGGGCAACCACCACTCACTACTTCCTGCTGAAATGGGGTGTTGTCCCTGTTGTTGGGTTGCTAACTCCTCTTTTGTGACCCTGTGAACTGTAGCCTACCAGCCTCCCTCTATGCATGGGATTTCCCCAACAAGAATACTGGAGTGGGTTGCTTTTTCCTTCTCCAGGTTATCTTCCTGACCCAGGGATTGAACCTGTGTCTCCTGCATTGGCAAGTGGATTCTTGACCCACTGAGCCACAGGGAAGCCCAGCCTAACTTGGGGAATGCACACAGAGTTGGAAATAATCTCAATTTCCAAGCTTAGCATCAGTATTTTGTATTATGAAAACATTGCCTCTCTCTGATTACTTTGTCATAGCACCTGGACAAAGTTTTGAACATTAGTAGACATTACAATGAGGATAACAATCAAAATGCATCTGTGTATTATTTTCTGAATGTGTCTTTTCCACCCTGGACATTGGGGTCAAAAATATGGTTTGGGGGCTTCCCTGGGTGGGCTCAGTGGTAAAGAATCCACCTGTCTATTCAGGATCATGGGTTCGATCCCTGGTCTGGGAAGATCCCACATGCCGCGGAGCAGCTAAGCGCATGTACAACTATTAAGCTTGTGCTCTAAAGCCTGGGAGCTGCAAGTACTGAGCCCCCAAGTCCTAGAGCCGAAGCTCCAATACAAGTGACGCTCGTGCACCGCAACTAGAGGAAAGCCCACACAGCAAAGAAGACCCAGCCCAGCCAAAAATAAACAAAATTATTGTTTTTTAAAATAATATATGTGTGAAGGAATGTCCCTTGTGGTGCAGCAGTTAAGATTCTGTGCTTCCACTGCAGAGGGCTCAGGTTCTATTCCTGGTTGGGGAACTAAGATCCCACATGCCCAGTGGTTCAGCCAAAAGGTTTTTTAACATACGAAAAGTAAAAATAATAATAATAAAATGAAATATGGTTTGCAACAAAACAATAGCTTTCCATAATGTTATTTAAATGTCTTACCCAGTTCAGCAGTATGATCTGAAAGTTATCAAGTGTTTCTAATATAATTTAATAGACCAAATAATCCAATTTACTTTACTATTTTTCCTGAGATGCCTCGGGGGGCCTTAGGAATACTCAAACTTAGCTAGAGAAAGAAACGTACAATCTGTTATCAGAAAAAGCCCCATATTCCAGGAAATTTTTGTTCTTTTAACAGGGAGAAAGAAAACCAAATTCCAGGGAATTTCCTGGCTGACCGGTGTTAGGACTCTGTGCTTGCACTGCTGAGGATGCAGGTTCAATCCGTGGTCCTGAAACTAAGATCCCACAAGCTGCTCGGCAGAGCAGGAAGAAAAAAATTCCCATCTTCTACCAGTTTACTATTAGTAACAAAGTTGCTTTACCTAATTAAATCCATTCTAATTTTAATCACTCCTGACAACACACAAAAGCCTTCTCTTAGAGTTCCCTTTTCTCACAAATCTTGTACCACTTTTTGTAACCATATGATCTGTCTCTTATTTTCCCCATCCAGAAACAGCTCTTGAACAAAATTTTCACCACTTTTCCTCAACAAAAACATCTCCATTCTGTATACCTTTTATCACCTACAATGCATATAGTTGCTTTACACTCTGAAATGCTTTCCTTGTCCTGCTAGTAGCTTTCATTACATATTTACAATTTTTAACCCTTAAAAGCCTTAACAAAACCAAGAAACAAGTAATTGAATTGTTATACCAGCATTTTCTGATTGAAAAACTTAACATATTCCATAATCTCCAAAAACTTGAATTTTTCTCATAGCACCCTTTCTCTTTAATGTGGAACAAGAGAGTGTGTTTAATAAACCCCAAACATCTTTTGAAGCTCTACCAATTAACCTAAGACTGAAGTCTCAGGCAAAGTGGGCTTTGTTTGTATTTTAAGGACATGATAAGAGCTCACTTCAAGCTTTCTCCTAGGCACATTTTTGTCCTCTCAGGATTAGAATTCTGAAAACAGTATTTTATCAGCCCAGCTTTCTCTGCTACAAAAATTGTCTTCCACATCAGACACACATCACAACCAATTTACAAAATGCCAGAATAGCATAGTTCATACTCAAAAGAGAAGTTCGCATGCATAGTGGTGGACCTCGAGGTGTCTTGGCGCTTGTCAGCTCTCCTCAGAGGTGTCTTTTCGTCCCACCAAGGAAAAGCGTAGTATGGCCATCAGGGCTGAGCAGGGGAGAAAAAGAGAGGATCCCCCAAACAAATGGTTTCCACTGGGAACATCCTCTCAAACCTCCTCCTGGGGCCAGTGGCTCCTCACAGCGTTCTCAGCACATCATGAAGGTGATGCCTTGGCTCAGGAACGACTCCCTCCCTGGAGCCCGATGTTGCAAGGACACAGCCTCACAATGTGTGCCAACATCTGTTAGCGGGACTTCCCCAGCGGTTCAGCGTCTAAGACTGCATTCCCAATCCAGGGGCCCCGTGTTTGATCCCTGGTCAGGGAACTAGATCTCACGTGCTGCAACTATAAAGATCCCACATGTGGCAATGAAGATCCTGAGTGCTGCAACTAAGACTCAGTGAAGCCAAAAAAAGTGAGTAGGCACGCCAAGACAGGGCAAGGTCTCCAAAATACAATGCACCTTAGAATACAGATATATAATAAGTAAATAAGTAAGTAAAGTCACTCAGTTGTGTTCGACTCTTTGCGACCCCATGGACCATAGTCCACCAGGATTCTTTGTCCATGGTATTCTCCAGGCAAGATACTGGAGTGGGTTGCCATTTCCTTCTCCAGGGGATCTTCCCAACCCAGGGACAGAACCAGCATCCCCTGCATTGCGGGTAGACACTTCAACCTCTCAGCCACCAGGGATGCCCACAGATACATAGACATGGGTTCAATATCTTTCAAAAGTATAAATTTTGGAATCCAATAAAATAAGATTAAAGAAAGAAAAAAAAATCTGTTTGTAGGTCCAGGTGCTCCCAGCTTAAAAGCCAGCAAATAAGCAAGAAACACCTGGAGTAACAGGCAAACTTGGCCTTGGAGTACAGAATGAAGCAGGGCAGAGGCTAATAGAGTTTTGCCAAGAGAGCACACTGGTCATAGCAAACACCCTCGTCCAATAGACAAGAGAAGACTCTACACATGGACATCAGCAGATGGTCAACACCGAAATCCGATTGACTATATTCTTTGCAGCCAAAGATGGAGAGGCTCTATACAGTCAGCAAAAACAAGACCTGGAGCTGACTGTGGCTCAGATCATGAACTCCTTATTACCAAATTCAGACTTAAATTGAAGAAAGTGGGGACAACCACTACACCATTCAGGTCTGACCTAAATCAAATCCATTATGATTATACAGTGCAAGTGAGAAATAGATCTAGTCCCTCTAGAGTGCCCGATGAACTATGGACGGCGCTTTGTGACATTGTACAGGAGACAAGGAGCAAGACCATTCCCAAGAAAAAGAAGTGCAAAAAAGCAAAACAGCTGTCTGAGGGGGGCTTACAAATAGCTGTGAAAAGAAGGGAAGTGAAAAGCAAAGGAGAAAAGGAAAGATATACCCATTTGAATGTGGAGTTCCAAAGAATAGCAAGGAGATAAAAAGCATTCTTCAGTGATCAATGCAAAGGAACAGAGGAAAACAATAGAATGGGAAAGACTAGAGATCTCTTCAAGAAAATTAGAGATACCAAGAGAACATTTCGTGCAAATATGGGCTCAATAAAGGACAGAAATGGTATGGACCTAACAGAAGCAGAAGATATTAAGAAGAGGTGGAAAGAAAACACAGAAGAACTATACAAAAAAGATCTTCACGACCCAGATAATCACAATGGTGTGATCACTCACCTAGAGATACACATCCTGGAATGTGAAGTCAAGTGGGCCTTAGGAAGTATCACTACAAACAAAGCTAGTGGAGGTAATGGAATTCCAGTTGAGCTATTTCAAATCCTAAAAGATAATGCTGTGAAAGTGCTGCACTCAATATGTCAGCAAATTTGGAAAACTTAGCAGTGGCCACAGGACTGGAAAAGATCAGTTTTCACTCCCATCCCAAAGAAAGGCAATGCCGAAGAATGCTCAAAGTACCACACAATTGCACTCATCTCACACGCTAGCAAAGTAATGCTCAAAATTCTCCAAGCCAGGCTGCAGTAATACATGAACCGTGAACTTCCAGATGTTCAAGCTGGTTTTAGAAAAGACAAAGGAACCAGAGATCAAATTACCAACATCTGTTGGATCATTGAAAAAGCAAGAGAGTTCAGAAAAACATCTATTTTCTGCTTTATTGACTATGCCACAGCCTTTGACTGTGTGGATCACAATAAACTGTGGAAAATTCTGAAAGAGATGGGAATACCAGACCACCTCACCTGCCTCTTGAGAACTCTGTATGCAGGTCAGGAAGCAACAGTGAGAACTGGACGTGGAACAAAAGGCTGGCTCCAAACAGGAAAAAGAGTATGTCAAGGCTGTATACTGTCACCCTGCTTATTTAACTTCTATGCAGAGTACATCATGAGAAACGCTGGGCTGGAGGAAGCAAAAGCTGGAATCAAGACTGCCAGGAGAAATATCAATAACCTCAGATGTGCAGATGACACCACCCTTATGGCAGAAAGAGCCTCTTGATGAAAGTGAAAGAGGAGAGTGAAAAAGTTGGTTTAAAGTTCAATATTCAGAAAACTAAGATCATGGCATCTGGTCCCATCACTTCATGGCAAATAGATGGGGAAACAGTGCAAACAGTGGCTGACTTTATTTTGGGGGCTCCAAAATCACTGCAGATGGTGACTGCAGCCATGAAATTAAAAGACTTTTACTCTTTGGAAGGAAAGTTATGACCAACCTAGACAGCATATTAAAAAGCAGAGACATTACTTTGCCAACAAAGGTCGGTCTAGTCAAGGCTATGGTTTTTCCAGTGGTCATGTATGGATGTGAGAGTTGGACTGTAAAGAAAGCTGAGCACAGAAGAATTGATGGTTTTGAACTGTGGTGTTGCAGAAGACTCTGTGGTATTGCAATCCCTTGGACTGCAAGGAGATCCAACCAGTCCACCCTAAAGGAGATCAGTCCTGGGTGTTCATTGGAAGGACTGATGTTAAAGCTGAAACTCCAATACTTTGGCCACCTGATGTGAAGAGCTAACTCACTGGAAAAGACTGTGATGCTGGGAAAGATTGAGGGCAGGAGGAGAAGGGGACGACAGAGGATGAGATGGTTGGATGGCATCACTGACACAATGGACATGGGTTTGGGTGGACTCCGGGAGTTGGTGATGGACAGGGAGGCCTGGTGTGCTGCAGTCCATGGGGTTACAAAGAGTCAGATACCACTGAGTGACTGAACTGAACTGAACTGAAACAAGCAAGGCTGATGGAAAGGAAAATTAGCTTTATTTTGGATGCATGCAACCTGGAGAGTAGGGCGGACTCCTCTCCGAAAGCCAACTCCCGCTCAGCGCCACACAATCCTCGGACAAAAGCTTTCATAGGCTCCTTGCAGAAACAGCACGGTCAGCTCTAACAGTCATCTTGAAATTGGTCACAGGTGGACTGTGACCAGCGGCATGTCCAGCAGCATCTTGATTGTCTTAAGTAGAGTCAGTCTTCAATTCCAGAGTCGGTTTGTCCCCATTTCTTTGGTGCCAGTTCTCAGAATTGTGGTAGCTTATATCATGCCTACAGTCTGGTTCTCATGTAGTTAACTTCTTCCACCTAGTCGGGGTTTCAGGCTCCACCACATAGCTCACAGGATATGGTTCAGAATATTATCTATTGCCCTTGAGGAGAAACTGAATGTCCTTGACTTTGCTTAATGACTAATCTACTATTAGTCATTAAAGTTCAACACCATTCAGAAAACTAAGATCATGGCATCCAGTCCCATCACTTCATGGCAAATTATTTAGTCTTGTTGGACTGTTTTCCTTTATTTCTGCATTCTCTCACTTGTCTGATTACACTTATTCTTTGGCTAAAGTTTTTCCACAGACCAAAGGCAGGAGGAAGACATGGGGGCCAAGGACCACACAGTTCTGCTCCACTTCAAAACCTTCCTTTCGGGGAAAAGGCCTCCCCGAAAGGCTGCCCCTTTGTCTGGAGTCTGAGTTTTCCAGGCCCCCCTCTCTTGGAGAAGGAAATAGGTGTTTTCTTCCTTTCTGCCCTTCACTAAGAACAGTGTGAAAATCGCTGAGAAATCCAACAGTGGCTGGGAATTCCCTGGCGGTCCAATGGTTAGGACTCGTTGCTTTCACTGCTGTGGCCTGAGTTGGATCCCTGGTCGGGAAACTAAGACCTTGCAAGCTGTGTGGCATGACAAGAAAAGAAAGAGAAACGAACAGTGGCTTTGTGGATCAGGAATCCGAGGTCACTAGCAGCCCCCATTTGGCCTGCCAGTTCCTCAGACACCATCGAAGCGGAAGTGGAGTGGCTGTGGCTAGCTTGATATTTCTCATGTGATAATTGTTCTGGCCACTTGAAGTCAGAACCTTTTCTAGAACTCTCAGTATGGGTTGTCTTTATCTATCATTTATCTATCTATCTATCTATCTATCTATCTATCTATCTATCTGTGACTCTAGTCCAGGCCAGGCTGATCAGGACAATAGTGGGCAGGATTCTAGGAGGAAATGACAAGCTTTGGTTCACGGATTCATTCAGTAAAATTCATCCAGTTAAGTTCAAGTCCTCTGGGCCAGAAACAACTGTGAACTGTGGGATTGAGGCCAGAATTCGGGAGAGAAAGTCTGCTTTCCTTGGTATAGTCTTTTGTATTTTGGGGAATTTCAACTATGTTTCAGTTCAGTTCAGTCGCCCAGTGGTGTCCAACTCTTTGCGACCCCATGAATCGCAGCACGCCAGGCCTCCCTGTCCATCGCCAACTCTCGGAGTTTAATCAAACTCATGTCCATTGAGTCGGTGATGCTATCCAACCATCTCATCCTCTGTCATCCCCTTCTCCTGCCTTCAATCTTTCCCAGCATCAGGGTCTTTTCCAATGAGTCAGTTCTTCGCATCAGTATTGGATGCAAAAGTATTGGAGTTTCAGCTTCAGTATCAGTCCTTCCAATGAATATTCAGGACTGATTTCCTTTAGGATAGACTGGTTGGATCTCCTTGCAGTCCAAGGGACTCTCAAGAGTCTTCTTCAATACCACAGTTCAAAAGTCAACTATGTTTAGCTGTTCAAAAAAAATTTTGTAAAGAAAGAACAGGGAGGCTACTATGAATAGCCACTAGGAGAATGGTCTCAGGACCCCCACCCATCAAAGGCAGGGGCCTTAAATATGACAGGTGAGTTTTTGGAGCCCAGAAAGCCCTGGTGGCTGGCTTTCCTTCATAGGCCATCCAGAATTCCCTTTTCTGGGAAGGGAAAGGACATTTCAGGACTTCCCTGCTGGTCCAGTAGCTAAGACTCCATGCTGCTAATGCAGGGGCCTGAGTTTCATCCCTGGTCAGGGAACTAGATCCCCCATGCTGCAACTAATCAGCCAAATACATAAATTATTAAATATTTTTTTAAAAGAAAGAAAGGGGGATTTTTTTTTCTTTTTTTTTTTTTTTTTTGCCACACCATACAGTATGCAAGATCTTAGTTCCTCAACCAGAGACTGAACCCATACCCCCTGCAAGAGAAGATCGGAGTCCTAATCACGGGACCGCCCGGGAATTCTTAAGGGATTTCTTCATTATGATCCAAAATAGACATGAGTTTAGGGTGTTGCTTGGCTGGACTTTCTCACCTTCAGAATCCCACTCTGTTGGAGAAAGCCCTTAATTGGGGGAGCGGCCCTGACCCGACCTGCAGAGCTAGTGTCTCTCTTTTTAGAGAGTGATCCCACTGAATTAAAATTCAATTAATCCTACTTTAAGGACAAGAAAGACTATTTGTGAAAAATCATTAAACAGCACATAAAATCCTTTGAGGAAGGGGGAATACTAGAAGTTCAGCCTGGCTTTTGTTAAGATACTTTGGGCCCAACGAGTTAACTTTTTTGAGGAATTTTAACAAGACAGTGGTCAAAGTGGAATTTGTCCATGTCGTTTATTTAAGGTTTTACAAGGCCCTGCAAAGAGTCCTCCCCTGAGTGTGGACAAGAAGAGAGTTTAGTAACAACGTGGTGAGACCTATGAGGAAACCAAGCAACTGGCCTTGATGCTCCAAAAATGTCAGGTCTTGGGAATTCCCTGGCAGGCCAGTGGTTTGGACTCTGGGCTTCCACAGCAGGGAGCATGGGTTCCATCCCTGGTCAGGGAACTATGAGTCCCCCATGCCTCGTGGGGCAGCCGAAAAAAATATAAAGTCAGGTCCTAAAAGACACAGGAGGGCTGAGGGTCTGCCCTGATTAAAGAGGACTGTCCTACTGTATAGCACGGGAAACCCTGCTCGGTGTTATCTGCCAGCCTGGGTGGCAGGAGGGTTTGGAAGAGAATGGATTCATGTATATGTATGACTGATCCTTTTGCTGTCCACCTGTAACCATCACAACATTGTTAATCAGCTATTTTCCAATATAAAATAAAAAGTTAAAAAATAAAAATATTTTAAAAGTGTGTATTTTACTGCTGAAAGAAATAGAGACACACATACAAAAAAATAAAATAAAAGAGGATTGGAGAGACAGGACCTCGGGCTGCGGCCTGTGGTTCTGGACTGGACCCTAGGAAGGGAAAAACAGACTCGCCCGGAAAGGAGCTGATTGAGGCAACTGGTGAAATGTGAATACAGTCTGTGGATGAGATAGTAGTCTTGTAGCAATGCTAAATTTCCTGATTTAGACACTGTACTTTGGTTACATAAGATAATGTTTGTATTCTTAGGAAAGGCACAGGAAGTGATTAAGAACAGAGGAGGTCATCG
The DNA here is from genome assembly GCF_016772045.2 of Ovis aries. Taxonomy (NCBI): domain Eukaryota; kingdom Metazoa; phylum Chordata; class Mammalia; order Artiodactyla; family Bovidae; genus Ovis; species Ovis aries. The sequence continues at coordinate 7,202,433 of NC_056072.1, forward strand.
TACTCCCTCCCAAATGGTTCGCAAAAACAATTTTTAATCTATAGCTACAGGTATTTTATTTTACATCTATCTGTATTTTTTACATAGCTACACATTTAACATATATACATGCACAATACATATATGTTATGTGCTATCTACATATTATATGTATATAATAATACACGTGTATGGGACTTCTCTTGTGGTCCAGTGGCTAGGACTCTATACTTTCAATGCAGGGGCCCCAGGTTTGATCCCTGGTCAGGGAACTTGGATCCCTAGCTGAAAATGAATTAACTAAAATACTTATAATACACAAGTATATATGGAGAGAGAGAGAGAGTGTGACCATGAATACGGGGAAAAGGTTAATCTTTAGGGATCCTGGGTGAAGGATAGATGGGAATTCTTTGTATTGTCATTGTAATTTTTCTCTCCATCTAAAATGATTTTGAAATACAAAGTTAGAAAAAATAAAAATCAGTAAAACGAATAAATTAAGAAGAGATAAAAGCTAGGAAAGGGGACTTCCCTGGTGGTCCAGGGGCTAAGACTCTGTGCTCGCAATGCAGGGGGCCCAGGTTCCGTCCCTAGTCAGGGAACTAGACCTCACATGCCTCAGCTAGGAGTTTGCATGCCCCTACTAAGACAGCCCACATGCTACAATGAAGATCGAGGACCCTAAGTGTGACAATTAAGACTGGGCACAGGCAAAAAAAAAAAAAAAAAAGCTAAGAAAGAGAGTAAGAGGCAGGAAGGAACGAAGGGACAAAGAAGGAAGAAAAGTTTAAGACACTAAAGAAACAGATGGTGTTCATGTCTGATGACACATTTATTGGTTTCCTTCTGCCCTAAAATAGGTACCAACAAACTGCACAAGAATTAGGAATCCCCCTAAGAGAGATTTGTAAGCTGACTGGGAAGACCAAAGTCACCTGCCTGCAATCACTGAAAATGCATGGCCATCCATGTGCCTAGAGTTCAACCAAGAGTCCCTGAAGGCCACTGGGGCCCAGACCCCAGCTGATGACTTAGCTCCGCCTCCCAGGAGCTGGCAGCTGCATACCGGAGACAGACGTGTAAAGTGCCTACAATGTAATTTGCCAGGAAACAGGACAGAAGCAGGAATGTGGAAGGAAACCTGCCAGAAATGTCTTACTCCCCAGGTGGAACACTTGAAGGAGGTTTTGAAGGCTGAGTAGGAGTTTTCCAGCAAAGGGACATTGTGAGCCAAGCACAGAGGTGGAAGACAGGATGCAATACTGAGCGATTTGTCAGCAAGTGGTTTTTCATTGAGCCAAGGCCACAGGCTGGGGGCTGGACAGGTGAGCCACTGGTGACAGGCTTACAGGAGGTCACGGGTTCCGAGCTGGGGTTGAAAGCGGGTGAGGGGGGTTGCCTTGGATGCACAGATATCACATTTTGCACACAGACAGAGGGAATGTCAGGTGCAAAAGTGCAGAGGTCGGGAATGAGCAAATCCCAAGGTGAAGGTCTGGTAAACACCTTGGAGCCTGGGAGTCTGCCCCAGGTGGGGCTGGGCTGCTTTGTTGCTCCCCTGAGCCTGCACATGCACACTTGAATCTTCAACCTAGATTGCTATAGTCAAGGGCAAGGCGGCGAAACAAATGACTTTACCTATTTATAACAGAGACAATTGAATGGAGAGGTTTGGCTGGACAGGAGATAGAACCCAGAGGTCAGGCAGAGCCACAGCCTCCAACCTTTTTGGCACCAAGCGCCGGTTTTATGGAAGATGATTGTTCCACATACCCAGAACTGGCAGGCTGGTTTGAGGTTGATTCAAGAGCACTGCATTCACTGTGCACTTAATTTCTAATCTAATGTCCCAACTAGTAGGACAGGAGGTACCGGTCTGCTGCCCTGAGCTACAGACGGAAGCCAATGCCACTTCAGCTGGCTGGAAGGCCAAAGGAGGGGATGGACTTACTGAACCCAAGGGTCCCCTGCTGGAAGCTGGAATCACAGCAGGCCTGGAGATGGAACCAGGGAGAGATGCAACCATGGCTGGAGACTAGGGCTGCTACCCAAGGCAGAGAGAGAAGGGGAGAAAGCCCCGGACTTTCTCTTCTGTTAGCTCTCTAGTCAACTGTGTGTGTATGCTGTGCCCAGCCGTGTCCCACTCTTTTCGACTCATGGACTATCACCTGCAGACTCCTCTGTCCATGGGGTTTTCCAGTAGAGAATACTAGAGTGGGTTGCCATGCCCTTCTCCAGGGGGTCTTCCTGACCAGGGATTGAGCCTGCGTTTCTCGTGTCTTCTGCATTGGCAGGTGGGTTCTTTACCCTTAGAGCCATCTGGGAAGTGTGTGTTAGTTGCTCAGTGTGTCAGACTCTGCGACCCCATGGACTGAAACCCACCAGGCTCCTCTGTTCATGGGATTTCTCAGGCAAGTATACTGGAGTGGGTTGCCATTTCCTCTCCATGGGACCCTCCCAACCCAGGAAATGAACCCCGGTCTCCTGCACTGCAGGCAGATTCTTTACCATCTAAGTCACAAGGGAAGCCCCCTCTAATCAACTACTGGCCTCCTTTTGGCCAAACCCAGCCAGAATCTGACTCAGGAACCTGGGAGCAGGATCTGAAGTTACCAGCCCTCTGAGACACAGAACACAGCTGGACAGAGAGCAGATCTGAGGGCATATAGGACCAGAAGCAGCCGAGCCAGGACATCTCCGGGAATTGCTTTCTGTCCTACACATAGGTTGCACAGTCCTTTTAGTAACATGATCAAGCCAAACTCACTCAACAAGCCAAATTCCCCAACATTCTGTAACCGGGGAAATGTATCCAAGTACTCAGGCCAAAAAACTTTGGAGTCATCCCCTTCCTCACCTCTTGACTGCTATCTTTTCTCATCCAAGCCATCAGCACATCTTACTAACTCAGCTTTCAAACTGTAGTGTATTTCATTACCTTGAGTAGGCACATTTTCCCATACGGTAATCATGGTATATTCGTGTTATCCATTGCCTGCCTTATAAACCATTCCAAAACGTAGTTGCATAAACAATCACCATTTTACTATGCTCCCAGATTGTGTGGGTCTGGAATTGAGACAAGGCACAGAAGAGGTGCTGGCTGGTGTCAGCTTCACAGTGCCTGAAATCTCAGCTGGGAAGATTTGAACAGCTGGGGTGACTCTATGGGTTTGAGACTAGAATCATCTAGAGATGACTTCACACACGTATCTAACTTCATAGCTGGGAAGCCATGCATAGTTGGGGCTCCCTGGAAATCTATTCATCCATCATAATCTATCTATTAATCTATCATCTCTCTACCTGCCCATCTCTCCATCCATCATTATAAATGTTCAGAACCTCTCCACACGGCCCCTTTATTATGGTAACTCAGGGTTTTCAAGATGAGCGCCCCATGGAGCAAAGTCTTGTTACAACGTTGTGTCCTAACACAACCTAAAACTATTAGGTGTTCAGCAAAGTGATTTACATATATATATTCTTTTTCAGACTTTTCCATTATAGGTTATTACAAGATACTGAGGGGGGCTTCCCTTGTAGCTCATTGGTAAAGAATCTGCCTGTAGTGCAGGAGACCCGGGTTCAATCCCTGTGTTGGGAAGATGCCCTGGAGAAGGAAATGGCAACCCACTCCAGTATTCTTGCCTGGAAAATCTCATGGACAGAGTAGCCTGGTGGTATGCAGTCCATGGGGTTGCAAAGAGTCGGGCACGACTGAGCAACTAACACTTACAAGATATTGAATATAAATCTCTGTACTATACAGTAGGACCTTGCTGTTTATCTGTTTTATTATTCTTAGTTTTGGCCACGAGGCATGTGGGATCTTAGTTCCCCAACCAGGGACCGAACTCACACTTTTTGCATTGGAAGCATGGAGTCTCAACCACTGGACTGCCAGGGAATTCTCCTTATTTATTTTACATAAAGTTGTACATGTCTGTCAATACCAAATTCCCAATTTACTAGCATGTATTTTATCCCAATTTTATAGAAAAGGGAAACAAGGTGTAGAGAAAGATTTTTACATACAGTAAAAAATTCACAATCCCTAAAAGAATAAATTGACATGGTCCTAGGTTCTTCACCTTTTACTACTGAATTCAAGCTCTGGTCTTTGGGTGTCTGACCTTGACGTTCTAGTTTGTGCAACGTCTTCAGAGAATTCTGTGCACTGGCCACTGTGATGGAACCATTGGGCCAGAAGCACTCTAGGTTTAGTAGTAGTGATTCTGCCAAAGTGGATGTTGTAACATGAATATGTAAATGTCAAAAATTAGCAGAGGTCTTGGTCCATATATCAGCAGACAATTTTGTCAGCTTTGTCAGTATATTTTGCAGCCTTAACATCCTCAGTGACAAGTTTCTTCTGATGTGTTCTAATTCTAGGGTTTTAACCCTTTGTATCTTTAATGTTAAGACTTGTCCGCTAGAGGTCTTTATTCTTTAAAACTCCTTTTGAGGAACTTCTCTGGTGGTCCAGTGGCTAAGACTCCGTGCTCCCAAGGCAGGGGGCCTGGGTTCCATCGCTGGTCAGGGAACTAGATTCAATAAGCTGTAACTAAGACCCGGCGCAGCCAAATGAAAAAAATATATATTTTTTAAAGTGATTAAAATGGTACATTAGAAGAAAAACTCCTTTTGTTTTCTGTAGTACTATCTGTGGTTAACAAAAAAGATTCTTCCTCTGCTTCAATATTTGATAGTTGACATCTAAAGGGAATTCTCCGTATATAAAACCCATACTCTCTGAAGATTATGGAAAATGGCATCTTTCAGATTTCTAGAAGTTTAAGTGTTATGTAACAAAGCAGGAACCCCTGTTTCTCTTATGGACCTCATTTCAATATTACCATTTACAGTCTGACAGAATGTATAATGTAAGATTTCTCTTGTTCTGTAGTTTATTTACAGATAAATATAATACAGATTTTTTTGAATCACGTGATTTAAACCTTTTCTTCCTTGCTATGATTCACACTTATGTAGGAGAGCACTTACGATCGAATTAAACTTTGGTTTGATTGCATCTGCACTACATTACATTTTGTAAATGCAGTTCTGATTTTTAAAAAATATTTATTTACTTATTTGGTTGCATTGGGTCTTACTTGCCGCACTTGGGATCTTGGATCTTCACTGCGGCATGTGGGATCTTTAGCTGCGGCGTGTGAACTGTTACTTGCAGCATGTGGGATCTAGCTCCTGACTGGGGATTGAACCTGAGCCCCCTGCATGGCGAGTACAGACTGTCGGCCACTGGGCCACCAAGGAAGTCCTGATTTTGGACTGGACTGAAATAAGCCATGTCTTAATGCAGGTGATAAGCATTTAAAACTTTAGCCATTAGGTTCTCTTTTTTTGGCTCTGTATATCAAACGCACTAGTTCTTTGGTGCATGATTGAATAGCTCCCTTGAGTGGCTTGACAATGACATTTTGGGAAACGTTCCCAGCGGTAATGTTGTCTACAGTAGTTCTCATGGGATGCTAGACTTTTCAACACCACTCTTCCAATAAATTTTGTTATGAAAACTTAAAAAAAAGCTGATAAACTGAGCTTCATTAAAATGTAAAATCAATTCAAAAGAGAATGAAAACACAGACTGGGAGAAAAATCTTAGCAAAGCATATATCTGATAAAGGATTCATAGCCAAAATGCATAAAGAGCTCTCAATTAATAAGGAAGCAAAAAACCCAATTTTTAAAAAGCAAAAGCTGTAAACAGACACGGCACCAAAGAAGATCTATGATTTTTAAATAAAACACATGGAAAAAGGCTCAATATCATTAGCCATCAGGGAAACGCAAATTAAAACCACAGTGAGCTACCACCATTCACCTATAAGAATGGCTAAAATGAAATAAAACACATAACTGACTGTATAAAGTTTGGTGAGGATGTGGACAAGACTGAACTCATATTCTGTGGGCAGAAATGTAAAATGGTACAAGCACTATTTAAGACCACTCTGTGGTTCCCTGAAAAATTAATACACACCTGCCATGTGATCCAGCCATTCCACAAACATGTATTTTCCCAAGAGAAAATATATACTAGTCCAGAGAAAGATTTGTGTATGAATATTTATAGCAATCTTATTTGTAATCGCCAAAGCTTGAAAACAAACCCAAATGACCCAGAAACCAAAATGAGCAAGCAAACTGGTAAGTCAGCAAATTGCAGAGCATCCATACCATGGAATACTACCCAGCAATAGTATTACTGAGAAGAAAGGGAGTACTTATCCACACATTGTTATGAATTATCACAAAGTAATTATGTTCATAAATCGGAAGACTGGGAATGATACATACATACTACTATATATATAATAGATAGCTGATAAGGACTTACTGTATAGTACAGGGAACTCTACTCAATACTCTGTAGTGACCTATATGGGAAAAGAATCTCAAAAAGAGTGGATATATGTACATGTATAATGCAATCACTTTTCTGTACCCCTGAAACTAACACAATATTGTAAATCAACTATACTCCAATAAAAATTAAAAACAAATAGCAAAGTAATAACGCTGAGTTAAAGAAGCCAGAGCTCCATACCCCCAAGAAAAGTACAAATCGTACAAAAGACTATGTATTATAGGTTCCATGTACATAAAACTCTACAAAATGCAAACCAATCTATAGCTATAGAAAGCAACAGGTGGTAGCCTGGGGAGAGGTTACATGATGGGTTTATCAAAGGGTTCAAGAAAACTTTGGGGAGTGAGATATATTTGTTCTCTTGGTGTGATGATATCCATATATCCAAACTTACCAAACTGTGTATACTTTTAAAAGTGTGTAGTTAATTTACTGTATGTCAAGTATACCTCAATTAAACTGTTTTATTTATTTTTTGGTCATGCAGCTTGTGGGATCTTAGTTCCCTGACCAGGGAGAGAGGCTGGGCCCTCAGCAGTGAAAGGGTTCGACCCCCTGGAGTTCCAGGGAATTCCCTAAAGCTGTTTGAAAAAAAAAAAAAAGCTGTGTAAAGCTGTTTTGAAAGAAAGAAAGAGAGAGAGGAAGGAAAGGAGGAAGAAAGAAAGAAAGCAGGGAAGGGAAGGAGGCAGGGGGAGAGGAAGGAAGGAAGAAACTTAGGGATGTTAATCTGGCAGAAAAGCTGGGGCAGGAGGGGAAGGCAGTGTCCATTTGTCTCCTGCTGTGTAACAAATGACCCCCAAATTTAGTGGCTTACAACAACCACCATGTTATTATATTTCACAATTTTGTGAATCTGGAATTCAGATCGGCTCAGTGGAGAGAAGCCCAGTGGCACCAACCGGGTGGTATTCAGACTGGGATGGTCTAGGCGTCCAAGATGGCTTCCGCCACATGCCTGGCGCCTGGCGGGCACGGCAGGGAGGCTGGGCTCAAGCGGCCCCCTCTCTCTGTCCATGCTGATTCAGGGACCCTCCATGTGGACTCTTCCCCCTTGACTTCCTGCACCCCGAGCCACTGTGGAGACCAAGGTGGAAGCTGTCAGTTCTTTTAGAGACTGGGCCAGGAATAGGCAGAGCATCCCTTCTGCCACACTCTGTACTGGCTGAAGCAGCCAGGCGCCAGCCCAGACTCTAGGGGAGGGGCAGCAGACCCCACCTCTCAGGGAAAGCCTTGAGTTGGAGCAGTCAGGCCAGGCTGAAGACTTACTGGGTCCTAAGCAGGTGAGTTGGGTATCTATGGGTAGTGGGAAGTGCTTGTGTGGAAGACTTACAGAAAGGGAGATTTGAGACAGGGCAGAGAGGTCCCTCACGACTGAGCGTCTTCACTTTCACTTTTCACTTTCATGCATTGGAGAAGGCAATGGCAACCCGCTCCAGTGTTCTTGCCTGGAGAATCCCAGGGACGGCAGAGCCTGGTGGGCTGCCGTCTATGGGGTCGCACAGAGTCGGCCACGACTGAAGCGACTTAGCAGCAGCAGCAGCAGAGAGGTCCTTAGGCTTCCCTGGTGGCTCAGTGGTAAAGAATGTGCCTGCCAACACGAGGAGACTTGGATTGGATCTCCGGGTCGGGAAGATCCCCTGGAGAAGGAAATGGCACCCCACTACAGCATCCTTGCCTGGGAAATCCCATGGACAGAGGAGCCTGGCCGGCTTACAGTCCGTGGGGTTGTAAAAGAATGGGACATGACTTAGTCACTTAACAGAGAGGTCCTTGGCCGTTAGGATGAGCAGTCTGACTTCTTTAGGTTAAAGGGAGCCCTTTCAGCTACAAAATTGGAGCCTCTGGAATAAGAGGCCAGTCAGGCTTAACAGTATGTATTGATTTATGTATCTTTTGATTTTCTGCTATATTTATTTAAAAGACAACTTTATATATAGTTTTTGCCCCCTGACTATGAAAGACACACATTTCATTTCATAAAACATAAGGTGAGACCTTAGCTTAAACCTGGTGGGCCACACGCAGCTACTGCGGGGTCTTGAGCTGCGAGTGACAGGAGGCAAGACCACATCTCTCTATTATGGAGGGGAAGAAGGACATGATTGGTTATCTGAAATGCTGAGATCCAGGGGAGGGTTGTGAATAGGCAATGACAAATTTAAGGGGTAGGCAGGCAGTTTGTAAACCCCTCCACTGAATAAACATAATGCAAACAAAAAGGTAATATTTAACTGTCTGCTTGAGCACTTACATGTATTCGGTATTATACTAAGCATTGTACGTTTAGCAGCTCATTTAACACTGATGGGCCAGGGTTAACTACTTGGCCCAGTCCTGCTATAAGCCTGAGTAATCAGAGGCACAGAGCGATTAAGTAACTTGCCCAAGATCACACAGAGTGTTAAGCTAGGAGAGAAGCCTGACTGAGCTCTGGAGTACTTTTAACCATTCAAGCTGGATATTGACTTTTCAAGCTTCTTTACTGTAGTCTATAAAGGTCTAGGTGACTAGAGCTTATATATTCTCTGACTTGTTGCTATTCTGGACTCTGGGCTGTTAAAAGCAGCTGATACGTGCTAAGCCACTTCAGTCACATCTGACTCTTTGTGACCCTATGGACTCATAGCCCACCAGGCTTCTCAGTCCGTGGGGATCCTCCAGGTAAGAATACTGGAGTGGGTTGCCATGCTCTCCTCATTATAATGACTCCAAGGCCAGAGTCAGGGCAGAGTAAAGAGTTGGCCAGGTGTGTTGAACTCCATTCCCCTTCAACTGGCAGGATACAGACAAGGATTCAAGGCTAGTCTCTTTGGCTGGTAATACTTCCCCTGCCCCCAGTGGTTTAAGAGTTATTATGATATAAAATTTTTTTTAATATTCAAAAGAAGATTCTAGTGATTCATGCATTTTAAAATTATGTGAATGTGCCCTGAGGATGATGGTGAAAGATGCAATTTTACATCAAAACAAGCTGGTACATCAAATATTTAATGAAAGGATCAGATGCAAAAAACAGATGCAGTCGCTCTGATGGATGGAAATGTGGAACCCCAAGCCCAGGCCTGAGAGCAGCAGGGGCCAGTGTCCTCTTTGAAAAGAAAATATGGTTACAGATGAATTCGAGAAAGAATGCAAATTTACTGCCTACATAATTTTAGGGCTTTTTTTTTTTTTTAAAGAAGTAGTTCCTTATTAAAATACAAATGATTGATTTTCAGGTTTCAGAAAGATGTTTACGTATTCCCTTTCTAATTTAGGCAAAACTGGACGGCTGCTTGTTCTTCTCTTGCTAAGAAAGGGTGTTTATTAGCTAGGATGGCAATGAAAAATTTAATACTAGTTTATAGCAGGGGACTGTCTTTGACCTTTCATCTGGATATACAGCTCCCATTCCTCTCATGGGTAAGCTACAGCCTTATTAAAATCTCTTCCTAATTTGGTCTTCATCACTACACCATATTTAAAAAATCATAACTGTATTTCTCTACAATTGCGATTGAATGAGTTGCTTTAAAATTTTCCCTCTTTCCCAAGGTATGGTGAATTAAGTCTTAGTGGAAACTAGAAAAGTGCTAATTTAACAATTTACACTGCAGCCCTGCTTCCTGGCAATGTCCTGCCAATTCAGGAAAGGAAAGAAAGGGAAGCTACTTCATGAAGAGAAATCAACATCTTTTCCCTCCTTCTCTTTTTGCCTTATTCTGAGCAATTGTCCCTAGGAAACTAACCCATCCCCTAATGTGGAGTTTGATTCCTCTTTCTGGAGTTCCAGTCTTCCTGCCCCTCAGAGATGTCTCAGCTGACTTTCCATCGCTGCCTTCCACTTGCAAGATATTTAGTCATAGGACCAGAAGAGCTGCTAATTCTCCCCTCCCCCTCTCTGGTCATCTTTTTTTTAAACCTTTTTAGATGCTGGTGGGTGGGGCCAACCCAGAGGGAGACAGCAGGTCTGGCCCATCCCTTTTCTGACCCTCTGGGGCCATCTTCCTTCTGGCAATTCTCTTCCCCCATCTGTTTTCCTCTGGTTTTTGTTTAAAAAAAAAAAAAAAAGAAATTAAAAACAATCAAAGAAAGGAAAAGAAACAAAAACCACAGAATACATCCACACCTCTGCTGAAGCAATGCCAGTGTGGTACAAAATTCATGCGCGAGCATGTACATGCTTATTCACAGGTCTCAAACTGTGGAAGAAACTTGTGTTGGCATGAAAAACTCCTAATATGTATTAAATTTTCATATTGGAGTGTAGCTGATACACAATGTTATTTCTAATATTCAAAGCATAAAATGTTTACATCTCATTCATTGGTCAAAGAAAGAAATCTGTTCCCCCCAACCCACCCCATTTTATTGAGATATAACTGATGTGTTCTGGGTTTATTCCATAATAATTTTTGCACTCCTCCCACATTTGGGTGAATGTTGACTCAGTTCAGATTTTCTCCAGGTGCCAAGGAGACAGCAGCAGCAGACTAGGTCCGCTGGCTTGTCCTGGAATTCTTCCCATCTCAGGGCAGCACCAGGCCCCATGATGGCTTTGTCCCACTAGGGTGGTGTTTCTGCAGCATGAGGCCTTCAGCATGTTGAGTTCCCTGCAAATCTCTGTGAAATCTGGTGAGCTGCAAATGTGTATGTAGTTTTTTCTTTATTATTTCACATTTATGATGATGCATGGTTGTTTAGCTTGGGCAACAAGTTATTTTTTGAACTTACAGTCAGTGTAATTTTGCACAGATCTAGAAGTTTTGACAAATGTACACACAAATACCCCTTCGACTTCATTTCCCCAGAAGGTTCTCTCCTACCCCCTTTCCCAGTCACTAAAGCTTAGTTATGCCTGTTCTAGAATTTTCCGTATATGGAATCACACAGTATGAACTTTGTGTTTGGTTCCTTTCTTCTAACATGATGTTTTTGAGATTCATCCAGGTTGTTCGTAGAAGTGGGACCCAAGCTGTCACTCACAGCTTGATGCTGTTAAGACTGGGGCAATCGGCCCACCCGATGGTCTCCACACTATATACCCTCTAAATCCTGCTATTTGGCCCTCTCCACTCTACTAAGTCAGTCTCTCTCCAGGGCCCAGCGAGTTTCTCTCCCAGAACCGCCCAGGCAGCCTCGGGCAGCACCCAGATGGCCGCGGGGCCATCACCAGGGACCTCCCCCGAACAGCTGCCCTCTGCCCCCTATCTCCACCCCCCTAGTAAAACGCCAAAAGAAACTGGTCAAAATTCAGATTCGTTTAATTCCAAACTGCGTGATGTTTTGCTGTTCATCACAGATATGCAGAGTCCTTAAGAAAACGTAAAAAAAAAAAAAGAAACCGGTGGCTGGGGCGGGGGTGGGGGTGAGGGGGTGAGATCTCACGGGCAGTGGATATCAGCCCCAGCAGAACCAGGATTCAGAATGAAATCTTTTCTTTTCTTTTTAAAATAAACGGAAGAGTCGCTCTCCACTCTGTGCTCAGAGGGTTTCAAAGGTCGTCACACTGAAGCCCGGGGGCGTTCATCTCCCCAGCGGCCAGGAGAAGGGAGGAGGTTGGAAGGAGGAGGGAGGGAGCACACAAAAGCGAGCCGTGCAGAGAGGGCTAATGTTTCCTGTTTGCCTGGAACCCCCTCCTCTGTGTCCCCTCCCCCAGCCCCCTCCCAGCACTCGGGCGGAAGTGAGTTTGCTCCTTTGGAGATTAAAAGGATTCCGAATTCCGATCAGTCCCAATAACCAACGTACTGAAAGGAGGAGGAGGAGGAAGAAGAGGCGGCAAAGCTGAGAAAGGGGGAACGCGCGCGCGTGCACGCACACAGCCCGAACTGCGGAGTTGTTCAAAGCCCCAGGCGGTCAGGGCGCACCGCGCGAGCCAAGCCCGGCAGGCGCAACGCTGCCGGGGCCACCCGAGTCTCTCGGCGACTCGTTTCAGAAAGAAGATGACGCGGGCGCGGGCCGGCGGCGTTGACCACGCGGCTCCTGATCTCACCGCGCTGGGCCGTTGCCGGTTCCACTGATTCCGGCGCGCCTCGGTGGAGGTTCCGTCCCCGCGGCTCAGGATCGGAGGGGGGGACCAAGGCGAGGGCGAAATGGCCCGATGACAAAGGAAATGTGATCCCCCTTCGCTGCCAAGGTTTCAGAGAGGACGGACGCGAGGAGGAGGAGGAGGGGCGCGGGGCGCGCGCAGAGCTCGGATAGCATTGCACGACGGCTCGCGCGGAGCGGGTAGCGGGTACATCTAATATCTTCCTGCCGATGAATAATTCACGACGGCCCTCGGGGACCTGCGGCCCTGCGCAGCGGCGCGGCTAAACCGGAGGAGAAGGAGCGCGTGGGAGGCGCCCAGGCCCTGCAAGGCCGGGGCAAGAGGGCCCGGGGCCGCGTGGGGTGCGCGTGCGTGTTAAGCGCCGGCAGCGCGGCGGGGCTCGGCGGGCGCGCGGGAGACTCGAGGCGCGTGGGGCGCGCGTGCGTACTACCCGCGTGCGGCCGCGGCGGGCCCCACTAGCTGCAGCTGCGGCGGGGCTCACCGCCCTTGCAGAGAGGCCGCGCCCGGCCGTGCGCAAGCCCGGAGCGCCGCACGCCGGGCCACCCAGGAGCCCCAGGCCGCCGCGTCATGCGGTGGGGCGGCTGGCGTCGCGCGGGGGGACACGCGCTTGGCGTCTCGCCGCTCCCGCCTTTACTAATTTGGGGAGCCTTCCTGTCCCAAGAAGAGACTAAATCCATTTAAAGAAAAGCCCACGCACCAAATACTCGTCGAACCAAATTCTGCCTCTCAAGCCGGGACTGGGTTTGCACAGCGGACTTGACTTGGGGGGTGGGGGACAATTCCCCTCGGCTGGCGAGAAGCTAAGCTGCAGCTGCTCCAGGAGTCCTCTGACCTCCCTGCCCCCGCTCGCCCCTCGCGTGTCGGGACTTGTTCCGGCGCTCCCGCCTCGGAAGGCGCGCGGCTCCCGCGTCCTCCTCCGGGAGAAATCCTTGTCGCCTCTGGAAAGTGGCATTTAATGCCCGCTGCGTCGCGGGTAGCAGCGCGCGGGCCGGACGCGGCGAGGCCGAGCCGGTCGCGCCGCTCTGGTGCCGGCTCCCGTGCGTAGGCCTAATCGATGCCTTTTTTCTGAGTGAGTCGGCGGCTCCCCCACCCACCTCGTCGGCGCTCTCCTCCTCCTCTTCCTCTCTGGTCTCCTCCCTCCTCCGGGCCTGGTTGCAAATGGCTTCGTTCCCCGAGACCGACTTCCAGATCTGCCTGCTGTGCAAGGAGATGTGCGGCTCGCCGGCGCCGCTCTCCTCCAACTCGTCGGCGTCGTCGTCATCCTCGCAGACGTCCACGTCGTCGGGGGGCGGCGGCGGGGGCCCCGGGGCCGCGGCGCGCCGCCTGCACGTCCTGCCCTGCCTGCACGCCTTCTGCCGCCCGTGCCTCGAGGCGCACCGGCTGCCGGCGGCGGGCGGCGGCGGCGGCGCGCCGGGAGAGCCGCTCAAGCTGCGCTGCCCCGTGTGCGACCAGAAGGTCGTTCTGGCCGAGGCGGCGGGCATGGACGCGTTGCCTTCGTCCTCCTTCCTGCTCAGCAACCTGCTCGAAGCCGTGGTGGCCACGGCTGACGAGCCGCCGCCGAAGAACGGGCGGGCCGGCGCCGCGGCGGGCGCGGGCGGCCACGGCAGCAACCACCGGCACCACGCGCACCACGCGCACCCGCGCGCGGCCGCCTCGGCGCCGCCGCCGCCGCTCCCGCCCGCACCGCCGCCGCCTGCGCCGCCCCGCTCGGCGCCTGGCGGCCCCGCAGGCTCCCCGTCGGCGCTGCTGCTGCGCCGGCCCCACGGCTGCAGCTCCTGCGACGAGGGCAACGCGGCCTCGTCGCGTTGCCTCGACTGCCAGGAGCACCTGTGCGACAACTGCGTCCGCGCGCACCAGCGCGTGCGCCTCACCAAGGACCACTACATCGAGCGCGGCCCGCCCGGCCCCGCCGCAGCCGCCGCCGTAGCGGCGGCGCAACAGCTCGGGCTCGGGCCGCCCTTCCCAGGCGCTCCCTTCTCCCTCCTCTCCGTCTTCCCGGAGCGCCTCGGCTTCTGCCAGCACCACGACGACGAGGTGAGTGGGGACCGCTCCCGCGGGGGACTGCGGCCCGGCGGCGTGGACGGCGGGTCTGGGCTCCAGGGGACCTGCGCGGGTGTTGCCAGGGGTCTCCGGGCAGGTCCCCAACTGAGGGAGGGAGTCCTCTCCCCCTTCCGGATTTTTCCGTTTTTCTTTTTGACTACGTGGCAGTCGCTGCCATTGAGCCAACGACCCTGTGTGTGCGAAGAGGTGGCTTCTGTATGCGGGCCGCAGAGGGTCCCAGAACGCGAACTCCCCCTCCTCCCACTTCCATATCTAATTTTCTGGCTGGCCAAACGTGGCAACCGCTGTCTCCAGTTATAGGCAGGAGCTGGGCTGGCACAAATGTGTATGCCTGTGTAGACCTAGCCTCCGTGGTGAGGGTCCCTACTCTGTTCCTCCAGACAGCTCCCGAGGTTGGAGATAGCCCCCTCTTTAGAGACTTTGGTTTCCTCATTTCTGTTTGACAAAACGGGCAGGCTATTGTTTTAAGCAAGACAAGGGATGGAGGTGTGTGTGTCTGTGAGTAGATGTGGTCTTGTGGGGGTACACTAGAGGCCTCCCCACATACTGAGTTCTCCCATTTAGGTTTTTCCCTCACGTTAGTTTTGTTTGTTTAAAGTTCATCGATGGTTGCTTTTAAGTAAGGCATTGGCCAGGAGTTAGGGGGTCGAGTGGGTGAGTGGGTACACGTGCCCGAAATGCCCTGGTTTTCCACGTGCGCGATCAGGAGGGCGGATTATACTTGTAGTTGGGAGATCTCCTTGTGTGGAATAAGCGGGCAGCTGCGGATCTGTGAGGGCCTCGGGTCTTCAGCCTCCAGCTCCCGAGGTTCCATTTCCACAACGTGGAGAAGAAGCGCGTTCTGGCCCCTGAACCTCCCTTGTGTGGACATGAGCCTCGTGGGCCCACCGCTGCGCCCGGAGCTGCGGGTTGGGGGCGGGGGGGACCTTGCCGGTTGCCCTCACCCAGCTGGAAGTCCTCGGGCCGCCCCGCCTGCCCCGGCCTCAGTCTCTCCGAGAACCGGTTTCCCAGGTTGGGAGGTGTCCCCACCTCGTTCAGCCTGAGGCTCGACTGCCCCTGGGGAACAAGCCGACCCCTGCTGCACGCGGCTCGAACCGGGCACGCAGAGCCCGAAGGCTGAAGGGCAGCCTTTGGGCTCACTTGGCTCTTGGCTGTTGGTGGAATAAACCTTTCTTGTATATTTTTCACCTCGTGTGCCACTTTAAAGGAGTTGGAGCCCATGAGTGGAAGGGGCCGAACGTTTTCAGGCTCAGCCTCGGCTGAGAGGGTCGGTGCCTTGATGCGATCTACCTGTAGTCCCTCGGGGAGACGTGATGCTAGAGCCTCGCCTTGCAGGGGAAAAGGAGTCCTCGTGGGAGTCGCCGCCTGCGAGGTGGGGTGGGCGTGCTGGCTGCGAGCGCGGCTGAGGCTTGCCCAGCGCAGTCTTTTCCACTTCTAACCTGTTATTTGGGGAGGAGGGCGGGGCTATTGCCTGCTGGCCTTAGGCCGGCTTCTCCTATTGGAAAAAAGTTGAAATTCTAGTCTACTTGTTGTGGACCCCTCATTTTCAAAGTTTCTTTCTAGGTACGAAGCCTAGGCGGGCCGTTATTCTTTGCCTTCCTTTTTTAAAGCTTTGAATGGACTTTGTGAAAGTTTTCCCACATTCAGGGCTGAATGTTTCTAGCAGATTCTTTCAAAAAATGGATTGAGGTAAAAGAGAGCTGAATCCCAATCCCAGGAATGGAAAGAGGCAACCAACTCACTGGGAAGTTTAGTGTCAAGGGGGAGGAGGCGGGAGAGGGCGCCTCGAATCCGCCCCAGTTTCCCTCCTGGCAGGGGTGTAGATGGAACCCTCCCTCTCAGCAGTTGAGTTTAAATGTCAGGTTTTATTTATATTCCCAATTAAAGATCCGTATACGTTTTATTTGGGTTAAAACAGTACATGCTCAGTGTTGCCAGACTTGTAAAAGGTTTATATACTTTTCAAATTATAAAACCATTCAAATGGTATGGGAGTGTGTGAAGTGAGCGGTGTTCCCCTCACCCTGGGAGGTACCTGGATGCCCTGAACATTTCAGTTTTTTAACGTGTGCAGTTCTGGTGAAGTTGTTGGGCAGAGGCATTAAGATCCTACACTGCTAGACCAACTATCCTTTAAAAACACGAAATTTTCTCAGTTTTGAGCAAACTCTACTCCCCTTGCCTCTCTGTTGGTTTTAAAGAAGAAAACTTGGAAATTAATTTTTAGATCTTTTTAATCTTTTCTGGGTTTGGAATGTTACCGAATTTAAAGGGACGGACCAGGACTGTGAATGGGAAAGTCAGATGTTCAGAGGAAAAGCACCTGGTTCACCCAGGGGAGTCCCAGCCCCAGCCTAAATTCTTTCTCTCTTTCCAAGGGAGTGATCCTTAATAGTTTCGGAATGATGTGCCTTTAGAAAGCCCCTTTTCCGATTGGGAAAAGAGCCTGAGGTCACTATGGGAGATGACCACCTTGTCCTCTGATAGTGATGGAAGGAATGCCTAAATCCTTGTGTTTTTTAGTGGGTACAGTGTGCTTCGATTTTTCAGATGTGCTGTTCTCCTGAGTTGCTCCGGTGTCAACATGCTCCATGAAATAATTCAGCGTGCCCTTGTTTTATGGTGACTGATGCCACCTGACCTTGGGCAGGGGGACCCCCATGCCTGGCTCTTCCCCTTTAATTTTAGGAAGAGTGCGTCCAACAGTTGGCATCTAGGAGGGTAGTCGGTCGGGTCTCTTCCCCCAGACCGCGTTCCTTAAGCATCCCCGCCAGCGTAAGATGGTTCTCTGAGAGTTGGTTTAAAACATTAACCGGAAAACTAAAAGAAGGGAGCTGGGTTTTCCAACGGAATGAAGGTTGCTTCCTCCTACTCTGTATTTGGTCCAGGCAAAAAACGAGAGTTTGGGTTATTCGCCTCGGTGGCGGTCAGTCCAAAAGGCCTGCTGGCGGGCAGCCTGGCTGAGAATGGAGCCGGGGGTGGGTGGTCGGCGCCCCGGGACCGCTGGCCGCGCGCCTCCCACGGGGCCCGGGAGAGGCGGGCGGAGGCGGCTCGACCTGTCCGGACCGGGTCTCCGCCAGCCGGACGCGGCGGGGCCGAGACAGGGTCGGCACGCATCTTGCGGGGAGAGATGGGGCGCTGATCTGGACCGGAGCGCGCGGCTCCCGTCGTCACGAGGTGTCCTTTAATGTTGTGTTGCTTGCACGTGGGAAGCAAGCCCTTCCTTGGCTGCCTCGGAGGCGATACTGCGAGCAGAAAGGGTGTGTGTGTGTTTAGGGCCGCGCGGCAGCGCTCTGGAAATGGGAGAAGCTGAGTGGGGTCTGAGCCTGTTCCGGTCCCGGAAAGGCCCTGTCACTTGGGAGTAGGACAGGGGTGACCTAGTTGCCATCTTGAGCTGAAGGTTTCTTTGTAGACTCCGAAGATGGCATTGTTGGTTCTCAGGAAGGTGGGAGTAGGGGTGGATTTTCTTGAGTCTCCTGGATGGAAAGTGGGATGAAGGGACTAACGCAGTTTATTTCTGTGTGTGTAATAAACTCCCTGGAAGATAGGTTCTAGAATTCCAATTCCATTTGATCCTAAATGTTGACCTCAAATATTGAGGAAACCACCCTCCAGAAATCAGCCCCAAACAACCTAGAGGAAGAAGGTTTGCTGCCTAAAATAATTGATTGTGGAATGTACCCTTGTATCTTATTTTGAATAAGTTCCTGTGAATGGGGACTTTACTCGAATTGGCATGAATATATTTTATTCTGTATTTGCAGAGGCTCAGTTTTCTCAGGCATGCATCCATTTGTGTTTTAAAATTATATGTGTGTGCCTTGTAAATTGTAAAATTTATAGTAAGAGGTTTTTTTAAGGACAAGAGTAAAAAAATGGGTAAAAATGTGCATTCTGGTTATTTCTTCTCCGCGTTCTCAACCAGTTCGATGGGACTTGGTAGATGTATGTCTGCTTAGCACACACATCTCGCCTATTCCCAGAAAATAAGACCTTCCATACCTTGGAAATAGTTGGAAGGTTCCTGCTTTGAATCCAGTTCAGCAGGTGGACATTTGTAGATTGAAATCTGTTGAATTACGAAAATGCTTGAGGAAAATATCCGGGAGAGAAATGTTCACTATTAACTTCTCAATATGTTACTTTTGAATGTAATCTCTACACTGTGGACTTCAAAAAAAAATTTACATGTGATTGGAGGAATGTGCCTGGTCTTCCACAAAATGCACAGAGATGAGTTTCACCAACATGGCTCCCAGGCAAATGGCTAGTTTGGCAAGCTGTGCTGGTGAGGTTGCCTCACCCGCACGGCCGAGTCAGAAAGGATGCTGGTGATACTGAGGCTGTTGTGGAATAAACGCTGTCTCTGGAGACTTATGACCAGTTTTTCTTGCTAAGGAGTAAACACTAGTTTGGGAGTTGCATAGACTTGGTTTTGGTCCACAGGATCTTTATTTCCAATGCTAGTAATATATATTTTGCAAACAATGAAAATATTTTAGGGAGAAAATGGGTGCTTTCAGTTCGTTTGATAGCACTATACATTCTTTATGATTCAGTGTTTACAAGTTAAATAGTTGTAGGACTAAAGCAGTCTGAAAGTGTTTAAAGACTGAATAAAATTGCCTTTTTCCATCCCAGCTTTCCTTCCCATTTTAGTTACTTATAAATGCTAATTCCAGGGAGTCCTTTTCAGATTTCAGGGCACTAAAACCATCATTAAAATGTAGAGTTTCCTAATTTCTCTGCACATGTAAAATTGTGAGCACAACTGTTTTGCTTTTTATGTTTTCATTAAAAAAAAAAAATAAAACTAAGCATATGTAGAAAGGGAGTTAGCTTTGGAGGAAGCCATGAATGAGGTAAAAGGGTTAAAATTCTTTTGTTGTTGAAATAGTTTGCCAGGAGAAGAAAGGGTTTATAAACTTTTTCTGCTTATGAAGAATTTTAACTTACTAGATAATTCTATATAGCTCTCACGTTTAATCCCCTCCAAGTTTTATTTCCTTTGGTGCTTACTGAAGTCACATGGGTTGCTTATTCTCACCAGTTCTTCTCACAGGGCAAGGTTTATTTCAGATGTATTCATTCTTAGGGAATAAAGGACCATTTCGATGTCATTCTTCATGACACTTAAACGAAAGATTGAGAAGAATTCTACCACGCAGGCGGTTTCCTCCTGCCTTTCCCCAAAACACTAACAAAGAGTTCAGGGCTTGACTCACTGAGGCTGTTTGTGCCACCTCTGTTATTTTGGAAGGGAGCGAAAAGGTACTGATAAGAATAAACAGTCGCCCAAAGGGAGCAAGACGCCACCCTCGAAGCCCACTCTGTTCTGCCTCCCCTTGAGCTTTCAAGTTTTGTGACTTGGAGGAGGAAGCCTGAGCCATCTTTCCTCTTCAGTTGATGCGACCTCCCGCTTCTGCAGTCCTAAATTATTCTCCTCCCTTTGAGGTTTTGTCTGTACCCACAAACCTAGTTGACTGAAACCAGATTGACTGTTTTGATTGACAAGGCTCTGACTTGTTAACAGAAAAATTGGGAGGGGTGTGGGGGGTTGAGCGTAGGCAATTTACATCTGAAACTTTGGCTTAAACCCTATTCCGGCGTAATTCTTTGCCTTCTCAGAGGGCATCTTCCGTTTCCTCGTGCTTTAGTTTGCTTGCAGCTGGCTTTGAGGGTAGGGTGGAATGAAACGGGAAGACCCCTAACTCCTGGCTTTCATCTCCCACTCAAACCCAGCTGCAATTTGGGGAGATTCTGGTTTACTCTGAAGCCATCAGACCAGTGTTTTGTTTTGTCCTCTTTCATGTAGATTTTTCTTACCTGAGCGTCACTTCCTACCAAGTGAGCCCTAGTTTTAGTACATCTGTATAGTGATCCCAGTTTAAGCATCAGTAGACTCGAGAAATTAGTAATTTTTTCAAAAACAATTTTCCACACAGTTGCCTAAGGAAAAAAGTGGTGTTCTTTTTTTTAATTAATTAATTTTTTATTGAAGGATAACTGCTTCACAGAAGGAAGTGGTATTCTTTAGTGATACTGCTTTCAGTAATATACAGACTACAAGTTGAAGTTGTAAATACTGGAAAGAGGAGCCCTGATCATGAATAAGGGCATAACTTATTTCAAAGTTTTTTAGCTACCCCAGGGGCCCTGTGGTATCTTAGTTCCCCAACCGGGTATCAAACCCCGCTCCCTGCAGTGGACGTGTGGGAGTCTTAACCCCTGGACTGCCGGGGCCACATTCTGCCGACATTAATGGGACTTGCATGAAGCAGAGCAGTGTGCACCAGACAATGAAGTGGATCAGGTCAGCTGTGTAGACTGAAGTGGATTAGGTCAGTTGTGTAGACCAAGGGCTCCCTTCCTGGCTCCCACACCCTGTGAATTTTGAGGGTCCCTGAGTTGGTTTTGGAACCCCTGAGCCTCTCTCGAAGGTCAGCAACTGTAACCTTGAGTTGTTACTCCTGAAAAGGAAAAGTCAGCCATTTCCTTCCATCTAGCCTTAACTGCTTGCAATTGAAGATGTGTGTGTGTGTGTGTTTCCTTTTCTTGAAATGACAATGGGTTTTGCAAACTTCTTTCATATCTTTGACCAACTGACATAATGCTAAAGATGTGCTTCTAAGAAAAAGTCTGGACATGGAGATTTTGCTACACGTGGATCTGATAGAACATCTTCAGCACAGGTGTTTAAAAAATCAGAATGGTGAAGAGGTGGCATCAGCAGTCATGATTACCCTGTGTTTGGGCAGACCGCATCGAAGATTTTGGTCTGTATGCTCTACCTCTCTTTGTCAGAGG
This sequence comes from Ovis aries, assembly GCF_016772045.2. NCBI lineage: Eukaryota > Metazoa > Chordata > Mammalia > Artiodactyla > Bovidae > Ovis > Ovis aries. Next base: position 7,223,708 of record NC_056072.1, read on the forward strand.
AAGATCTTTTCCTGAGGGTCATCTCTAGGCTTGTACTGGATAAGTGCTGAGCAGAGAAGTGGATATACTAGAGGAGATTTTGGTAGAGGTTGGGAAAATGTTTTTGTGGTGTTTCTTCAGGTTTATTTTTGCTTAACCACTCTTAGACAATGTGGTTTTGAGATTCTTGTGCTGCCTTAGTTTTCTCATCTGTAACACTTTGCAGTGTTGTAAGCATTCCAATTAATGTATTTAAAGTGTCTTATAGCACACTAGAAGGCAATTGTAAATATTTAAAAAATAATTTATCTATTTACTTGTTTGTGTTGGGTCTTAGCAGGCATGTGGATTTAGTTGCTCCCTGGCATGTGGGATCTTAGTTCCCCAACCACGGATGGAATCTGCTTCACCTGCCTTGCTAAGGCAGATTCTTAACCACTGGATCACCAGGGAAATCCCTGTAAACAATTTTTTTTTTTTAATGGGAAAAAAAAAGATTTTCTTTATTGATGTGTAGTTCATTTACAATATAAATTTTTGTTATATAGCAAAGTAATTCAGTTGTACATATATACATTATTCTTTTTTTTTAGTATTTGTTTTCCATTATGGTTTATCATGGGATACTGCATAATAGTTCCCTGTGCTGTACAATAGGACCTTGCTGTTTGTAATTAATAAGCTGTTGAGTTTTGAAGCAGACTCCTCACCCCATCCTTTGCCTCCGAAGAGGATGTTGTGGAAGAAAACTATTTGTCGATGTTGGAAACTGGCTTCTGTCAGCTTACTCTGGTCTGATTGGAAAGATGCAGGGATTCTTTCAAGTGGTGCAAGGTGAACTGAAGAACATGCATAAACTTTATTTTACTCTAGAAAAACTAGCCCTCAACTTTCACTTCTGGGCTAGACCATCTCTGGGTTACAGGGCTCCCTGAGCCTAGCGGAAGGATGGGCACAAGTGTGTTCAGAGGCTACATCAATGCCTGTGGCTTTTTTTTTTTTTTTTTTTTGGTGGAAGGCCAGTGTTTCTGTTTATATTTTATATGATGTGTTGAGAATCATTAATCTTTAAAGTCTTGATCTTTTGGGGGACCGTGACATTTCAAGGAAAGAGATCAACTTGCTCCAGGGAACAGTTTGATTTCAGAGCCTGGAATATTTTATAAGCTCTAATTTCATGGTGGTGTCAGTTGCGAGTTTAGGTGTTCCCGAAGAGGAAACTTCAGTTATCACAAGAAAGGCCTTAAATCATTATAGAAAAACTGCTACTTTACAAATGGGGAGACAGGTTGGGGTGGTGAAGTGACTTTAGCAGGAACTTGCCTGGTCCAGCACTCTTCGCTCTCCTAATTTATGTACAGTATTTGGCAAATATATCATTATTATGTCTTAAAATATTTATGTATTGATTTGGCTGCACCGCCTCTTAATAGCAGCATAGGAACTCTTAGGTGCACCACGTGTAACTTAGTTCCCTGACCAGGGATGGAACCTGGACTCTGCATTGGGGGTGCAGTCTTAGCCAGGGAAGTCCAGAATTATATTTTTGAAACTGGTCCTTAAAAGTCTGAAATTTAATGCTGAATTTATTGTCTGAATCTTTAGCTTCTTGTGTTTTATTTTGATTTGGGTCTTTTTTTTAAGTTATTACGGAGAAAAATAACATACAAGTAATTTACAGCTAGAGCCTTCCTAGGCTCAGTGGTAAAGATGCCACCTGTCAGTATAGGAAACACAGGTTCAATCCCTGAGTTAGAAAGATCCCCTGGACTCCAGTATTCTTGCCTGGAGAATTCCATGGACAGAGGAGCCTGGTGGGCTACAGTCCATGGGATCACAAAGAGTCAAACACGACTTTGTGACTGAGAAGGCGCGCATAGGTACAGCTTGGCAAAAGTGAGTGTGGCCATCCTTACTGTGACTGCCTCTCCTTCTAAGGTTTAATGTGTTGTCAGAGCAGTAAGTTAGCAAGGAAGAGGCCTTGAGTTTAATCTCTTGAAATGGTGCCTAAGTCTCATAAGGAGATCTCTCAGAATCAAAGTGAGAAGGATGCTTCCTCGGCCATCCATCTGTAACACAGCCTCACCCTGTGGCCCCAGCACGTCAGAGCAAATATTCTAACACTAGTGGTTTGGGGCTCTTATACCAGATCTGGCCTTGGTTGATGTTGGTGGCCTTAAGGACCAAATCGAGAAAGATGTTTTCTGGATTGCCGGTTCCCAGTGGTGATGGAAAATGGTAGTGCTGCCTTTATTTTGTTAAAAGAAACAGAGGAAACTTATTCTTTTCCAAGCCACAGAATGGGAAGATGCTTGTAGCTTCTTGGTAAGAACGCCTGGGCTCACAGCCCAGTGTCACCCTGAAGTAACTGAGACCTTGGACAAGTCACTTATCCTTGATTTCTGACCTTTCAGATGGAAATGGTGGAAGTAGTTTTTGAGAACTGTTTATGGAGGGAAGTTATGATTTACGTGAAGATGCTTTGAAGAAGGAGCTAGAAAAAGTGTTTTCAGTATCGTGAAAAAAATTTGGCTTCAACTTTTCCTGCAAGTTGCAATCAAACGGGTAAAATTCCTTCTTCGTGAAATTAGATAAGCTGCTTATCTTTCTTAAAAAATGTTTTCTGGTTGATGGCCAAATGATATTTGATACCATGAAATAATTGCTCACAGAGGACTTGATGTGTTAAGATTTGTCATCAAAACACTTGGATGTCTGCTGCTTTGAATTGTGCTCTTTGCCAGGCCTCTGGTTAGTCTTCGCTGGGAGGATGGAACTGGAAGAAAGTGGTTTGAATGCGGCAGAGGGATTCTTGGCTTCCTGTGTGGCTACTTTATTTGTGGTCTTATTTACATTACTAGAGGAAATCTAAATGTTAAAGCAAGCTCTCCTGGCATCTGAACAGGTTCTGATAGGGAGGTGAGTTTGGGCTGAAAGACAGGAATCTTGGAGAATGATGGGATTCAGGTAAAAGATGGAAAGAAGGCAAGAGCGGTTTTGGCTTCTAGCAGCCTGTATTGGCTTGACTATAGCGTGTTTGTGATCAGGATCTTTTATCTGATTTTGCCTTTCAGCATCCCTAAGAAAGGTGTTAGGCTCCGCCTCCCCATCTTGTAAAATTGAAGTGTAGTTGATTTTACAGTAGTATATTACTCTCAGGTATACAGCATCGTGATTGAGTAATTTTATAGATTATGCTCTGTTGAAAGTTATTACTAAACAATGAGTATGGTTTCTTCTGCTGTACAGTATATCCTTGCTGCTTGTCCATTTCACACACAGCGCTTTGTCCCTGTGAATCCCCTACCCCGATCTTGCCCCTCCCCACTGGTAACCTCTCGTTTGTTTTCTCTGCATGTTTCTGCTCTGCTGTTCCATGCGTTTTATTTTTTAGATTCTACAAATAAGTGATGTCATGCTGCTTGTCTGACTTTTTTCACTAAGCATATTATATTCTCTGGGTCCATTTACATTGCTGCAAGTGGCAAAGTTTTGTTCTTTTTGTGGCTGAGTAGTATATATATATATATCTTTTATGCCTTCATCTGTCGATGGACACTTTGGTTGCTTTCTTGTCTTAGCTATGGTAAATAGTGCTGCTATGAACACTGGGTGCAGGTATCTTTTTGAAGTTTTTAATTTTTCCAGATACCTATCCAAGAGTGAAATTATGGTAGTTTTAGGGGTCCATTCCCTTTTTTTTTCCCTCCTGCCATCTATCTGCACACCTTGCGTGATCTCCCTTCCCTGACCAGGGATCAGACTCAATAGCTGCAGTGAAAGCTCTGAGCCGTAACCACTGGACTGCCAGGGAATTCCCATTTTTACCCTTTTTAGGAGGGTGGCTACTGACATATAGAGGAAATGGCTTATCAGTCTGGAGCTAGAGCCACGTTCAGTTACTTTAACAGGTAATTTAATGTAAAGCATTATTGACTGTTGAGTTTGTGAGTTTTTAGCTGGGAAATTGCAATACAAGGAGAGACACTACTTGCGTGCCTGGCTGGCAGGTAACAGCTGTGGGAAGCAGCTCCTCTCCTTGGGTAGGGAGATGAGAAGAGGGAAAAGTTGGAATTGTTAATACTCCCGTGGTTTCCTGTGGGTCCGGTCAGCGTTAGAAACCTGGAATCAGGTGCTGCCACTGAAACGACTCGTGACTTTGGATTAGAGAAGTCTGTTGAAGGAAGTGCCCACCCAGGAAGCAGAACTCAGAGCAAAACCTTCTCCCCCTCAAGTTCCCTAGTGTCGGAGTCACAGGGATGCAGCTGGCAAAGCAGAGGTGTGGCCCGCTTGGGGGGTGGGTTTAAGCTAAGAGGCAGGCAGAGCTCAGTATGCAGCACTGCTTGGAAGATGGACTCCCGCTTGGTGCTTGATTCCAGTTGAAAATTTCCTGAAAACATGGGGGAGACCCTGGGCTGAGGGGGCGTAGAACATAGCCGGAGTTAGGTACCCAGTCCTGACGGTGTGTTCACACTCTTACTAACCCAGCTAGCTATTTACTTGTCAGCAGGCAGCAGTCAGCCCACGCCCTGTGCTTACTTACGGGGGGGACACAGCCTCTGTTGTCTCCAGACCTGTGTGTGTGTGGTCAGGCGTTCCGTCGTGTCCGACTCTTTCGATCCAAAGGGCTGTAGCCCTGTTTGCCTCTCCAGAGGATCTTCCTGTCCCAAGGATGGAAGCTACATCTGCTGTGTCTCTTGCATTGCAGGCAATTCTTTACCACTGAGCCACCTGGGAAGCCCTGTGTCCTCCGCACTTGTTTGTATAAATTAGATAGTTTTAAGTAAAAATGAAATCAGTGCAGAAAATGTCTGTGTAAGCAGGCCTGTAAGCCTATGAACTCAGCTTTGGTGTAAAGTAGGAAGCCCTGGGGACAGAGCAGTGAGCAGAACAGCCGTGAATCCCTTTTCTTCGTGGGGCTTGTTTATCCAGCCAGCTTGGGACTGGGGTACTTGCCCTTCTTCAAAAGCAGTGCTCTGGGCCGACAGCTCTGGTGCATAGGGACTGCTGTGGGAACCTCCCTGACTGCCCACTAGACCCTTCCAGCCCATCAGGGCTCTGACCTCATGGAGGGGAGGAGCCTTGGCCCTGCAGGAAGGAGCTCGGGTCCCTGCTTCCCGTTCCTCTCCTCCGCCTTTGGGATGACCTGCCCCCCAGGCTTTGTCCTACAGTTGAGGGGGCAGTTTCACCTGCAGAGCCCAAGGCTGAGAGGGGAAACCTCACTTCTGACTAAGTTCAGTGATTTCTTCTTGTGTGCATTTGGCATTGGTTTTTGCGTATTGAGGTAAACATATACATCGTAAAATTGATTTTTGTTTTTTAGCGTACACTTCTGCACCTCTTGACAAGGGCGGAGAGTGCCATCACTCCACGCTCTAAAGAGCAGCTCATCACCCCACAATACCCGTCTCAGAGCCTCAGGCAGCCTCCGACCTCACCTCTAGTCCTCTGGTGTGGTCTTCTCCAGCAGGTCATGGAATGGAATCTGAGACCGTTGGATCCTCGAATCGGGGCCCTTTCCCCTTGCCAGGCTGTGTCCATGAGTCCTCGCAGGTGGCAGATGGCGGGTGTCAGCAGCTCCTCCGTGTTTCTTGCTGAGTAGTTTTCCGTTGTACCATAGTTTTCACATTCCCCAGCTGAAGGGCTCTTGTGTTTCCTGTTTTCAGCGATGGTGACTGTGTTGATGCCTGAAATAGGAGCAGTGCTGTGTTGGGTCTTGGTGGTCACTGGCACCAGCTGGAGCCCCCATTTTCATCCTGGAACATTTGTCAGCAAAGTTAGTGGCTCTGAGACTCTAGTTCCCGCATCACTCTGTAGGATGCTGACGGTTTCATTTGTCTGCCTAGGGCTGTCTTTTCTGTTTGCGGATCAGATGGGGTATTTCCTGATGAAAAAATGCAGGGTACGCTACATATATATTTACACGAACAGCAAGGTCCCACTGTAGAGCACAGTGGGTGATCTGTACTCAGTATTTTGTGTTAACCTATAAGGGAAAAGAATCTGGAAAGGAAGGAATATGTACTTTCACGTATGTGTGAAACTGAATCCTTGCGCCATATACCTGACACTAACATGATACTGTAAATCATCTTTTCTATTTTTAATATGAAATTTAAAAATTTAAGTGAAGACAGAAATTCAAAGTTCAGGAGCTGCTTTGGAGGCTGTGCTGTAGGGGGACAGGGGAAGCCACCTGTCTGCCCCCCATTAGCCTTGCCCTTTGTTGATTTTTTTTCCTCTGTTCTTTATTAGTAACTTTTCAGAACAATTCTCTTTGGTCTTTATTTCCACTTTATTATCAACTTTATCAGAGCTTTCAGGAGGCATATACATACAAAGAGGAAAATTTGTTTTTACCAGTTTAACCAGATTTTTTAAAAGCCACATGGGTGCAAGTAAAAAATAAAAAATATAACTGATCAGTGACGGACCACCGCAAATATTTGGAGCTTTTAGGGGAATCCTGGAAAGAATCGCCGCCATGGAGTGTAGATGGCAAAGCGTCTCCATTTTAAATGGGAGTTTAATAGGGGAAAGGGGCGTTTCATATTGAGGTTGTTGATATTTATAGTGGTGAATAGAAACCAAGTTATGAGGGCCTAGCAGAATCCTTTCTGAGCCCGAGATAGCAGTTCATTGTAGGCAACATTTGAGGTTCACAACAGCTGCTAAGTCTATAATCTTGTTATTCACCCTTAAGTATGCTGTACAGTAAAAAGACAGATGTGCCTTGAGATCTAAGAACTGAGGTGAAGTTGTTAATTCCATGGAAATGTTAGTAACATACGGGAACAGGCAAAGAATGGCTGTCTGCATCTGGGCATCTCAGACTGAAAATGCAGCTTGTTCAGAATTTGGAACGTAACCATTTTTCCCTCATAAAAGGAGGGATGGGGTTCACATGGACTGTTTCCAGCATTCATGTGTTTCCTCCCCCTGCGTTGACTGTATGGGGTCTACTACAGAAGCAAGCGCAGAATTTTTCTGAATGTAATGTTCATCAGGGTCTATTTGTTCTAGCCCCCTGGAACTTCTTTTCAAGGTTTTTTTTTAGATTTTTTTTGCCTGTTGGGATGCAAAATCAATTCTCCTCCACCGAAGGAAAAAAAAAAGTCGTGGAAAGCAGCAGACAAATATACGGGAATAAAATCTAAGGACCCTGTAAGATGGAACGATGAGGATGAGGAGGGGATATTTGGCCTTAGTTTGGGAGAAAGGATTGCATTTCCAACTCAATACAATATAAGCCCCGCTGTTGGCTTGTATAACTTGGTGAGGCTTGGGTGTTGCATGGGGGTAAGCCCACAGTATTCTGAGGTTCCAACAGGTTAAGAAAACAGGAGTCTAAAAAATAACTGGGGCAATATCTCTGTCCTGTCTGCCAAGCTCTTCTCATTTTGGTTCCTTGACTTTCAGTTGGCACTTGTACGTATTGCCACTCACGGTGGGAAGGTCTCACCCCGTCTTGGGGCTAAAGGCAGACAGGTTTGCCACATTGAACTCAAAAGAGGAACCCGGATGAGTGAGTGCTTAATAAAAACCATTCAACATTTGCAAACATTTGATAGGGTCCATGAAAGGGGGAAGAGGGAACAGTTTTGTTTTAAATATGTGTTCTTTTAACAACATTGAGAAGTTTTTTTCCTTTCTTTCTTCACTGACTTGGGTTTTTTTTTTTTCCCTTAACTGCGTTTTGTTTTGCTTTTTTCTTACCTGAGTTGTGCTTAAGACTTCCCAGCGCTTGTCATTCTGGGTGGTGATTTTTCTGAATATGTATATGTCTGTGACTGTTATTTATTTGACCTTTCCTTCCTTCCTTCAGCATGCTCAGCTTGTAGCTGCTGGATGAATGAAAAATTGAGAGTTTTCTCAGAGCTACTTTGTGTTCTCTCCCAGGAATACTTGATTTGGTCCACTTAACTTGAATCCTTATTTAATTATGCAAGTAACACATAAATATCTTTGTTGGGATGATCTGTAAGAAACTTTTTATAAGTATACCCCCAGACCTACTTCTTCCCAAAGTGTGTATGTAATTTGGGTGTGTTTCCTACCAAACCCTTACACCTATTCACATACACACGCACGGAATATAGAAAGACAGTCTTAATGTAGACGTTTTCCTGTACTTTCTTTGCTAGTGATTACTGCTCCAGGCTTGGTGTTCGTGCTGTGGAATTTATTTAGCTGTTCCTCTCTGTGAGATTTTTCTCTGCATTGGCCGTTGCCATTTATTTGTGTCCCTGTGACTTCTGGAGGGAAGAGCCCCCCAGCCAGGGACTTACTCAGATGCTAGCAAGGCACATTTGAAATGTTAATTTGCCTTCCTGCCAGCCACATTTCCTCCCACCCAATCCGGCCCTGTTGCCATCAATCTAATGGGAGAAAAATGGCTCGTCCCATTGACTGACTTTGCATTTCTGTGATTGCTGTAGGGTGGGTGTCTTTGTTTATTGACCATTTGGATTCTCTCCCCAAATTGCCTCGGTTCCTGGGCCTCTCTCCTGGGTTAAAAAAAAAAAAAATCAATTCGTAGGCATTTTGGATAAATACTGCCCCTTCTTCCAGCAGATTTTTCAGAGTCCTTGGCTGGCCCCAGTTTAATTTAACTTGGTATACACTTTAAATTTCAGTGTTACTGATGATCGTCTTTCATTGTCTGCATACTGTGTCTTTTATCATATCTTAGAATATTTTCTTAGTGTATCTTAGGAGGTGGGATCTAATTTTATCTGGAGCGAACGATGAGCCTGAAGTCCTGACTGTGAGTGAACAGTCTCATTTCCCCTTTTTCTCTGAACCCTTAAATTTCTGGGAAACAGTTGTGAATATAGCTGTCTGCTGGGGGCGAAGAGAAGGGAGTATTAAGACCTTTGCTCGGGGAATGCCAACTGGGTTGCTGTTTAATGCATGCATATTGGATGTTCATGCTCTGTGGTCATATACTGGTGATCTCTTAAAAATCTCTTTGGTGTTGGGTGGCTATTAAGGAGATACACAGCAGGTAAATGGTAATACTTGGCTTGGTGTAGGCCCATTAGACATCAGTCAGTGGGCTTTTGTTTGTTACTATGTTTTAAAAAATTTTATTTTTAGCTGCACTAGGGCTTTGTTGCTGCACTCCGGCTTTCTCTTGAGGTGGCTTCTCTTGCTGTAAAGCAACGGGCTCAGTAGCTGTGGTGCACGGGTTCGGGTTTGGTTGCCTTGTGGCATGTGGGATCTTGGACCAGGGACAGAACCTGTGTCCCCTGCTTTGGCAGGCAGAGTCTTAACCTCTGGACCACCAGGGAAGCCCATCAGTCAGGGTTCTGTTGCCTACAGTTATTGGGCAGGGTCCTGCAGACCTGCCTTTTCTTCCCTGAGTTTTTAATCTTCATTGGGTATTTTAACTGGAAGAGAAGCAAGTAGTCCTTTTAATCAGGCAAGTGCTAAATAGCTAAAAATATACAATTTGCTAATTCCACTACCCAGATGTAACTCCTGATAACAGGCTGGATTCTGTCATTGGTTTCTCTTGCTGTGCCTTTGCACCATTACCTTTATGACTGGACTTATCATTTAATCGGGCACACTCTGATGTTAATAAAGTTGCTTGGAAAGTATCATTCGTAATACACCTGTAGTTCTACGTCTTGCTTTGTCTTTGAAATCTAGTAGCATTCGTCATCGTCTTTGTTGAGGGTAGTGTAGGCATAGTCAAATGCACCCATTTTAAAGCACTTATTTATTATTTATTTGGCTTCCCCAGGTCTTAGTTGCAGTCTGAGGGATTTTTAGTTGCAGCATGCAAATTCTGAGTCGGGGGACCTAGTTCCCTGCCCAGGGATCGAAAGTTGGTCCTCTGCTTTGCGATTGTGGAGTCTTAGCCACACTGGAGCACCAGGGAAGCCCCAAACACACGCATTATAAGCACACATTTTGGTGGTGAGTTCAGGCAAATTTATACATCTGTGGTACCACCACCACGATCATGACGGAACATTTCTACCACCTTAGAAGGTTCCGTTGCCGCAGTAATCTTTCAGATCTCGTGTCTGGAGAATTTGGCCTGCTGCTCTGGTCTTGGGAGGATTTATGGAGACTAGAGCTGGACACAGGCCTTTGGATGTGAATTAGACTGATGGCAACATTGCCGGGTCTGATGTCCTGGTTTATGGCTGAGGTGGGGGGAGCTGTAAAACAGCCTAGAATCTTGACCCTTGAGAGGCATTTTATCCTCTGCAAAGGCCCAGATACTCTCTTTTTCTCCTATCTTAAACATTTGCGGTTTCAGGGCCACAATGCAAATGGTCAGGGAACATTGTTTTCCAGCAAGCAGTTGCCTGCTGGGAGGCAAATTCCTCAAGGATTGCTTGGAAAATGTGGAAGTAAATTCCATTCAATCAACACACTTCTCATTGAACACCGGCCATGTGTCTGCCCTCTCCGGGTGTTTGAAGACACAAAGGACTAGAACGGAGGTTGCCTTCTGGGGACCCTTACTCACATTACCGTGATACAGGGAACTAGAACAACCGGGGATTTGGGGTGTCCTGGTGAGTCATGTGCATGTGAAAGCATTAAATTGTTGTTGATGAGATGTTACATGCTCACGTGTTTAAAAAAAAACAAAAAACAAAAAACACACTGTGGCTCAGGAAAGGGTAATGCAGTAGAGGAGATGAAGCCGTCCCAGCAGAGTGCTGGAGTCCTGTGTGTCCTTAGAGCAGGGGTCCCCAGCCTCCGGGATCTGGTGCCTGGCGATCTGAGGTGAAACTGATGTAATAATAATAGAAATAAAGAGCATAATAAATGCAGTGCCCTTGGATCATCCCAAACCACCCCCACCCCATCCATGGAAAAATTGTCTTCCGCGAAACTGGTGCCTGGTTCCAAAAAGGTTGGGACCGCTGCTTTAGAGGGTTCTTATGATTAAACCTAGGCCCATGTGGTCCCAAACATTTCTGAGAAAACTCATAGCTTTCCAGGCCTGCCAAGTCAATTGGGGTGACCAGTTGGTAACTTCCATTCCTGAAGACTGTCTGTTCAGAAAATTTTGGTTTTGAACTTCTTGGAAAAGTCACTCACTGCACTTTGGGGTGGGGGCAGTTCCCTGCCCCAAACCAGCCGTGGTTGTGTCATTCACAGCCAGCTTCCACTGGTTTTAGGCCGCTTTGCATGTGGAGACCCGAGGAGCTTCTTTAGTAAGTTGATCGTTGAGTGTTGTTGCAGGGGAGGGGTCCTTAACCCCCAGGCACTGTCGGGATCCAGAGTTGGTTTCTGCCCTTTTCCTCTTTCCTGAGGTTTGGCCTCCGCCCCCAGCGAAACCTGGGTCTGCCTGCAAAGGAAGTAGTATTTTGCTGAGCCGAGGCTGGGACGGAATCAGGGTTGGATACTGTGAGAACCGGATACAAGGCCTGAAAGAGAATTTTTTTTTTTTTTTGCAAGGGGAGAGGGGTGAGAGTGAGGTGGGACCCACCCAGGTAGAGGGCGAGGACCAGTCCTGGCCTCCAGGAAGAAAGGCCTGGGAGCCTTTGAGGGCGTCTGCAAAACTGGGAAGCACTTTGCTGGGTACCCTGTGGCGATTAGAATGTTATCTGCAAAAAAGCAAATGTTCAACCAGTGTTTGCGGAGTTAATTCAAACAGGCTCCAGGGAGCGGTTGGGCCCCCTTGCAAACCTGTGGCTGGGGATGCTGAAAGGGGTCTTTTTGTAGGAACGGAGTCACCCTTGCTTGGAACCACCTCCCCCCTCAGAAAGGGAACCCTGCAGTTGTGTCAGCCTGTCCCGTCTTCTTCACTGAGGCCCTGGAGTCTCTCATCTCCCCTCAAGTTGTCGCAGGTTCTGTCCACTGTGGTCCCCAAAAGTGTGTGCCCCAGCACACAGGCCAGAGCCTGGGCTAATCTCCCCAGACCTCACCCCCGCTGCACCCCTCCTTCCAGATGTCTTTGGTACTGGGGATCCCTGAGTGGAACCTGTCTGGTATCATCTGTGGTGATGCAGGAGCTGTCGTTTTAAAAAGCCAGCACGCGAATACCACCCTCTGGTTTTGAAGGACAGTGAAATGTTTGCGTAGGGTTACTGTAAAAGCCAGCCCCTGGCGAGAATACAAAGAAAGACCCTCAAGATAAAGTTAATGATTACATTTGGAGCTTTTGGCCTGCTTCCTTTAGAGAGTTTTCTCTCTTGAACTTTACTCCATCACAGCTAGGGACCCTGCCCCCCTAAACTGCATTCCGTGTTGGGAAGGCTGGATTTTAGTGTCTGAGCTGGAGTTCTTACTTGGGCCTTCCTGTCCGTGTGAGGGGCGCGGAGGGGAGTGGGCTTCTTCCCAGGGCCTCTGGCTGGGGGCGCTTTTTTCTGCCCAGTTTTGTTTGGATACCACCCCACCCCCATGCTTGGGGCAGTTCCCCCCCAGGCCCTTTGTCCCTTCCGAGGGCGGGAATGGCGGCCTCCTGGAATGTGGATGCCCTGGCTTGAGAGGCCAGCACCACTGAAGCCTGGTCTCTGCTCCTGGGGCGGCTCTTAGGGCTCGGGTCTGCGGGGTTGGGGGGTGATGCCCCAGACCAGCTCAGCCACCCCTGGGCTGGATCAAGTGGACCCATTCTAGTGCTTACCACAGTCACACGAAACGCCCCTCTGCCCATTAAAAGCAAAACTAAAAAAACCCTGGTTGCTGTGCTAATGAGTAACCTCAAAATTCCAGGCTCCCCTTCTCAAGGAGTCACCTCACCCAGCTGGGACCCCCCAAATCACCAGGAAGCCTCCTGACCAAGATTGCAGGCTCTAGCAACGCCTCCCCCATGCCTAGCTTGTAAATAGTAAGCAGTTTTTTAGCATGCCCCGTGCATTGTTGGGACACACTGTTGTCTGTTGGAAATTAAAATTTAACTGGGTTGTGCTGTAGTTTGTATGAGTGTTCTCCGGACACTCCTTAAAGCTACTGCAGAGGCTGAAATCCAGTGAAAGGCTCCCCCACCACCCAGCCCCCCTGGCAGGACCCACCCCTCCCCCACTCTGCCTTTGGGCCCCTACAGACCAGGGGTCCTCAACCTCTGGGAGCTAATGCTTGATGCTCTGAGATGGAGCTGATGTAACAATAATAGAAGTAAAGTGCATGATAAATGGGATGCGCTTGAATCATACCCAAACCATTCCTGCCCCACCCCTGGTTTCTGGGAAAAAAAAGTGTCTGTCACGAAACCAGTCCAGGTTGGTCCCTGGTGCCTAAAAGGTTGGAGGCTGCTACAGACTCTTTTGGTAAAGAGTTCTCATAGGTGACAGCAGTTAGTCACAGGACAAAAAAAAAAATCACAGGACAGAATACCCAGAACAAGAGCCCTCTGACCTCCTCTCCCCCACCCCAACCACCGGGGATCCTTGCTGAGAATGGTGGGGGAGAGATAGAGGCTCTGCTTGGAAACCAAATGCCAGCTCAGAGGTGGGAGGAAGCTTAGCTCTTGACTGCACTCCTGGTCCGTTGCTGCCAAAGACCCCAGCCATCCTGGCGGGTGGGGAGGCACACTCCAGTCTGAAGCTTTTGGGCAGTAGTTTAGGAAGAGCAGTTTTGGGATTTTCTACAAGAGGATTTTAGGGGAAGCTCATTCCGCATACCATAGGGCTTCTGGGCACTTAGATCTGCTTTTCTCTAGCAAGAGAAAGAAAGACGGTCTCTTCAGGATTTCAGCAGGAATTTCTGCCCCTCGGGGAAGAGAAGCCCAGCGAGCAGGCTGCAGGAGCGAGTCTGTGTTTGGGAGAGCGGAGAAGGGGGCTTCCAGGTTCACTGCTGCGTCTCAGTCTGCTGCCAGGAGAACTCTTGGTCCTCTCAAGTGGATGGTTTGACAGGGACATAGTTGTGGCGTATTGCCCATTTTGCTCTGACTGCCAGGAAGCTCGGAGCCAAACTCCTGGTTTCAGTGTAGGGAGATTCGCTGACTTGCTTCTCCTTTAGCCAACTTGTTGTTCAGTTGCTCAGTCATGTTTGACTCTTTGAGACCCCATGGACTGCAGCACTCCAGGCTTGCCTGTCTTCCACCATCTCCCGAAGCGTATTCACACTCATGTCCATGGAGATGTTGATACCATCCAGCCATCTCCTCCTCCCTGCTTTCAGTCTTTTCCTGCATCAGGGCCTTTTCTAATGAGTTGGCTCAAACTTGGTTTACATGTATGTTACTGGCTTTCTTTGTAAGCTGCTCTTCTTAGATCTGTGTAAGAGTTACTGGAATCACTTTCAATAAAAATCAGTGAAAGATGAGGGTGTTGTAAACTGCCCAGGAATGGGACCGTTTCAATCCAATAAATCAGGCTGATTAGTATGTAAAAGAAGCAAGCCGTTGTACGTGCATAGCACTTGTCAGATAAACACATGATCCTCACATACACCAGTCCCTCCCTGGACAGAGTCCAGCCCCATGCTGAGAGGCAAGAAGGCTTGGTAGAGTGTCCCCACGAACCTCCGGAGGCAACAGGACCCAAAAAGCACCCAACTGTAAAAATCAGCATCCTGAAAGATGCCAGAGTGAGTCATGTCCCCTGGAAGAAGCTATGATGTAGTACTACTAGGTGTACCATCGTTGGACCCCTGTCCCCCATTTCCCCCACCCAGGGAGCCCTTCTCTTCTGCAATTTGGTGGAGCTTGAAACCCCTTCTTGAGGAGTGGGAGGAAGTGGTTAATCCCCACTTCCTTCCCTGGGAGTTTTATGGGCCTCTGGGAGCCTGCCTTACTCTGGCCGAAATGGTCATAAATGACCCTCTCCCAGGGCAGGGGCCAGGCCGCTCTGAATCTTTAGGCAGTTAGATGCTTGAATACATGGTTTTTTGATCGAGGTGCCTTTGGTTTTCTGTAATTGGGAGGTGGAGTGGGAAGCCTTGTAGGATTACTGGGGTGGTGGCTTGAGCCCTTCCCAGCGGGGCCTAGGCTGGAGAGGCTGTGGTAGAGCGAGGGCCCCCTGGGTGCTGTAGCCAGGTGGAGCTGGGTGGGGACAGCTGGGGATCCTGGCAGGTTGGACAGGGTGGAGCAAGGAGAGATGAGAAGGGCTGAGAGATTAGTGCCCTTCAGAGGATCCCTCCCCACCCAGTTCCCTGTTTTATCATTCGTCAGCATTTTAAGATACAGCAGTAACTCATTTTTCACTTTTGATGATGAAGAAAGCACTTGGGGTTGCCCAGCTCTTGAGACAGGCTTTACAGAGTGGCCTTGAAGTAAGGGATGCTGGGTCTTGTCCAGTGGAGTGATGGCTGGATTGGATCTTGTTTAGGGAGAGATCTCTGGGGTAGGCAGGCCCTACCTCTCCTGCCTGCAGGTCCCTCCTTTCCTCCTGTGAGCTAATCCTCTGCCTCCCCTTCTTTGGGATTTTATTAAAGGGTTTAATCTTCCTCTGCATGCTTATCCCAATAGCTGCTGGATTTTCTGTTCCAGAGATGAGTAACATTCTGGGAGGGAGTCTTCTGGCCCAAGGGCTGTTAGAACCTCCCTGAAAATGCCTCTGTCTTGCTGCCTCCAGGGAAAGTGCAGAGCCAGATCAGAAGGCAGCCTGGATGTGGGCCTGTGGGCCCTGTGCTCGAAACACACAGCACCAGCCCTTCTTTGTGCAGGAACTCCTGGATTGAATGTTATGCAAATAACATCAGACAATGCACTTTTTCTATTAAGGTGCCTGGAGGTGAAACAAGAACAAAAAATGTCCTAAGCTGTTAGAACAGAAAAATAAGTATTTTATGCAAAGAGCATTTTTTGTGACTGCCCATTTTGAGCTTGTATTTTCTCAGTTAAGGGCTGCTTCTTTAAATCAGCCTTTTCCAGTTTAACAACTAAAGTTGTTGTTGGAGTTCATTGATTAACTCCAGGGCTCCCAACCCCACAGAGATTCTGATTGTTTAAAACCAGGGTTGGGTTCCAATTTGCATTTTAAAAAATATCTCTGTGTTGGGTCTTAGTGTCCTCTGGGGTCTTTTGTTGCTGGGTACTGTTGTGGCTAGCAGACTCAGTACTTGGAGTGCATGGGTTTAGTTGCCCTGTGGCATGTGGGCTTCTTAGTTCCCCCACCAGGGATCAGACCCGCATCTCCTGCATTGCAAGGCAGATTCTTAACCTCTGGACCACTAGGGAAGGTCCCAGTTTGCATTTTTAAAAAGTACCTTGGGGTTCTAATGCAGAAGGCTCCTTTGAGAGAGAGGGGTTTTAAGCAGTAACCCAGGAGAGGAGGTTTAAGGTTACTGCAGAGCCCCAGCTTTGTATTTTTTTTGTATTAGAATTTTAATCCCCAATTACCAGTCATTAATTATATCATGTATCCCATCTAAGTGATTGCACCTGAGTCCTAACCTGTTTTATTGTCAGCTGCCCTGGTTTCAGCGGCCCTTGATAAAACATATGATGCTTTAACATACTGTTTGGTGTTTTAGCTTCAAGCCGCAACATCGGATTTGAAGGCAGTCTTTTCCGCTGAGCCACTATTTGTTTGTTTGGTTGCTTTAAAAAGACACCAGTGCTGGTTAGTTTTGGCTGTGCTGGGTCTTTGGTGTGCGGGCTTTCTCTGGCTATGGAGCGTGGGCCACTCTCTAGGTGCGGTGCAGGGGTTTCTCTTGTTCCTGAGCACAGGCTTTAGGACGCGCAAGGCTTCAGCAGTTGTGCGCCGGGGGCCCTAAGAGCACAGACTCAAAAGTTGTGGCACACGGGCTTGGTTGCTCCAAGGCACGTGGAGTCTTCCCAGACCAGAGATCGAACCTGTCTGCGTTCGCAGGCTGATTGATTCTTAACCACCGTGAGCCACTTAGAAGAGGGTCAAGGGGCCCATTAGTTCATATCCCCCAAAGTTCTCTTGTCTTACTGACGTGCGATGACAATCCGACTTAGGTCCAGAAGACAGCGTTCTGCCCTGTGTTGGAGTGAGATGCCCCACAGCAGCAGTCTGCAGACCTCTGCCATCCCCTCAGACCAAAAGCAGCTGGAACTAGGTTAGCCCCTCTGGGACTGGGTGCCGGGGCCAGAGTCCCAGAGTCTACACAGCTGCCAAAGCTTGTTGCCAAGTCTTCAGCTGCTCCTTCTGCTGCCAGTTGGCACCTCCTCTGTCTAAACAGAGCCACGCGGGAGCTCCCTGGAGACCTTCCGGGGACTTGTCTACAGGGCACAGGCGGGCCTGGCAGGCACTGCGGCTGCAGGAACATCTCAAGATGGCTTATGGGAGACATGACTGTAGCACTCCCTAAGAAGCCCGAGCTCTCCTCCCCAGGGATGCTGGGCACATTCAACTTGAATTTTGGCTTGAGAACTAACGGGGCTTCCCTGGTGAAGAATCTGCCTGCAGTGTGGGAGACCTAGGTTCGATCCCTGGATTGGGAAGATCCCCTGGAGAAGGAAATGGCTACCCACTCCAGTATTCTTGCTTGGAAAGTCCCGTGGACACAGGCGCCAGCTGGGGTAGAGTCCATGAGGTTGCAGAGTCAGACACGACTGAGCGACTAACACTTCAGAAATAATGTTTTTTTTTTTCTTTTTGACAGCACCATGAAGCTTTCCACAAAGCTTTCAGGATCTTAATCCCCCTACCAGGGATTGAACTCATACCCCCTGCGCTGGAAGCTCGGTTTCCTAACCAGTGGACCACCAGAGAATTCCCGAGAAATAATTCTTGTAAAGCTACATTTCTCTTCCTTGGGAAATTGATCTATTGATATTGTATATCCCAGTTTTTTCTTTTTTTAACTCCCCTAAATGTCCATGCTTCCTTGAAAGGCTTAAGTCAGTAAATAAAGCTTTTCTTTTTCACCCCCCTCTAAGTCTTTAGAGTGGTAGTTAATTTGTTAGTGTTAGTCACTCAGTCGTGCCTGACTCTTTGCGGCCCCATGGGCTACAGCCCACCAGGCTCCTCTGTCCTTAAGATTTTCCAGGCAAGGATACTGGAGTGGATTGCCATTTCCTTTTCCAGGGGATCTTCCCGACCCAGGGATTGAACCCAGGTGTCCTGCACTACAGGCAGGTTCTTTACCGACTGAGCTACAAGGGAAGCCCAGAGCCCACCTGGAATCCATCCACTGCCCCACCCCCCTACTTTAGGAGAGGAGCTCTGACAGGTGCAAGGACGAGTGTTCTAAACGGAACACATCTTCCTGAGTGTCCCTCTCATTTGAAGATTGTATTAAAGCAGCCACTGTGATGGAAAGATAGGGCTGAAAAGGTGAGCTGGTGGCTGTGACCCCGCCCCCGCCCCCTGACCCACCCCCACGGCTGCTGTTTACTGCCCAGGGTGAATTCCACTACTGGGGTGGAGACAGGGAGATAGTGGACCCAGACTGGCCTACCCTGCTCCCGATACAGAACTAGACTTACAAAAAGGCCTTGTGAAAAACATAGGATGCCCCTGAGACAAGGAGGACCGGAGAAGGCAGCTCCAGGGGTGACTGGCTTCTTTTCTCGCTCCCTCCCTCTCTCCTTCCTTCATCCTTCCATCGTCCTTTCCTTTCTTACCCGCAGAGCAGTTAGCTCTTTTATAAACCGTGATTTTGTGCCTTTGGCGTACTTCAGCAGGGCTGCAGGGAGTTGTTTAGGGTTACAAACCTCCAAGCAGAGGCACCAGGTAACTGAGCGTTACATACCATCGGAAACCAGTTGTGCGTGCTGTGGCTTAATAACATTAACCTGCCCAGTCCCTTGAGGGAACAAAGCACCTTGCTATCTTCCACGGGGTTTCTGGGTCATGTTGCACACCAGCCATCTGACCCAGGCCAGACGTTAGTTTCCACCATTTGTAAAAATGGAGATGGGGCTATGGCTCATTAATCGTGCTTTCTATTTATTTCTAAAATTTTCATTAATCTGTCTTTGGCCACGTGGCACTAGGTGTGGGATCTTAGTTCCTCGACCAGGGATGGCACCCGCGCCCCCTGCAGTGGAAACGCAGTCTTAGCCGCCAGACCTCCAGGAAGTCCGCGGTGTGCTTTTTAAACGTGATGATGCGGGGCAGTATTCAGCCCAGTGCCCGACTTTCTGTGTCCATCCAGTTGGCAAGCATTTGAGTATCTGTGCTCAGTTAAACGCGGCCCCTTCCTTATGTTGGCAAAGGAAGGTCCCGACAACCAGGCAGATCTGCAAGGGTCTGCCCCCCCACCCCCGCCCAACAGCCTCTGAGTCTCCGCTCAGGTGGCTCTTTGTCCAGGGGTCTTTTCCCTTTTGAGTTGCGTTAAGACACATTTTGGAGGGAAGGCTTGTGTGTCTCCCTGCAAGCAGCCAAGACTGAAGTGCTACTGACTACCCTGTGACCTGGTGCAGGGCCGTTCCCCTCTCCCTTTGGCCTGGTTTTCCTTATGTATTGCCTAGGGATCAGGGTAGCTACATTCCTGTACCCACGATCTGATCTGTGTTAAGTTCTGACAGTTGGACACCTCGGGGTAGGGTGCGTCTCTCTCTGCCCTCCCTCTTGTTCTTCTGGGGCGAGGAATCTTGCCCAGGGAGTTCCACAGGTCTGGCCTATCCATCGGCTTCTGCACCAGTCAGCAGCTTTCCTCCCCGCTCTCTGGGACCACCCCTCTGGCCCGGGGGCCTGAGTCATGGGGCGTCAGGTTGTTGGAAATGTCTCTCTGAAGACACGAGGAGATGGTTTTTGCTGATTCTTTGCCCTCTGTTCCTCATTTCGTGTTTGCAACGTGACTTGCTTTGTTGCTGGGCACAATCGTGTCCGGCTCTCTGCAGCCCTCCAGGCTCCTCCGTCCATGGGCTTTTCCAGGCAAGAATACTGGAGTGGGTCGCCATGCCCTCCTCCAGGGGATCTTCCCCACCCAGGGATCAAACCCACATCTCTTGTGTCGTTTGCTTTGGCAGGCAAATTCTTTACCTGCACTGCCTAGGAAGCCCTCATATTTCTAAGGATTGCTTTGTTTAATGCTCCTTTTGGGGAACGAAGCTCAAAAACACACTATACTGCATCCGGGAACAGGAGGAAGAGATTACTTTCCCTTTGTCAAGCATTTTTATCTTATATTTTTTAAAAGATATTTATTTATTTGGCTGTTCCTGGTCTTCACTGCAGCACATGGGATCTTTAGTTGCAGCATATGGGGTCTAGTTCCGCGACCAGGGATTGAACCCGGGCCCCTTGCATTCCGAGCAAGAAACCTTGGCCCCTGGACCACCAGGGGAGTCCCTGCCAGGTGTTTTTAACCATGCTGAGTGTTCTTCATCTTTACCCTTTGGCCGCCACCCGTGGCAGCTGAGTAAAGCCCAGGCCAGTAGCTAGGGTGCCGGGGAACCCGTGGAAGAGCAGCCGGGACTCAAGGTGGCAAGAAAATCCAGAGAGCCAAGCTAACCTCCTGTGGCTGCAGCTCAAGGTGGTGGTTGGTGGTAGGGGGTTGGCCTTCCTGCCCTGACCCCCGCCAGTCACACCAACCTCCCCTGGAGGAGCCTGGGCGCTGCCACCGGAGACCCGCAGCCCCCAGCACCCCCCACCTCCACATCAGCGAGCCAGCTCCTTGCAGCCTCAGTGTCTGCGGGTGGGGGAGGGTTAAGACACTATTTTAAAAATTTCAAGGACTCTCTTGTTTTAGGAAATGGGATCCTGGGGATGCTGGCCCTGGGAGGTCAGGGGGGCCTTAAGCAGAGAGCTGGGGGGATGGGCAGGATAATTGCAATTTAAAGTTAAAAGCGATGCTTTGGAAAATAGGCCGCACAAGGTCAGACGGAAGCAGATCTTTTCTTTGGGGCTGAGCTGAGTCTCCCCACTCCAGAGGCCTTAGACTATAAGCCTGGCATCGGGGATCCCCTCCTAGGATGGGTTTGTAAACAGCCTGGCTGCAGGAAGGAGCCTGTAGAGGGGTCCTGGAGGACTGAGTTTTGATCCTTACTCCTGCACACACCATGCTTGTTTTACCCGAACAAACGGCCCTCCTTTGGCTCCACTGTTTTGTCGGATGGAAGGGGCAGAGTTGAGCACACTGGATTCTTCACCGTTCTCTTTTTAATAGGCAGAGACTTACGAGAACGTAATACCTGTGTGCCTCAAAGAAACATGCACTCTCACAGCTGAGGGCTGCTCCCCTGTAGCGTGTAAGATTTTTGTGGTTGAAAGCGTTCTTGGGGGGTGTCTTGAGTGCCTTTCAGTCTAGATTGTCATCTGTTAACCATGAATTTTTACAAGTGGAACGGAACTCCACCCATCTTGGGTGGTGTCAGGGTTGAGCCCCCTGAGGAAGCCACTCTGTCTCTGGGCTCATGCTCTTTTGGGCTGGGGGGGGATGAGGTGGGTAAAGGGGCGGAAGGTTGCAGTGACAGCCCTCTGGGCCAGTCTGGCTTGTGTTTGTGGAGGAGATCTCGTGTGGTCATTAGAGGGGGGAGGCTGTGCATCATCAATTAGAAATAATGAATTTTTTGCCTGTGATGCTCTAAAAGCATGCAAGTATTAGGCAGGGTGAGAAAAGCTAAGAGGAAAATTGTCTCCCAGAGGATTTTTGTAAGGCCTTTCCCTCCCCCTCCTCATGTTTGACCTATTTATGTATTTTCAGAGTGTTGATGTCATAGCCTTTCAAAGGGATATTGTATGTCTGGACTGCTAACTTCTTTTAAGTAGGCCTGAAATATCCCTGTCTCCATTAATGACAGCATGGTTCCCTCCAGTAATGGAAATTGTCATAGAGTGTCTAGTCATCCAGATGACTGAGGTCATTCTACCCCCATTTTGGACCCCCTCCGGCAACAGCTGGAATGCAGTCGGCCAGTAAAAATAACCTGAAGGAAGACTAGCTTGTGTGGACCAATGTTCTTTGGATTTTAAAAACTATTTTAGGATGAACTGCTGAGTCTGGGTTGGGGAGAAAAACCTTGCTCACCAGAGTATCTTTTTTTTTTTTTTTTAAATCTTTTGACCTATTTATTAGTGAGGCTTTTGTAGGGGAGCCGGTCCCTGCCCCATCCGCCTGTTTCTCTTGTGGGATTAATCATTTCCTTTTGACCTTGTGCTCTGCCCCTAACATGTTGCATTGATCAAATCCCGAAATCTCAAGTCATTTCTCCACCCCCACCAGCCACCCCATTCACATTAGAAAACCTAAGGGTGAGAGTGGGGGAGGGGTTTGAATGGAAAACGTGATTTGTCAAAATATGCAAAATGAAAAACATTATGACTTTTTTAGGAAAAAAACAACCTTCTCCACCTTCCTGTTGTCTTTTGGACTTATGTGAACAGTCCTTTAAAAAGCCCCCTTTCCCCAAATATGATTGGAAATATCACTAGCCCAGCCCCTGCATTTTAAAACCTGTTCAATAGTGTTTCTTCAGGAGAACCAGAAAAGTTTGTTCTTTTTTTGAGAAGCGTTGGTGTTAATTCCATCCCCACCCCCAGCCCCCACGTAAAAATTCTGCAAATCCTGAAATTGACATTACAGCCTACAGGGAGCTTATAGATGAATACAGTTGTTAAGAGCCCAGTGCAGACAATTAGCAAGAGCTGTGTCCATAACAGGCGTCTGCAGAGGTGACTTTGATTGTAGGCCTTCCTCCTCCTCCGCTGAGTTCGCTCAGCTAATATAAAGTTGTTTGAAGTCTCTTGGTCGCCATTATCCACACCTTTTCTTCCGACTGGTAATGATATCAGAGCTGGCAGCTTTGAGAGGGATGGGGCCATTGGGTTTAAAGTAACGACCTCCTGTGTGACAGTCATAGAAATTTACTTTTTGGAGCTTAATGGTTTCAGGGTGGCAAGTATTAAAGTGACAAGGGAGAAGGAAATTAAAAAAAAAAGGAAACCTCGTTTTACCATCTTGCCGGAATCCATGGTTATCTCTTAGGGGTTGGGGAAGGGATTTTCTGTCAGCTTCCCTCTTGCAGAGCAGGAGGGAGAGAGTGAACTGGAGGAAGCTTGTGGGAACAAAGGCTCTGTGTTGGACCAGCCGCCATCTTGGACCCACCTATCAATATTCTGTGATTGACTCTAAGCCTTGCACCAAATTGATCACAGAGTCCCTGGGGCACATCCTGGAGGAGGACATTGAGAGCTGTGTTCCCCCCTCTGACTACTAGAGGGGCGTGTGTCTTCCAGATTTACCCTGTGTGGGCTGAGTGGTTGGGATGAATGCCCTGTAGAGGGTAAGGGTCTCCGTAAGAGTTAGGGGAAGGGTGGGGCTCTCCACGCTGCACACTTAAGAGCAGAGGCCAGAGCAAGACAGAAACCTGGGGAACGTGCTTTTAAAATAAGATGTGTTTAACTTGAGGACTTTATTTTTGACCCATAAGTAGTGGGGAGCCGTCGAGGGTTGCTGAGTTTCGGAGTCACGAAACAGAATTGGAGGACTGAGGTTAGCAGTGGTTGTTGGCACAGAGTGCACGTTGCCTGTATGACAGGCACATGTATCAATGGGAAATTACAGAGGTGAGGTTTCCAAGGCAGTGGGGCAGACACTGTTGTTACTTTTAATAGCGCCAGCAAACCTCATGGCTCTGACACCTTACTTGTGTGCTTGGGCAAGGCACTGTGTATGCCTCAATTTCTTCACCTGTGAAATGAATAATAGTCGCTATACCCCCATAAGACTGTGAGGAGGATTAAGCAAGTTAATATGTGTCGAGTGTCTGGTCTAGGGCCTGACCTCAGTAAACACTTCGGAGAAATGTTTGCCAGTATAAAATTCCTGTTGGCACTGAGGCTGTTTGGGTAGATGAACCTTCAAGCCCTATGAGTGAACAAAAAATATATATATATAGAAGATTAAGTTGCTGGTCATCCTAACCCAGAATTAATAATTTGGTTTATATAATTCTTTTTTTTTTTTTTTTAAACTGTTCCTCGTGGTTTGTGGGATCTTACTTCCCCAGCCAGGGATTGAACCTGGGCCCATGGCAGTGAAAACACTGAATCTTAACCACTGGACCGGCAGGCCTTTCCCTGGTTTGATAACATTCTAGATTTTGTGGCTTACAAGAAACTCCATTCCCCTATTTAGATCATACCATAAATACTGTTCATATTCTGTTTTTTACTTCACATTACATCACGATAATATCTGGTTTTAGTTTAGTGTAAACAGTAATTAAACGTGTAGCTTATCTTAGCAAATATTTTAGGAATGTGAAGGGAATAGCAGAAAGTATTTACAGTTTCATGAGGTTCTAGATAACTATATAATCATGCCCCATGTGGGTGTGGAGAGAAAAACATTACAGAGTAGTATGCTGTGGCGTCTAAGCATATTCCTGTACCCCTCGCTGTAGGATGAGTTAGCAAGGAATCCTTGTACCTGTTTTCTTCCTTTGTACAAACAGCGCGCTGTGCACACCGCTGCTTCCTTATTTCCCCTCAGTTGTGTATTCTGGAGTTCATTCTGTTGCTCATATGCTCTTTTACGGTTGCCCAGTAATCAGTCTATTTAATAACTGTGAGCAGTCCCCAATTGATGGACATTTAGTTTGCATCTAATCTCAGACATGGTGCCACAGACCTTCTGTCCCCCCCCCGCCCCCAAGGAAGTGCCAAGTTCCTAGCTGGATGGCTTGAACATATGCATTGTAGAAGTTCTTGTTTACTGGAGAAATAATATGCTCTCTCTTCTCCCCTGAGAAGAAATGGAGGGTAAGGCTTTTCCTGGGGTCGCAGTCGGCTGTGTTGGGAAATACAGATCAGAGCTCTGGACTCCGGGTGTGTCAGACCTAGTTTGTCAAAAGTGTGTGGGAGACGATGGCTTAGGGGAGACCCCTGGGAAGACATCTTAGGGCTGGCCCTTTTGGAAGCTCACTGGGGATTTAAACTCTCCCTTTCCCCGTTTTGGGCTTCCCTGGTGGCTCAGATGGCAAAGAACGTGCTTGCAGTGCAGCAGAGCCGGGTTCAATCTCTGGGTCCGAAAGAGCCCCTGGAGGAGGGAAATGGCAACCCAGGCCAGTATTCTTGCCTGGAGAATTTCATGGATAGAGGAGCCTGGCAGATACGGTCCATGGGGTCACAAAGAGTTGGACAGCAACTAACTCTTTCACTTTTCCCCATTGTAATGGTTTTCTGCTGCATTCTTCTAGGTAGCTACTTCTCGAGAACCACCCATTCAGAGACCTGGCCTCAGACGCAGAAAAAAGCTCCTGGTTGGACTGAGTGGGCTGTTGAGGTTCTGAGAGGTTGTGGCCAGCTCTTGGGGCTTGGGGAATCTGCATTTTCTTTGGGCTCTCCCTCTGTGGCTACTGTCTGATCAGGGTCTGGAATGGAATCTGTGAACTGAATTTTGATGGAACCAACCATGGGCAGAGCTGGGAAGGACCCGTGACTATCTTATTTAATCCCTAGGTCTTACTCAGCTTCCCTGGTGACTCAGATGGAAAAAAAAAACGGCCTGCAGTGGCTGGAGATGTGGGTTCAATCCTTGGCTCTGGAAGATCCCCTGGAGGGGAGGGCATGGCAACCCACTCCGATATTCTTGCCTGGAGAATCCCAGGTACAGAGGAGCCTGGTGGGCTACAGTCCATGGGGTCGCAAGGAGACAACTGAAAGGGCTGAGCATGCACGCGTGCCTGCGGGTCTTACTCGAGAATGGAAGAAGGCGTCAGCTCTCAGTGAAAACTTCTTTTCTAATGGATAAGATTGAAACGGTGTTTTAATCATTGACTGTTTTCTCAAAAGTCAGCAACAGAGCCTGCCTTTTTACCTTGTCATTGGAGGTGGAAGGCTAGCTGGCCTGGAAGGTTGAAGAAGGTGCGTTCCCCTGGCTGGTGATCAGGCACGTCGGGGTTTGTAGAATGGCCACCACGCGTCTGAGGCCAGCTCTGATACAGGCAGAGGGGGAGCAGATGGGGTGTGTGTGTGAAGTGGATGGTGTGTGTGTGTGTGTGTATTTTAAATATTTATTGACCTATCTGAGTAGAGTGTGTGTGTGTGTGTGTTTGTGTGTGTGTGTGAAATATTCATTGACCTATCTGTTTGGCTGCACGAGGTCTCAGTTGTGGCATGTGGGATCTAGTTCCCTGATCCAGGGATCTAACCAAGGCCCTCTGCATTGGGAGCACATAGTCTTAGCCACTGGGTCACCAGGGAAGTCCCAGATTTTACATCTTAATGAGAGGAATAGCAAAACACGTGCTGCTGTCTTCGATTGCGCGCGAGTGGCTTTTCCTTGAAAAGCGCAGAAGGGCACCCTGGTGCTCCCCGCCACGGGCTTCCCCATCGTGTCCTGGATTTCTGTCCACATTTTAATTAAACCTGCACACCGTGGAACCTGCTGTTCTGTCATACCTCCCAGCCTGTGTCCTTCCCCTCTCCTTGATTTTTGTTTTGTTTTCATCGTGATGTGGGGTGGTTTTTTTCATCAGCAGCTAGAGAAAGGGCTAGACAAGGTCCAACAGGTGGCCAATAACTTGTCAGTTCATCTGGGGACCTGCTGCCAGACGCATCGCCCCTTTCCTGTGTATTCTGCTGGTTACCGCGCCAGTCTCCCACCTGAGTAGTCACTCGGATGTTTACTGAGCTTTCATGTGCCAAACACATGGAAGGAAGCGCAGAACAAGCAGTGGAAAGCGTTAAACCGAGGAAATTCAGGAGAGGGCTTCCCTGGTGGCTCAGAGAGTACACAGCACCGCCTGGGAAGGAGTCTCTTTAAAACTGACCTCTGGCTCTCCTTCTTGGTGGCTCAGTGGTTAAAGAGCCTGCCTGCCAGTGCAGGAGACACAGGTTTGATCCCTGACCCAGGGAGATCCCACATGCTGCAGAGCAGCCAAGCCTGGGCACCGCAACTACTGAACCTGTGCCCTAGAGCCCACGCTCTGCCGCGGGGGAAGCCACCAAAATGAGAAGCCCGCATACTGAGGCTAGAGAGTCGTCCCCATTCTCTGCAACTGGAGAAGAGCCTATGCCGCAAGGAAGACCCAGCACAGCCAGAAATACATTTAAAAAATAATTAAAAAAAAAAAAAGAATTCAGAGGAAGCCAGGGACCCAGGACCTTAGTGCTAGTAGTCAGGGGAAGGATCTGTCTGAGGAAGCGATCCTGACTGGCAGGAACCGAGGAGGGACGGGGGCAGCTGGGTGCTGGTGGTGCGAGGAGCAGGGTTTTCAAGCAGGGGAAGCAGGTGGAGCTTGTGTGGAGCAGCCAGGAGTCCAGGACAGCCCAGTGAAGCCCCGCAGGCTGAGGGGGCTCAGGCGTGCAGGGGGAACTGCGGAGGGCTTCACGGACAGGGCAGTGCGTCTCACTCTAAGAGGCGCTCTCGGGACTTCTAGCCATCCAGGGGTTAAGACTCCAAGCTTCCACTGCAGGTTTGATCCATGGTCAGGGAAAAATAAATGGAAAAAAAAGAAAAGATTTAAAAAATACACAGAAGGTACTCTCTGCGTGAGGAGACACAGGGGAGCAGTGGTGGAAGGGTGGGCAGTGGCGTGTGAAGGTACCTTGTGTTTCTCTGCCAGCGTCCCCCTGGTGTGGACCTCTTACCCCACCCATTTCTGTTTGCATTTTGAGACTTAGGTTCCCCTTCCTCTTGGAAGTCTGCTGAGATTACCCCCCGAGGCCCAATGTTCACTTTTTTCCCCTGTTCCTGAGCTTGTGGGCCTCGTTCATCGCCCCTCCTGTTGGGCTGTCCCCTCTTTGAGGAGAAGGAAAGGGCATGGTCCCAGGAGCAGGTGTCATGCCTGCCTTGGGCATTCTTGTTGAACACATGACCTCTGTTGGTGGGGACTGAACGGGGCTGGTCTGAGAGTGGAGGGGCAGCACCGTGGCCGCACAGGAAGTTGGAGACATTTATCTTTTTAAGTTGATTTGGCTGCCCCAGTCTTAGTTGCAGCATGGGGGATCTAGTTCCCTGACCAGTGATAGAACCTGGGTCCCCAGCATTTGGAGCATGGAGTCTTAACCACTGAATCACCAGAGAAGTCCCCAGCCTGCTTCTTCCCGTCGTATTTATGGGCTGTGTAAATATTCCCTTCAGTGGGCAAAGAAAGTCACAGCCCTGGAGAAAGGTCATTGACCATGGGAGGGGCTGGGCAGCCCGTATCAGCCCTGCCTTGCAAACACAGCCAGCCTTGCAGACAGGATTCTGGAGCTGGATTTACCTTGCCTCTTTCTTCACTGACCTAACTGGAGCCTTCAAGGCAGGCCACCATCCCTTTCCTCGCTGCTGGAACTGCATCTGGGTTTCATGCACTTGTGAACTCTTCACTACCAACCGTGAGATGAAGTGTGCTTTCCCCACCTTGGGGGGTGGAACACGCACAGTGAGCCCGCTTAACCAAAAGAGCTGGAGAAGGAAGGACGGACCACATCAATATTTGAACCCGGGTTTTCAGACTTCTCAACAAAAAGGTGGCCCCAGGCTGTGCCCTGGCCTCCTTCCGTGTAGTGTTGTCTGGTGCTTGAGCTCCCAGCTAACTTCTCAGTCTGCTCCAGGGTCCTCCCTGCACCTAGGCCAAGAAAACTGCTTCTGCTCATAGTGTTCTTTTTAATTGGATTTGTAAATCTTTCATCTCAGTCCCTGTTCTTTTTTTTTTTGCTGCACTTCATAGCTTGTGTGTGATTTTAGATCCCCCACCAGGGATCGAACTCGCGCCCCGTGCAATGGACGCACAGAGTCCTAAGCGTTGGCTTACCGGGGAAGCTCCATAAAAAGTCATTTCTGACTTACCTGCCTCACCCTTAGGCCATGTGACCCCAGTAAATCCTAAGGGATTTTGTACTCCTCGGGATGGCAGTCTTTCCTCTCTGCCCTCGTGTATTTTGGTTAATTCCCCATTTGTCTTACTGATCCTGTCCAGTGGGTTTTCATACTGGGCCATTTTTGAGAGTGAAAGAGGCCGTTGTTAATAATCGCACTTAGACAGCCTGACCATGACCTCCCCAGGCTGACCACCCAAGACTTCTAGGAGACTGGAAGCTTCTTGAGTTGATTTTTCTTTTTTTTTTTTTTTAACTCATAAGGCTCTTAGCTCAGAGTCTGAAATCCAGTGTAAATGGTTTTCTTAAAAAAATCGGCAAACACTGCATACTTAATGCAGACGTTGTGGCCTCAGAGACTACAGACCACCTGTATTAGTTCCATCTCTGAAACGATGAAGTTCATTCCAGGGAGAGCAGGGGGACAAGTGGACAGGCCAGCCTGACACGTCCCGGTGGGCCTGTTACTTGGGGAAGGCCCTTGGAGTATTAGGTGCAGTGGGTTCCTCTGTCGAAGGGCTGAGGAAAACCCACCTGGGGCCAGAAGTTCAAAATAACACCAGTTTGGGGCTTCCCTGGCAGTCTGGTGGTTAAGACTTCACAGAGGAGGGTGATGGTTCGATCCCTAGTCAGGAAACTAAGATCCCACATAGCGCACAGTGTGGCCAAAAATAAAAAACTGACAGCAATTTGAAGATCCATCACAGACAAATGCCTCCTGCATCTCC
Organism: Ovis aries; assembly: GCF_016772045.2. Lineage (NCBI taxonomy): Eukaryota > Metazoa > Chordata > Mammalia > Artiodactyla > Bovidae > Ovis > Ovis aries. The sequence continues at coordinate 7,252,998 of NC_056072.1, forward strand.
CTGGCCTTGCATCTCAGCTGGTTAGGTGCCAGCCAAAGCAAGGGTGACTCCCTGCCAGCGATCTCAGCACAGAGCCAAACTAACTAAGCGAGTCAGCAGTGTAGAAACCCAAGGGGAGACCTCTTTAAGGACTGTTCCTTTATTGTCTGCCTTGCACTTCGGATTTCGCAACCCTCCACCTGATTGTTTCCCAGCTCAGTGCAACCCTCCACCTGATTGTCTCCCAGCTCAGTGCGAGAGCATTTTGTCTTTCCTCCACCCTGTCAGGTCCGGCCTTTGAACTGGAGTTTATCCTTGAGTCTCTGCGTGGGGAGGGGACGCTGAGGCGGCACAGCCCCCTCCCCTCCTGTACCCCCTGGTTGCATTACCTGCTGGGTCAGGGTCAGTGGGGCCATCCATTAAATTCTATTGAACAGCACACAGGTGCAGTGCAAAGAGGTGACGTGCAGGCCTCCTTTGTTGGAATGAAGTGGGGTTTCTGAGGAAGCGCGGTCCACTTCTGAGGCTAGAATTATTTCTCATCATCGTTATTTTCTCATTAGACCTTCATTCACGCATGGTGAGTGATCCTGGGAATTCAGGCTTCTAAACAGGAGCTGGACTCTAATGGTTCGACCTGGAGGGCCCGCCGTGGGTGGTCTTGTTTTCTGATTGCATCTCGTTTCTGTTAGTTGGCATCTCCTTGCCTGAAATCCGCCGGCCTGTGTTGGAGTTCCCCTGCTCCTTGTCAAATCCTGCTGTAGTCAGGGCTTCCTTAGGACCACAGCCCACGGGACCCACGCACACTGGTGGGATAGAGGAAGTGGGTGAACATTCCTGCTGGCCTCGCATCTGCATTGCTCACTGCAGTTTGGATTTTCCCCTTGGGATGGGGGGCGGCAGGTAATACCCACCCTTGTAAACTGCCTGGATCACAGAATCAGGGTCCTATTCATGTCTCCCAGCCCTGCATGGGTGACAGGTGACTCTTGAAATAAAGCTGGTCTCCTGGCTTGGCCTGGCCCTGTTGCGTTTGTAGGGGTGGCCGTGGGGCTTTCCTCGTGGCTCAGATGGTAAAGAATCCTATAATGCAGGAGACCTGGGTTCAGTCCCTGGGTTGGGAAAATCCCCTGGAGAAGTAAATAGCACCCCACTCCAGTATTCTTGCCTGGAGAATTCCATGGACGGAAGAACCTGGAGGGCTACTGTCCATGGGGTTACAAAGAGTCAGACACACGACTGAACGGCTAACACATGGTGGGGTTAAGTTTCCTGTTGGAGTCCAAGTAGAGTGCGATTTTTAAACTGACTGTCTGGAAGTGCTGACTTGAGAAGGGTTTAGAAAGAAATCCATGTCCTGATGAGACTGCGGTTTGCAGTTCCTCTGCTCTTCGTCACAGAGTGGTGATTCCTGAGGTGTCCCAGGGGCCCGAGGAGTGTGTCTGTCCATCTCTATTTGATGCTTTCCTTGATGGGAGTGGTTTTAAGGAGTGTCACCAGAATGTGAGGCTTGGGACTCTACAGATGCATGGGAGCCCTTGCCCTGGTCCTGTGCCAAGGGTCGCCCCTCACTGGCATTGAGAGAATTCACAGAGGCCATCCAGTGCTTCTTGAACTTTTTTTTGGTTTGTTTTTTAATGCCAGATCTCAAGTTTGCCGACCAGGATAGAACCTGTGCAGTGGAGGCATGGAGTCTTAACCGCTAGAATGCCAGGGAAGTCCCATCTACTGCTTCTTTGATTGGCTTCCTTCCCCTATTTGATTTTTTTTTTTTTAATTCATTTGGACACTCGGTGTGTGAGATCTTATTTCTCTGACCAGGGATCAAATCTGGGCCCCCTACAGGAACATTCCCCTGCCCCGTCCCCACTTTCCAATTTAAATCATTCCTGCCTGTGAACAAGGTGCGTAGAGCAGTAAATACTTGGTTAACCTCTTGATTTGGAGGCAGTGCTTGATAAGGTTAGCTGGCCCTTAGAATCGTCAACGGGTGTGACTGTCGAAGTGAGCCACTGGGAAGGCCAGTGTTGGACCTGTCTTGTCTTGCCCGATGCAGCAGGCAGCCGAGTCCAGAAGGCGTTCAGTGCAAAGTAACAGGACTTGTCCAGCTGGGGGAAGAGAGGAAGGAACATTTTTGTTGGTTGTGTTGGAGGGATAAGACACGGCTCGTGTGCGTGTGTGCTCAGTGGAGTCCTACTCTCTGTGGCCCCATGGACTGTAGCCTGCCAGGCTCCTCTGGCCCTGGGATCTCCCAGGCAAGAATCCTAGAGTGGGTTGCCATTTCTTCCTCTGGATCAAACCCAAGTTTCCTGCGTTATCAAGTGGTTTCTTTACCCTGAGCCACTAGGGAAGCCCCAAGATAACGGCTTACTAGGAAGAATTAAAAACCTTCATCTTGAATTTTTTTTCTTATCTGGGCCTTTTTTTTTTTTTGGCTGCGCTGGGTCTCCGGGCTTCTCTAGTTGTGGCCAGCGGGCTTAGTTGCCCTGCAGCCACATGGGATCTTAGTTCCCTCACCAGGGATCAAACCCACCTCCCCTGCATTGCAAGGGGTACTCTTCACCAGTGGACCACCAGGGAGGCCCCTTACTTGAGTCTTACTTTCTGCTTCCTTTCTGGAGATGAGTGCTTTCCCCTTGCTTTTTACGTCCACCTGTCCACGTGGTCTCAGCCACAGCGGCCACTGAGACCCCTTAAGCAGCTTCAAGGGGTGAACGGTCTCAGGTGCATGGTGTCACACAGTTTTTTAAGAGGTGAGGGCTGAGTTAACATAGCCACCTACAAAGTCTGGCCATCTCCTAAAGTCAGCCTCTCTGCCTCCCCGAATCTGGTCCAGGACACAGCAGATTAAAATTGGACCTTGATTTTTCGACCTCAAAGGCAAACAGGAAAGCTGTGTGTCTGTGTAAGAACCTATCTTCTTGTGCCTGGCTTGAAAATCTTTCCACGGGCAGTGGTCTCCCTTGTTGGGACCGATCTCTCTTATTTGCTGCTGGAAGCTGCCTGGGCCACTCATTAGCGCATCAGAGGTCAGGTGCGCGCCAGGGCGGCAGCTGGGACACTAAGGATTTCGTGCGGCTTTGTGTGACCGCCGGCCGCCTGTGGGGCTGTAAATCGGACTCGGGGTTCTAATTTTATCAAAGCCTCCAGGGAGTTGGTCTGACTTGCCTCTTGTGAGATTAAACTTAAGATAATATTTATAGTGGAGGGCAAAGGAAAAATAATACCTAATGGGAACATTGTGGGAAGCATGGTAGCGACCTATTAGAAGTAAATTATGTGGGGCCATTGGAGGAGCTCATTTATGGGCTCAAGGCGTATTTATTAGGTCTTTAGCTCTGAGGAGTTCGTACAGAGGCTCGGCTCCAATCTTCATGGCATTGTGTTGTATTGTATTGACATAAATACATTTTGACAGTTTAACTGTTTTGGCCCCGCAGCATGTGGAATCCTTAGTTCCTGGATCAGGTTATGGAACCTGTGCCCCCTGCAGTGGAAGCAAGGGAGTCTTCGGCACTGAACCACCAGGGAAGGCCCCATGTTGACAGTTCCATACACCCGTATCTGCACTCCCTCCTGCAAGATAATAGGAACATCCATCACTCCGGAACATCTCCCTCGAGCTTCTTCCAACCACACCCGTTTTCACCTGTAACTTCTTTAATTTTTTTTTACTTTAGATTAGTTTTGCCTTCAAAGAAATAGAATTACACAGTATATGATTTTTTTTTTTTTTAATTCCAGCTCTTTCCACTAAGCATTTGTATGGTGGCACAAATCAGTAAGTGATCCTCGCTGCTAAAAGTATTACATTGTGTGGACAATACTTGATAGGGAAGTTTTGTTTTCATTTTCGAACTGGAAGAATGTCTGAATAACCCGCTTTTCATTTAAGTAAAAAGTTTATTTGCTAAAAAACTGTTTGGTAAGCAGCAGCCCCACACACAGTGCTGGCATGTTCGAGAGTGCCACTCGATGTCCTGCAAGTTGGGTCTCTTGGAAGAAGCCCCTGGCACAGGAGTGTCACATGCTCCTTGACCACAGGCCACTGTTGGAGTCTTCCAGGAGTGAGGGAGACCGCAGAACTGTGGGCAGTCAACGCTGCTGGCCTTGGCGGGCGTGGCTGCCCATGAAGGTGCCTCAGGCTGGTTGCTTTGGGAAGCTGACCAGGAGCAAAGGAGCTGCTGCAGGTTGGGCACCCCAGAGGTAGACAGGGTTTGGGTGGATAACTTGTTTATCAGCATCATCTGAGGAATTAGGATGGCTGCAGGCCCCCAAGGAGGCGCCCAGTGACGCCCCCTACGGGGGCAGGGCCTGAGTACAGCTGGGCAGGCCTAGGGAGGGTTGGGTACTCCTGGGTATCACAAGTGAACAGACAGCAGAGTCAGAGTTCATCTCTGGAGTTCCCTTATGTATTGTCCCGCACTGAGTATTCTGTGACATCCTGATTATACATTTATAAATTTCATGTTTCTTTCTTTTTTAATCTATTTGTTTGACTGCACCATATGGGATCTAGTTCCCTGACTAGGGATCGAACCCAGGTCCGCTGCACTGGAAGTGTGGAGTCTTAGCCACTGGACCACCAGGGAGGTCCCAAATTTCATGTTTCTTTTTGGACTTCACAAAAGTGCTGAGAAATTCTGGCTGTAGCTCCATGTGGGAATTTCTGTCTTCTGCCTGCTTTTTTTCCTTTCTTTCTAGGCATCTCGAGCTCTGCCCTTAGAGCTCTCTTGGGGGTTTTCTCCTGCCCTCACCACCTAGCTGCAGTCTCCCAAGTATCATCAGGATCCTAGAAAAACACACACGTGGGTTATACGTCTTTCTTGCCGCCTCTAGGAGTCAGATTTGCCATTGGAACCTTAGTTTTGGGAGGGGCCTGTGATAGAGAATGTTTGTAAGGCTCCTTGTGACTCTGGGTGGAGGTGTTGCGTGCTTTACCGCCTAGAGTGACCTTGTTTTCTGGGGGCCTCAGTGCTAGAGGAAAAGTGATTTCCTTCCAGGATGAACTCATTTTCATTCTTAAAATAATTTTGACAGTTCTATGAGCCCCAAATTGAGTTCTTTCTCCTTTTAGCAATCCTCAGGTAAACTCAGCCAAATCCAGTCATTCAGCTGTAGAAATAGAACTTACTTCTCTAGTTACCAGTGGCTTTTCATGAAAAGGCCATGGTTCTGCTTTTGTATGTGTTGATAGTAGAAGCTGTGTGTCCAGGGAGGGTTCTTCCTGGGGTTGAACCCTGAGATAGGAAGTATAAAGTATAAAATGTAAATGCAAGGATATAAAGTGGAGATCCGATGTGCCTGACTCTGGGGTGTTGGGCCCTGATCCCACAAGCAGGAGAGCAGGTGAAGAGGAGCAAGAGAAACTTGGAAGAAGCCTTGTGGGTGGGGAGCTGGGTCTTGCTGGTGGTTGGGTGGTGTTAGGAAGGAAGAGGGCAGCCAATGGTCATTGGGAGTGTGAAAATTTTCTTTTGTTCTAAAAAAATAGGAAAGGGATTTTGATGGGGCTTTTGAAGTGGCACAGAAAGCTCAAACGAGCCACACGGGATGTTCTGTGATCATTGAACTATGCATTCCCTTGGCACCAGCAACCACGTTGGGTATAAAGCTGGCCGAGCTGGGAGTTCCCTGGTGGTCCAGTGGTCAGGACTCTGTGCCGTCACTGCTAGGGCCTGAGTTCAGTTCCTGGTTGGGGAACTAAGATCCTGCAAGCGGTGCAGCACACACCCCCACCCCCACCCCCAAAATCGGGTTGTTAGAGCTGGTGGTATTCTCCTCTCTCTTGGGATTAGATGTGCCTTGAAGTTCAACGTTTCTGATTTTGGAACGTTTATACTGTGAAACAGCACCACAAAATAATGAATATTAGCAGTTCTTTGGTGAACGATATGAAAACCCACCCTAAATGGTATAGATAAAAATTAGAAATAGTTTTCACGCCGGTTCAGTTTTTGCTGCCACACGGCATACATAGAAACTTTTGGTTTCAGAGTCTGTTGGATTTGGGGGGGACTGCAGAATGGGATTCTGGGCTTGTATGGGGACTCCCTGTGTTCATTTCACTGGTGTTTGGATGGCAGCTCTGGCAGTCCTGCCTCTTTATTCCACCCGAGACCTTTGTCTCGCCTCTGGAGTTAACCCAAGTGGCCTCACTCCCCTCCACCCTTGGGAAATCTGGCAACCACTGAAAACCCCAGCCCTGCTTTCTTGCTTCTCCTCTGGGGCCTCCCTTCAGCCAAGCAGAGTGGACCTGTACTCCCAGCCACATGTCGTCCGGCTCACTGGTGTCCATCCCCACACTGGCCTTCCGTGTAGGTTTGGTGTGTGTGTGTGTGTGTGTTTTAATTTCATTGGAGTACACCTGTTTTACAGTTTGTTTCTGCTATACAGCCAAGCGGATCGGCTGTGTGTTTGCATATATCCCCCTTTTGTGGACTTCGTCTCATTTAGGGCACCTCAGAACGTCGTGCCTGTGCCAGTACAATAGGGTCTCGTTAGTTATCTATTTTATACACAGTATCAATAGTGTATATATGTCAGTCCCGATTCCTCCCACCCCCGCCCGCTCTCAGGGTCCATGCATTTGTTCTCTTCTCTGTGCGTGTATCTCTGTTTCGCAAATAAGAGGTTTGGTCTTGGGGACATACTTGTACCGCCTTTGTTCTTCACCTGAGTGGAGGCTGACTCTGACGTCAAGTTATTAAACTCCAGAAGACCTTGAGTAGGGTCCGCACTTGCAAGTAGGGTTTTTTTTTCCTTCTGATACGTCGAGGTAGTAATTGAATCTATTACCAAATAGAAACTTCCGGGCTTTGTAAAGAGCAATACGAAGGGATATTCGCTGCAGCGTTGCTTGCGAGTTTTCCAAAATCAGGAAACAGCATTAAAATCCTATCAGCAGGTACTAATTAAATAAGTCGCGGTATATCCACAGACAACGCAACACAGCAGTAAAATAGGCAGCTGGGCCCAGAACAGCCTCCAGGTTAATACACTTAAGTGAAAAAGCCTGGTGTAATGCTCTCCTATTTGTGTCTTAGAATATAGCAGGTTTTTGGATGGTTACATAAAAATGCAGAAACAGCCGAGCTGTTGGGACAGATTTTTTTTAAAACAGTTTGTATTTTTCGCATTAAAAATGCACATAATTTTGAGAAGTTGCCGACTCTTTTCCCCCAGTAAGAAGGTAGCTAGTCCCCCGCTGGACTCTGAGCCAGTGGTGATGTCCGAAGGAGGGTCCAAGATTCCTTTCTTCACTTCCCAGGCTCCCTGAGGCCACAGCTTTGCGGCTGGCCGCACGTGGTTGGGATGCGGGACAGCTTGTGCGGATTTGAGAGCCCTGGTTTCCCGTCTGTTTTTCCCCCAGTCACGGAAAGCTTGGTTTCCGTGTTGTTGAAGACACTTCGTTTCGTGGCTTGACTTGACTCCTTGAACGTGGTTTACCATTTTTTAATAGGAGAGGCTGCTGAGTGTCACCAACAGATAAGGCTTCTGGTTGTCACCAGCCCGCCTCCCCCTGTAGCCTCCCAGTGTCTGGAGGGGCGGCTGGAGACCTCCTCCTGTCTACGCCTGAGTTTGTGGGAGGCCGTGTGTCCTCAGTTCATTTTAAGGGCTGCCAAAAAAATCTCCAAAAATAAGTTGTTGTTATTTCAGTCGGGGCATCTGGACAGTGAGAGGCCCCCTTCATCCTTTCCATGTATACTTCTCATTGATGTGGGTAGTTGTGTTTTAACCTGAAGTTCCACAGAGTGTGTGTGTGTGTGTTCCTTGTTGGATCACACGTTGTATAAAACAGTAGATTCCGTGTGCACGCCGTCTTGTTCATTAACAGAGCACTTAATTTAAGCCCTGCCTACGGTAAACCTGCCTGCTTGGTATTTTTATTTATTTTTTCTCTAACCTCCCCCCTTCCTCTCCTGCTGGGCCCACATTCCTAGGTCTTTGTCTCCGCCTGGTATTTTAGAAATTTTGGGAGAGGAAGGCAGTGGGTGGGGCGTTTTGGAAGCTGGGGGCAGGGAAGAGGGTGGTCACTTGCAGGGTCAGAGGTCAGGCCTGCTCCATTCAGCTGGGGCAGCCAGATTGTCGCCATGTGGGGGGGAGGGGGCGTGTCCGAGCATCTGCCCGGGAAGCCCCGAAGGGGCAGCTCAGGCCCTGGAATTCCTGCCGCCAGAGGCCCGCTCCCTCCCTCCCCCCCAGCCACAGTTCATGGCCTCTGCCACATTTCTTTCTGCCTGTGGCCCCTCTGAACAGCCCTCCAGTTTATTCTTTCAAAATAACCTTAAATAAGCTGGTTCAGAGAGAGTTGCACCGATGCACACCCACATGCACCCTGCCTGCTCACTGAGTCTCACAGGGTCCAAAATTGTTGGGTTTTGACCTTAGAACCTGTTAGGCGAGTGAGGTGTGGAGCTTCTAAATGGAGTGATGTCCCTCCAAAGTTTTACCCTAATAGAAAGTTTACGGTATGTGATCATCGCGTTTTTTGGTTTTAGATAGTGTGTTCTTGAAAAAAAAAAAAATCAATAGTTGGCCGGGGCTCTGTGACAACCTAGAGGAGTGGGATGGGGTGGGGGTGGGAGGGAGGTTCAAGAGGGAGGGGACATATGCATATCTACAGTAGACTCCTGTCGATGTATGGCAGAAACCAACACAATATTGTAAAGCAGTTATCTTTCAGTTAATAAATTAAAAAATCAACAGTTGAATGAAAGCATTGCTGGGGCTCTGCTTTTACCTTCCTTTCAAAAAAAATTTTTTTTCCCCCATGCCAGACAGCATATGGGACCCTAGTTCCCTCTCCAGGTATCAAACCCACGACCCCTTGCCTGCATCCCTGCTTTGGAAGCAGGAGTCTTAGCCAGTGGACCACCAGGGAAGTCCTCCCCACTGTTCATGTCACCCGCGGCCCTGTGTCCGGTAGTTAGCCTGGAACTGCAAAGCACTGGCACTTCAAAAAGCAGAGTACGTTAGAGCTACGCTGACCCATGTGAAACGCTGTCAGGTGGGGCCATGCCCCAGGACCCCCATTTGCCCGTTGTCGAAGTGCTGCGGGCCTCCGCTCTCTGCCTGGGATCTCTTTTCTTCCCTCGCTGCTCGTAGGATCCTGTTTATTTGTTTATTTCTAGCTGCACTTTGTAGCACGTGGGCTCTTAGTTCCCCAACCAGGGATTGAACTCAAGCCCACTGTAGTTGAAGCTTGGAGGTCTTAACCACGAGACCACCAGAGAAGTCCCTGCAAGATCCTTTGAAACCCACCGTTTGTGGGATCTCTTTCCCCAAACCGTATCATGCATGTATGCTCCAGAGTTTGCAAACTTAAAAGCCCAGAAAGATCACCTTAATGCCTTGCAGTTGAACAGCTGGCACCTGGAGGCTGGCTTCCGGCTCAGCCCAGAATTCTCTGGTTTGTGGCATTGAGTGCCCAGAGATATAGGGTTCCTGGGAGTTCTGGAGTGGAAGGGGTTTTCTGAGGTCCCTGGTCAGACACCACGCGCTCCATACAAGGAACTGAAGCCGAGACAGGTGACTGGATAGCAGGTATCCTGGCAGGCAGGTGGTAGTGCCAGGCTCAGGCTGACAGCCTAACGTTCTTCCCCGCTTGGCAGGAGCCCACAGATCTAAGAAAGCAGGGAGACACCAGTCATCCACGTGCGCCGCCGGCACCCCCCATCCCCCTCCCCACCCCCCAAAATAGGTGGATCCTGAGCAGAGGTGAAGAGAAGATTGCTTAGCTGTTTGGTAAGAGAAGGGAGCCTTCTGCTGGGAGGTTTTCACACTTCACATTAGCAGGAGTGATCCCTTTATTCCCGTGACAAATGGAAGGAGCAGAGGGGAGGGATGTTGTTCAGGCCAGAGAAACGCTTTAGTAGAACTTCGTAAAAACAGAGCATCCAGGAATTTCCCTACATTTATTTAGTGTTTTTTTTTTTGGTTTAGATCTCAGGCTGGCTTGAGAATTTTAAATTTATCAAATAGAGAAAGATTACATCACTAAATGGCAGGCCTTTTTCAAAAAGCAATTGGCCTTCACGGAAGCAAATGCCTCCTGGACTCGACTTCTGGAGAAGTACCCTCAACAAGTTACAAACCCGATCACATTTCCTGCCTGAGAAAGGGGGTCTAGAAAACTTGCCGGATCACAGCGATTTCTTCCAAGCAGGAATTTGATATCCTTAGTCTTTCCTTTTTCCCGGTCTTGGATCCCAGACAGAAGCAGCACCGTAATCTCTACTGGGTCACGTGCTCCTCTGAGTGGAGGCCTGTTTGCCTGACAGCCGCTTGGGGGCATCATTTCCTAATGGACTTGCTCCACCCACAGTAAATAATGGGAGCTGACCGGGGCCCTTGCAGTGTAATAGGAACTTCCTGGATCTCAGGGCAACCCCCATCTCTTCTTCCATCTCACAATACTCTGCTTCCAGAATCTCCCGGTCCTGAGTCTAACCCCCTTGGTGATGCCTTGGCAGGTGCTTTGTGCCCTGGACGGGGTAGCCAGAACCCTGTGTGTTGGGAGCAGCCCTTGCTACCTGTGTGGCCTCTTCTCCTGGGCACTGAGTGCTGCAGATGTGAAAGCACCCCCTGCCACCAAACACACAAACTGCTTCCCTGCCTGTTGGCTGGCTTCCCCTCGCCCCCTGGTGTAACAGGCAGACTGAAGCCCTGCTCTTGTAAGCAAGCCAGCAAACATTTACAGACAGTGGTGCCGAGGGCCAGCTCTGGGGAGGGATGCGATGGGACTGGCCCCGTGCCAAGGAGCTTTTGCTGTTGAGAGTTGGGCGTTTATCAGCAGATGGAGGCTGTGCCAAGCCTTCTGCCCCTCCCAGCACTGGGGGGGGGGCCCAGGGCAGCACAGAGCTTGGCATAAAGCAGCTCTGTCAAGCACCGGCTGCCTCCCAGGGTCAGCTCCTGGGAACAACTTGGCGAGAAAGAGAAAGATAAGAAGCTGGCTGGCTTTACCATGAGCCTCTGGCCTTCGTTCCAGAAACGAAAGCCCTCACCTTGCTTAAGTGCTTCTCGATGGGGAAGGTGGCAGTGGGCTGTAGTGGGTGGGTGTTTGGTCCTGGCCCCCCGCCTGGCTTCCCAGCCCAGTTCCATTCCCTGGAATGGCAAGAGAAACTTCATGTATTTCTTCATTCCGGCCACCCATCTCAGACCACAGAGACATACTCTTGGAACTTCCTCTGGTTGGATTAGGATTCGGAAGTCTGATCATTTTGTTGCTTGGTCTTCCAGGCGGCTCAGGCATGGCTGTGAATGAAGCGAGCAGAACGGGGGAAGTGGTTGGTTTTTCTCTGTGTCGGGGGCGGAGGGGAGCAGGTTGACCTCAGGGTGGACTGCGGCGCCCCCGCCTCCTGTGGGGGGTGCGTGTTTGTCTTGGGGGTCTGCGCGCAGAACGTCCCGCGCACCGCTCACGCCTGCGTCTCTCTGGCCCCCAGGTGCTGCACCTGTACTGCGACACGTGCTCCGTGCCCATTTGCCGCGAGTGCACGGTGGGCCGGCACGGCGGCCACAGCTTCGTCTACCTCCAGGAGGCGCTGCAGGACTCGCGGGCCCTCACCATCCAGCTGCTGGCCGACGCCCAGCAAGGCCGCCAGGCCATCCAGGTCAGTCCCTCCCCACCCTTCACCCGCCTCCCTGGTTCTTCCTGGCACAGAAAACCTTCCCCACCCCACCCCCCCTTTCACATGTGTGCAGATGTTTGGGTGTGCCATGGGACAGTGACCCCGATGAACCCACGTGACAGGCAGCGGCAGTCACATGAGGGCGGAGGGGCAGGGCATGCAGACCTCACAGTCTCATGAAGATGACAGTGATGTGGCTTGAGTTACTAGCCACTCGGGGCAAGCTTCCCATCCAAGTTCCTCTCTCCCGCCTTTCCTCCACCCCCCGCCCCAATCCAATGGACATCAGCCTGCTTCAGTCAGAACTGAAGGAAGACTGTCCTCATCTTGCTACCCAGGTTGGTTTACAGGTGAGAAATAAGTGAGCATGGGAAATTTTATATAAGGTTCATAATCTCAAACTTCCCCGGGAGCTAAATAAGGTCATGTAGGAAGGGATACGTGTAACTTTGGGACACAGGGAAGTTCGCTTACATAGATAATAATAGTGTTGCCTGATCCAGGTTGACAGGGTTTTAGGAAAATAAAAAAATCAGGTTGTTTTCCTTGTCTGGCAGGATAAGCTTGAAAGTCAAACATTACTAATCCTCAAGCAGAAATTGAATAGGAAACTGCTTAGGATGTGAGTTATTTTTTAAAATAAGACTTTTGGAGGGAGATGCTAAAGAATTGATCATGCTCAGGGAAGAAGGATGGTTTAGGATTTTAGTAAGTTTCTCCGCAACTGTCAACATTTCTGTACGTGATACTGAAGTAATCTTTCTGCCGAGTCAGGTTATCTGATAGCCAAGGCCCTTGACTCATGAAAGTACAACATGCTGGGAAAGATTGAGGGCAGGAAGAGAAGGGAATGGCAGAGGCTGAGACGGTTGGATGGCCTCACCCACTTGATGGACATGGGTTTGAGCAAACTCTGGGGGATGGTGAAGGACAGGGAAGCCTGGCAGGCTGCAGTCTGTGGGGTGGCAAAGTCAGACACAGCTTAGCAACTCAACAACAACAAATGTAATGTGAGAATTTCATAAAGGTTTTCCCTGGGGCCAACCACAGTTTGGATCAGGAATATAGTTGCTTTCCACATAAGACAGCCTTGATTCTTTCCTTCCTTTTTCATCACATTTAAGTTGCCATTAATCGTAAGGTACACATTTATTTTGTATACAACCAAGAAAGGAAAAAAGCCCGCTGACAATGTTAAGGTGAATCATACTTTGAAAGATACTCAGTGTGCTAAAGATACAGCAGTAGTTCTCATATCTGCTGTGGTGGCCTTTATTGGTGACACTTGCTTCTCTCTTATCTTCTGACTATCAGACCACTTTAAATACCTGTCATCAGGCCACCACCATTCTCCATGCAGACATCACTAATCGCTTTTGGCAATCTTCTCAGTGAAACCCAGATTGGCCTCAGACTCTCCTCGGTACTAAGTGGCCGCCACTCAACAGTCAGCTGGCATCACTGACTTCCCTGCCCAGATTGAGCTCCTCAACTTCAAGTGTTTGATTGAATCTGTTAACATTTGAAGACGATGTTTTTTTCTCAAGTGCCATGCTTGTTGGGTGATCTTTCTTCTTTCCTCCCTCCCCCGCTCCCCTTTTCTTTCCTTCCTTCTTATTTATTTATTTTAAAAATATTTGGGGTTGTGCCGGGGCTTAGTTGCGGCACACAGGATGTTTGGTTTTGGCATGTGGAATCTAGTTCCCTGACCGGGGGTCGAACCAGGCCCCCTGCATCAGGAGCACAAAGTCCCAGCTGTTGGACCACCAGGGAAGTCCGTCTTCTTTTTCTTTTTTAAAAAAATTAATTAATTTATTTTAGTTGGAGGATTGCTTTACAATACTGTGGTGGATTTTGCCATACGTCAGCATGAATCCACCATGGTGCACACTTCTTTTTTACTATCAAGTGTGTGTTTTCCAAGCTTCCCCAGCCCTTTCACCCACTGCCATTTCCCCCAACCCACCTGCCTCTTGCGTCCTTCATACGCTCTGCGTAGATAATGGGAACTAGTTAAGCACATCCTGGTCTGCACACCTTGGAGTGCAGTGCTTGCCTGAAAGTGGTGTAGGATTTGGAGAAGAAAGATCCATTTGGTCTCTTCATGCCGAGCTTTTATGACTTTGGGAATGGGGACGACTCAGATTACAACCAGAGCTTGGCTCCTCTTCTACCTGTCTTGGGCTTCCCCAGTGGCTCGGCTGGTAAAGAATCCGCCTGCAGTGCAGGAGACCTGGGTTCAGTCCCTGGGTCGGGAGGATCCCCTGGAGAAGGGAAAGGCTACTCACTCCAGTATTCTGGCCTGGAGAACCCCATGGACTGTATAGTCCATGGGGTCACAAAGAGTCAGACACTACTGAGCAACTTTCACTTCACTTCAATTTTACCTGTTCGGAAAATGGAAGGAATACTTCTTACCCTAGGGTAGGAGGGCCAAACCCAAGGGGAGGAGATGCTGAGAGCAGCCTGGCTAGGAGACAGGGTAAGGTGGGGGGGTGACCAGACCCTCACTGTCCATGTTGTCATGCAAGGGGTGGATGGTGGTCACTGCCCTCCGGCCAGTTCTTGCCCTATAGGAATGTGCACCTGTTATTTCCATTTCTTCTGATTTTAATGGGAAATCAGTTTGGTAAGTAATATGACATTAATATAAACCTAAGGCAGCTTGATGCCTTTGCTTACCATCGCGGAGGCATTTTAAAATGTTTCAGACATAGGCATGGTTGGCTCAGTGATATAGACGAGGACATCAGCTCTGTGCTGATTAATACCCAGCACCTCTGGAAACAGGGCATACCCATTATTGGTGTGCCAACCCGCCCTTTCGTGGTCATGCCATCTGAGGCAGGGGCTGCAGTGTTTCAAACAGCGTATCTAGAAGTGGGGGAAAGGACCTTGTTTCTTCCTTCTGACTTCCTGTTCTCAGCAGCAGCTCTTTTCCCCTCCTGGTAGCAGAAGTTGGTTCCAGTTCCCAGCTGTTGCCACTCCCAGAGTGAGCTGGGCCCTGGGGTGTCCCTCTCCACAATTCTGGGTCCCAGTAACCCCTACTTTTCTTTGTTCTCAGACACCAGGGAGTGGTAGCTGCTGACCTGAATCCTCAGGGTGCTCTTTGTCCTAGTAGGTCTCCACTTCCTGTACAACCGAATTCCTTGCATTAAATCGTCTCTGTTTAAATGTCTAGTGAGGTTTCTCTTTTTCTGAATCAGTCCCTACTGAAAACCTGAGATGTTTTGAAAGCTAGCGACTCTGTTATATCTCTGCTCCTATCTGCTCCTATACACACTTACTTGATTGATCAGTCTTAACTTTTTCTCTTTGGGGTACTTTGGATACATCCATCTATTTCAGCTTGTCTGCTGCTGTATTAGTTTCCTTGGGCTGCTATAAACTGGGTGACTTACAGCGATAGCAGTTTATTTTTTCGCAGTTCTGGACGATATAAGTCAGAAACCAACGTATCCCTAAGGCTGTGCTCCTTGTAAAGACTTTAGGGAAGAGCATTGTCTTGCTTCTTCCTGCCTTGACTTGAACCTGTATCACTTCCGGTTTCTGCCTCTGTCCACCCATGGCCCTCTGAGCCTCCGCGGTGGCTCAGATGGTAAAGAATCTGCCCACAGAGGTGGAAACCCGAGTTCGATCCCTGGGTTGGAAAGATCCCCTGGAGAAGGCAATGGCAACCCACTCCATTATTGCGGGCAGAATTCCAGGAGCCTGGCGGGCTACAGTCTGTGGGGTTACAAAGAGTCGGGCACAACTGAGTGACTGAGTGACTTTGACTTTTAACTTTCCCCCAGCCCTGTATTAAGAGTCATTGGATTTAGAACTCAGGCTAGTCCACTGTGACCTCATCTTAAATAGTAGCATTTGCAAAGACCTTATTTCCAAGTTAAGTCATTTCCTGCAGTTTCAGGCACATCTGAATTTTGGCAGGATGGTGTTTAACCCACTGCAGTCATGGGTTGGTATTCTCTACTTCCAATTTCAGTGAAGGAAGTGACATCTGAGCTGAGGTTTGGAATCTTGGGGTGATTTTGGAGGTGAAAGCCATCCCAGGCCATGGATAGCCTGTGAGGCATCCAGATCAGCCAGGTACCAGCTCCGATCCACTCAGTGGGTCCTTAGGCCTCCTGGGGATGTCCACTATGTCTGGTTTGGGGGCAGCTGCATGGGGTTCCCATGCCATTAATGTGTCTTCCAACTGAGTGTGAAGGGTGGTCAGTTAGGGGTCCCAATTATAAGTGACTGAATGAATTGTAGCTGATTGTTGTTGTTTAGTTTCTTAAGTTGTTGTCTGATTGTTTTTCGACCCCATGGACTATACTCCACCAGGGAATTCCCTGGCAAGAATACTAGAGTAGGTTTCCATCCCCTTCTTCCGGGGATCTTCTTGACCCAGGGATTGAACCCACGTCCCCTGCAGATTCTGTACTGCTAAGCCACCAGGGAAGCCCTTGTCACAACTGATTAGCTGAGAGCCTGGTCCTGAAAATAAGGTTGGTCATGTATTGTTTGATTCTATTTGTCTGAAATATCCAGAATAAACAGATCTAGAGAGACAGTAGGTGTTGGATGCCGTGGGGGAGAGGGAGGGGAGGTGGCGAACCACTGCTTCAGGGGCCTGGATGCTTCCTTTTGGGTGAAGATGTTGTTCTGGAGCCAGATAGTGGTGGTGACCGCACCACGTTGCGTGTGCTGAGTGTCACTTGTGGGATCACATCTCAAGGGAGGGGCTGCGAATAGGCTTACCTGCTTGTGTGATGTGGCTAACTGGGGTGAAGGGAGAGGATAGTTGCGCCCCTGTTGCTGGGGCTTATCAGCTAGGCTCTGTTAATAATAGCCATATTTGACTCCAGGCCAGGGTCTGGACCCAGCTCTTGCCATGTGTTGTTCTGCATTTTTCTCACGTTCACCCCAAAGTTAGAGAAGGCCAGGAACACGTCTGAAACCTTAGAAACTGGTAGGAGGTGGAGTTGGCATCTGAACGAACCTGGGTTTCTGAGCCCTAGGACGGCCATTCAGCCTGGCTTACCCAGGATGGGCGCCAGCCGTGGATGCGTTCCACGTCCCAGAAAGCCTCCTGTGCCAGGCACATGGTTGATGGCTCACCTGCAGCTGATTGCTGAGCCCAGGCAGGATCCAGACCCTTAGGCTCCCTGGGTTCCTCCTGATCTGGGCCACAGCAGTCGGTTTGGAATCCCTGATTTAATACTTCAGTATCTCAAATCCTTGTGGCTTCTCAAGACACATCATGTAATATTCATGAAAACACCAGGCCTTCTGTCTGGATTAATTTTTTATGAGCAATACTACGTCTGATTAAACGGGCTGATTTACTGGGGGGGCTGGTGGTACAGGGTAGGGGCGTGGTGGGGGCAGGGATGGGCTCTGGCGAGCTGTGTCTGGCCACAGGTGTGGCTTCTCAGGTGGGTGCGACACCATTCCCAGTTTGCACTTGGCGTTGCTTCTGAGCTCGGCTGTAGCCTGTGGCATGCCTCCCTCCAGGGATATGCTTGGCCTTCGGGGTTTCCCCCAGATAGGGATCCGGGCCAGAAAGCCTGTGGGAAGTCACTCGGGTGCCTGGAGTCGTATATTTCACATCTGACCCTCAGTCCCCGGTTTTGGGCTGTGACCCAGCTATAGTGGTTTCACTGTGTCGGAGTTATCTCTTTAACAATCCTGACATTCACTGTGGAGGTGCCATTTCTCATACAAAGAAGCCCAGCCCTTGCCCAGCAGCTCCTTCAGTTACATATCAGACAGAATCCCTTCTTTCTCCCAACGCCTGCTCTCTTTCCAAGGACGGGGCCCAGCAGGCCTGGGTGGGGGACCACGGCATTCATTTTTCAGGGCTGAGGAGAAGCAGCTGTAAGTGTTGCCTGTGGGGAATGAAGGTCTCTGTCGTGCTCTGAGATGGCTTTTGGTTTTCCAGCTGAGCATCGAGCAGGCGCAGACGGTGGCAGAGCAGGTGGAGATGAAGGCAAAGGTGGTACAGTCGGAGGTCAAAGCTGTGACTGCAAGACACAAGAAGGCGCTGGAGGAGCGGGAGTGTGAGCTGCTCTGGAAGGTAACTGGGGGTGCCCCAGCCCACCCTGGGCCAGCTCGGTGGCCGCATGTCCTCTGTGAGCCACAGCAGGACAGTGAGTGTTCTGATATCATCCCCTGGACCCTGGCTCCGCCTTTCAAATAGACTGCAGAAAGATGCTGCTTCTGCTGCTAAGTCGCTTCAGTCGTTGTCCGACTCTGTGTGATCCCATAGACGGCAGCCCGCCAGGCTCCCCCTGTCCCTGGGATTCTCCAAGGGTTCTCTCCTGGGGTTCTCTCAGGAACACTGGAGTGGGTTGCCGTTTCTTTCTCGCAGAAAGATGCAGGCGTGTCTAGACATTGCTGGTGCCCTCCGAGCAGAGAGACCCCTTTCAGAAGTAGTCAGGCCCCTGAGATTGGATGGAGTCTTGGGTTTTCTTGACACTTTTTTTTTTTTTTTTTTTTTTGGCATGTGGGATCTTAATTCCCCAACCAGGGATGGAAGCCGCGCCCCCTACACCACCAGGGGAGTCCCAGGAGGCTCGGGTTTTCTATTGCAGACACAACAGAAAATTCTAGGCAGGAAGAGTACAGTGGAGGCTGCCATCAGGAAAGCAGGCTGCTGAGATGCATCCTTAGTGTTGGTGCCCTGGCTGGCGGGACTTCCTGACGCCTGGTGGAAAGCCAGTTTTCCATGTGGGGGCAGTGAACGCGTGTGCCCTTTCTTCCTGTTGGAGCAGGAAGGAGCGCAGAGCCCGCTGGTGTGCTGTTTAGATAACATCAGCCGGAGAGGTGACTCGTCCCGCCCACGTGCCCAGCAGCATTTTCTTGTCAGATCTTCCACCCTTACCCAGGAAGAAAAGGGCAGGGGCCTTGAGAGGGGCCAGTGCCTCACGCCAGGTCCGCTGGAATCAGTCGCCGTCTCAGAATACACAGTGGCAACTACACAGGGGCTTCCCTGTGGCCCACTGGTCAAGACTGTGCTTCCGGTGCAAGGGGCGCAGGTTCCATTCCTGGTTGGGGAACTAAGAGCCCACGTGTCATTTGGCACGGCCAGAAAAAAAATTGAAGAAAGATGCTAGCAAAGACTATACAGACCTTATGTAAATTGTGTACTTGGGTGTGTGGTGCTTGTTGGGCTCATTGCATCTTGATTTTCTTTTTAAAATTATTTATTTGTTCTTGGTTGCACTTGATCTTCGTTGCTGCTCAGGGGCTTCCTCTAGTTGTAGGCGGGTGGCGGGGGTAGGCGCTACTCTTCCCTGCAGTTTGGGGATTTCTCTTGTTACGCAGCACAGTCTCTAGGCACACAGCCTGAATTCAGTAGTTGCAGCTCGTGGGCTCTAGATCTGGGCTGAGTAGTGGTGGTGCACGGGCTTAGTTACCCCAAGGCATGTGAGATCGTCCTGGATCAGGGATTGAACCCGTGTCCCCTGCACTGGCAGGCAGATGCCTGTCCGCTGGGCACTAGGGCAGTCTGACGGCATCTTGATTTCTGAAAATGATCCTCGTCAGTTTCCTGTGCCCTAAAACAGCGAATCGTGCCGGCCTTTTGGAAGGCTGCTTTGGCTTCTGCGTTGCCCCTTCCTGTTTGCTTTCTGCCTGCTTGGGTCTCTCAAGGAATATGGCTCCGCTCCCTTTTGGCAGGAGAGTCCTCGGGTAGAAACGGTCCAAGAGTTTATTCACACGGATTATTCGGGCACCTCTGTGGGCCTGCCACAGTTTTCAGACACTCTGATGTCCCCCGAGTCGGTCCCGTGCCACCCACGAATGGTAATTATAACCGAAAGGGGCCCCCTTCTTGCAACCTGAGAGCTCTGTGGTGAACTCTGCCACAAACTTGCTCTTCTGGATTTGTGGATGAAAAGGCCTTTGTGTGCGGGGGTTTCTGCAGACCTCACCTTAGTTCCCCTCCCGCTGGTGGGCCCAACTCGCATCCTCCTCCCTCGCAGGGCAGTGCTCTTTCAGGAGCACTCAAGAGCACGCGCTTTACCGTAGGAGAAGCAGATTGGGAAGCAGAGTCTCTCTTCTTCATGTAAGCAGCTTCTTGTTCACTTGCCTAAAATCTCACTCTTGGATGACCCAAAATCAGCTTGCTCATTCTGG